>NC_050583.1:26042182-26642182 GCF_013368585.1 Megalops cyprinoides
GCCTGTCAGTCAGTCTACACCGCACAGGAGAAAGCCGAGCAGAGCCGAAGAAGGACAATGTGCAAGAGGTAGAGCTCCACAATTATTCTTTTACCAGATTTCTGCAGTCAGTGAACTCTTTCTCTTGAGTGAAAACAGAACTACCAATTTTGGAAAGTGTGTTCACCCATGGTCAGCCATGTTATAGTACAGCCAAACACATCTGCTACACCACTCTGCTGGTATCTGAGAGAACTGATGAATGTAGCTATAGTCAGGGAGGATTATTTATTTATTTGTTATATTCTTTCTGTAAAAATCCATTTTTTCACAGCTTGCAACAACCTCCACATAATTTACATTAAGGTCCAATATTCTCCTGTTTCATCAACTTAATCTGGTTCTTCATTTTCTTCTTCTTCTTCAAAAATGTACTGATTCATTTCTCAGATGTTGTCAAATTCAAAGAATGTGACTACTTAGATCAAAACAAGACATGACTATTATTCTTACCCATGGGGCTATTTTATTGCTATACTACCTACTTCCTTTTGTCAATGTGTGCTCATTAACTGTTGCTTCATATCTGCCATTAGCCCTGGAGGCTCTTAGAATCCAGGGATGAGAGAGACTAACACTGGATTTTAAATGACAGCAGCTTTCTCTCTATGCTGCAACTGTCCTTGGGAAGATGTCATATTAAGGAATTCCTCAGTTAAACACAGATGATGCGGGCTGTGTTATTGTGGTAAACATGGTTATCATGATAAAGTTAGTCATGATAATTGTTCTCGTTATCATTTTCATGCATCAGCTGCTGAACAGTAAAGACTAAGAGAAAAAGAAGGATTAGGGGAGTTTATTTTAGAAACAGAAGATACAAGAAATAAAATGAAGCCACTAGATGAGCCTTGCACAGTAGAATGGAGCAGGGTGAAACAATTGTTCAGAAGTGCATTTTTAGGAAATCACAAAGGTAACATGATCAAGTAGACAAGCATATGCATTACTCCATTACTGAGAGAGATTGCCTTCATTTTGACTTTTCACCTATTTGCTAATGTAAACATATATAAAATGATAGATAGAATGATAGAGGTAAATTTACGACAACCACAACCGCAGGCAAAACCACATTGGGACTGTCCTTGTCATAAACAAAATTAAGGATGGCGTAGCACAGTATTGGTTCAGCCATCCATGACACACAGGCCAATTTATGAATTGATCAGGAACAGATACAGGCAAAAATCAGGTTAACGTGAAACGGAGAGAGGATGAGGTTATGTAATTGGAATGACAACTGTTGGGTATTTTTTCACTGCAGCCTGAAGCCTTAAGGATGACCCACATTTGCAGTGTGAGCTTTGAACAGCTGCACTTACATACTTAAAAAAATGTTACAATAATATGTGTTCAAACATAAGTCTGTTAGCAGATGCATTAGGATTTTCCAGAACAGAAAACAAACATCAAAAGCAAAAAATTTCATGAGCCATGGCTGAACTTTCATAGACCATGAGCAGAAATGCAAACATACCTTTGTAACCCAAGATTCTTGGGGCTTGATGTCATGTGGATCTTGTGGAAACATTCTGCATTTTCTATACATATATATAATTTTGTTTTTCATGTTAGTCCCATTTTCACCCAATTTGTAATCACCAATTGTCCTACAGTAGGCTTACGTCTTCACACACTCTCTACGCTGATGACCAGAAGCAAGAGGAAAGCAATCCTCTGATACACTCGCTTACAGCCACGGCCAATTTTTCACACTGAACCACATCACAACAAACACAACATAACACAACACAACGCAAGTCCCACAATGCACCACAGTGAAGGAAACCCTGATCGACTGATGTAACCTAAGTGATTCATTGGCAACCCCTGAGCTGCTAGAGGATGCCAAAGCAACAAATGCGAAGGGACCCTAGCCAATGAAACACACTCTACCCCAGACGAACAAAGCCAGTTGTATTCCACCACTATGGTCATTGTGAATGACACAGCTCAGACTCAAACCCAAGCCCATGCAGAGTGCTTTTATTGTATGATACACTCAGGAGAAGCAAAAATGTTATATCTATACAATGGTAGTTTCATACAGTAGGTTCACAGTTCTTCAGTACTATTGAAAAGTAGAAGGTGAAGAATGATAAGTGAATGCCTGTGTCTATATGGTGTTATTTTGGCACTTTTTTATGGCAAAATTGCTTTCTTCCACAAGGTTTTGGAAAACCTCTACAAAACACACTAGTGTGTCCTGAGTCACAGGACCCATTGGTATTAAGAGACTAATGGTGGTATCAGTAAGTTTTTTGGGAGGAAAAAGATGAATCATTGATAGTTTTAAATGCGCTCTCCTTCTTATTACTTTTAGACTGAGGCTGGGCAGACTCTGAATGTACAGTATCTTTCACTCTCTGGCATCCATAGAAAATATTTACAACCCACATCCGTCTGGTGAAATTATTTCGACGATTAGAGATACAGAGCCATGGGTCACTCAGCCACTGCCTCTGACTCCTGTCTTGATTGCTGCTGGAACTAATTCAGCTATCACTGATATAAAGAACCATGGACATAGTGAATTCAGCTTGTCTCCACAACTCAGAAATGAGACATCTGTGTCTCTGTGCTATGGATATTTTAGTGCTCATATGGTGCAGCTGAACCTATGCCACATTGACTTCAGGGAGCCATTTGTAATATACATGTAGTTATACGATAGTAATTTTGTCTGAGAATCCCAGTATGTAAATACATCTCCCTGTGTATTGAATATCTGTAGAATGTTTAGTAGGCTGTAAAAGTGATAAAGCACTCCAGATCCTTTAAGTATGATCAGAATAGCAAAATAAGAGTAAAAGGCAAACAGCCAACAACATTTTTCTTTCGGATGTGGAAAGAATGCTGAGAAAAGGAGATGAATCAATAATCACTTAATTCCTACTCCTGAGCTGTAAGTGCCAGACATTAATCGAGCTAATTAATCCAGTTGATTAATCAGCAGTCCTAACATTTGGACACACCAGAGAAAAGCTTATTCTTCATTTGTGGAGTTTTGGCTCATTGTATGTATGGATACCTGACAAAAAACACAATGTAATATGAAGCATTGCAGACTTATCAGCATTGTTCAAATCCACTGCCTCTGCACAGGCATGTACTGCTGTGATACTTTTTGCTGTCAGAAACAGAGGTAAACATCCCAGGGAGGAGAGTATTCAACAACAAATCTCACCTTTACATCTTATATCATAACAGCATCAGAATGGGTGCTGAGTTTACTGACATCCGTAGTCACCATCTCAAGTCTCATTAGAAAACGAGCCAGCTTCACCAACATCCGTTGTAAGCCGGAAAGCTGAACAAGAGTACATTGGACTGAACATGCTAAGGCTTTGTTGAAATACCCGGATACAGGGAAACATATGGGATGAATGGAGAAGTTGTGGACAGGGAAGTCATGCATTAAGTACACATGAATTACTTCTGACAGAAACAGATGACAGCACAGAATAGCAAAATAATGAAGAAAAACATGCAAGTAGACAATGTGAAATCTATGAAGGCTGAATGCTTCACACTAGAAGGGGAACATGCTGAACGGTAAGGAACACACTGCAAACACTGAACACACAGAACAGCAGGAACACCTTGAACACACTCTGAACAGCAAAGCGCTCTGAAACCAGCGAACAGCAGGGAAAACACTCAACACTCTGATGTCCTGCTAAATAGTAGAATCACAGGGAGTAGACAGCTGATATGACAATATCTGTCGGATTAAAGAAGGTGCTGATTCAGTCTCAGTCCAGAAATGCAGAATGTGGATTGGTCCATGGAAGTAAAAATGTAAGACATTTGCATAAATTTCTGTGGTTTAAAGGTACTGAATCAGAGCTACAACAGAATATGACGTATATCATGTCATTAAGAGAATATCCTACTATGGAATAATATGACTTTCCACTCTCCCCATAGTGGTAACTTGAGTCCATTTTAGCTCATCTGTTACAGCCCCTTGGCTGTAGTCTCCTTGGCTTGGCTGTGCCAATAAGTACAAAACAAGCCAGGTGCATTTTATATTTTAAAGCATGTATTTTCCAAGAAATCAACAAATTATTACTTCCTTTCTGTTAAGCACAGATTCCTGATTTATATTACTGCAAGAAACAATATATTGCCCTGGCAGTTCTAAACTAGTTCAAAAATATGGGTATATTTGGTAGTATGCATAGCTCCATCAAACTTAGCGACTGTAAAATGAATTCATTCTTCCTCAGCCACAAACAGTTATTTCACTCTGCTGTTGTATGTGAGTCTAGTCCAGTCAAATAGGATATCTCAGAGATAGCACAGAAATTGTTGTATGTAACTGTTAAGCATGTAGAATATTAAACAAACAGGTAAATGAATATCTGTCAATATCTGTCAATTATGATCCAAATTTTAGCCATCTTTTTTTTTTTTTAAACTGGACACAGGTCAGTATGAATGGAAATATATATGGGTTTACATTCCCATTTCATCCAGAATAGAAAAATAGATTGTTGTGGTTTCAGTTCCATTTAACTGAAATGTAATATATATGGAAGCAGTGACACATTCACCACCTCAGACCAGCCCACAACCTATAGTATAATCTTCCTGATAAAAAAATAAGTTGGGAAAGAACATCAGCAATGCCAGCCAACTTCAGATCTTGAACAAGGACGAAAAAAAAAAAAACGCATTTCAGGTTGTTTATTGTACTGTACAGATGGAAAGAGAAAGGAGGGACTGTGCATGTGTTTTTATTTGAAATTCTGTCCACTCAGAATATTTTAGCCAAAACCCAGAGAGAGAACAATAAAATACATAAACAATTGAAAAATGAATTATTTATTTTTAGGTCACTTTTCAATTTCTTGTTCTTTGTCACAACTCACATTTAATTTTTTCAATGTAGTGTAATATTGATATGGTTAAATGTTGTAGGAATGTCAGAAAGTTCTTCAGGCATTGAGATTTGTAATAAACAAATCTGTTGTCACAAGAATAGAGACGGCTGTGTATCTTTCACATTATGTAAACCGCCAGCTCTTCCAGTGGCTCATTTGTTTGTGCAAATGTTTAAATGTATGCTTTGGAACATCTGGGCAGCCTTATTATGCAATGCTAGGTTGTTATGCTTTGCAGTTGTGTCCCAGTCACCCCCACCCACCCACACACACACACACAGACATGCATACACACCATTCCCATACCTTCTTGAATGGGAATCCTGACCACACTGCAGGCCGACCTGGGCACAGCTCATGCAAGTCGTCTCTTTGACAGAAGCCGTGAGTCCTAATTAGCAAACTGAAAGTGACTTTTGTTTTGTGTGGGCATGGAAACTTTATGTGAATTAACCATGCGTACAAGATCAGGAAGTGTGCCCATGGACATATGCTGTGTGTGACCTTTGTGTATGCCCGAATGTTAGCTGGATTGGAGCACCTCTGTGATGTGTTCCCATTTAATCCCAGGGGCAGACTCTGGGGTTTGACTCATGCCTGATATACAATATACATGCTCTGGGAACTCATATCTTGATTCGGTAATGCAAAACTACAGCAAGTAAACCAGCCACAATATCCAAAGTATTTCAGCCAAACGGTGCTTAACTAGTGCTTAATTTGCCATAACTCTTTTTTTTTTTGACTAGAATATCTAAGGGCAGTCATGTCACTCATAAAAGTTGATTGTCACAGGGGCAGGGGCAGATTTTAGATGCAGAATGCACAAACACATTTTTGTGTCAGTAAATCACACCAGAAGAAGACTTTCAATTGCTCATGGATATTGATGACATGTGGAAATCATGAGGCACTTTTTAACTCTCCAGATTGATATTAAAAAAAGCAATCTTGTGGAAAGGTATACTTCCTTCAACCCTCACATCCACAAAACATGCCTCACATTTACAGCTAATAATTTGTGAGGCTCCACTGCATAGTATTATATCAACAGTTTAATTTAACCGTTGTGCTCTTGTGCTGTTTTCAGAATAGAAGAGAACACACATGGAGCATGAGACTGAAGTTATGGGGGACTTTTGGCAGCTGTCCTTGGTGCTGAAACATTTGGAAATAATTATGGGTGGTCATGAGGGGGCGGAATCTACAGGAAGTAGTCATTTGAAAATGCAATTTAGCAAATTTAGATACATATGTATATTTAACAGTGTTTATGACACTTTGTACTTGCCACATTTGACAAGAAATGATCCAGGAAGAATACATTTAAATAAAATGTTCACATTACCAGCTCTTCCAATAAATTACAGCTACAATATGACTGAGCATCATTTCAGCTCCAGACTAATTTAGTACTTTTTTGAACGAAGAGGATGGTACCGTTATAGTTAAGTACATTTAATTCAATTGTAATGAATAATATTCTGGGTTTTAATGACTTTTTAAATCACTTTTCTTTTGAGGAGTGTCATGGACAAACAAAATTATAATCGGCAGAAGTTATAAATAATTCATCCTGTCACGTGTGATTAAATTAATGGGCTTGTAAAAGAAGGAAAGTAAAAACGTTACCCTAAATTAGCATCCATTAAAAAAAGATTAAAGCACAAAGACAATAAAACTATGCAGCTGGTTGCAATAATCATTTGCAGACCATCTGTAGTTGAGTGTCACTGATATTCCTATCCCTAGAGCCAGTCCTGGCCATTGGTCTTTATGCATGCCCTGTGGCCAAATGTGGAAGATAGACAGGAGAGAACTATCAAATTAAGTTACTCTGATGGTACATATTAAACACAAAAATGCAATGGAGAGGCATTCTCTCTCCCCACACCCTCCCCAGTACACTTGACGCCATTTCCTATTCATATCCATTGGTGAGTACTACAGGACTTTCACTTTCACATCACTTAGTGTGTTGTTTGCTCAAGGACACAGTCCAGTGTTTTCAGCTCCCACGGTGTTCTGCTGTCTAATCCTATCCACCGGCTCCCAGAGTTCATTGCCGGAATACACTGTTGTTATCCTGCTGCCAAGTCCTGTGCCTCTGTAAAGAGAAGCAATCTCAAGATCAAAGCCATTCAAGTACATTCAGCAAGGACAGCTCTTTTTGCAAGTGAGGGTCTGAGTTCAGTTCAGGAGATGCCATGTGTTCACTGATCTAATTTGGGAACACAATAAAGTGAATATGCAAGTCAACATAAAGATAAGGCAAATGACAGTAGTGTGAAAGTGACAGAATATAAACACCAATAAATTTAAACACCAAGCAACATTTTTGCATTAATTTTGTAAAAGCTATGCAGAGTTCATGTGGGGTTTATAGGCTTTCCATGACTAAGTCTTTGCCTGCACACACATCACAGTCCCGCAATGCCTACAGGCGTATGCTGTGCGCTACAAGATGGGAGTGCATTATTGAGAAAATATACGCCAGTGCCCATAAACCATTACTTTTGTAGACAACAAAAGGCATCTGTTTTGTTCAAGCTGACCCAGCCCAATATGTCTCCCCCTGGAATCCAGCCCTGCCTAATAGCTTAATGTTACAAAGTAGCTTTTTAATGAACACGGCAGCTGCCACTAAAAGCAGCCACTTACCCCTACACAATCCCCAGATAATGTAAAACTGCATGCACCATAAAGATGTGACTAAAGCACATCTCAGAGTGTCATACATCACTTTTGGAATCACTACACTGTTTATCCTTAACGGCTGTATAACCGTGGTGTCCACATATCACGCATATGTAAAACTGACAGGTGCAGAACTTGTTGCAGAGATGTGGTTCTGATGTGATGAAAATGTCATTATGTGATCCATCATGCTATAACATTGTTTAACATAAAAGGTTCATGATTTCTATCAATAACACAGGTTATCAACACATTGACCTTGAGTTTGATTTACTGCTCAAGTTCATCCATCTGTGTGCGTTTAAGAGAAAATCATGCAGTCCGCCTCCTATAATGTAATTTATGTGGCAGTTCTGGAAACGCATTCCTTTGTCCTTGCTGGTGTTTGAAGACAGCAGGGGCTGTTCCACTTGCAGCTCTTTGACACATTGTGATGAGTGGAGTGAGTCTGGTTGAGGAGGGGCTCAGGTGCACAGGAGAACCTAACACCCCCCCCCCCCCCCCCCCCCATCAATGCTCAGTAGTGCGTGAGCACTGAACACACCCAACCAGATCAAGTTTCAATCAGCAGAGTTACACCAAAGGGCATAGACCTCAGACTGACACAGCTGGGACAAGCAGAATGGGAATCAAAGCCTTTCATCAAAGCAGAGGGTCAGGTGTTTCACAGGAAATACATTTGTTCTCAATTTCTATTCATAGTGCTCCAATCTGGGATCTGACATTTTTTTTTAATAAAAAATTCTTACATCGGTTCCCTCTTTGGCTGATTACACACTGGAATGGCCCCATAACAAGCCACAGTCATGCATATTTTAGTGCTATTACAATGTATGGGGTGCCAAATGCATTTCCCCAACATTTAGTATAACCTGAATATTTCTGTTAATCTCACATTTTAGAAAATTTGTTTTTCCATATTTCAAAGGTTTGCAATACTGAATAAATACTACGATAATGAATTTAAGTCAAATACATCATGCTATTTGTTTAGCATTTAGCATATTTCTCAAAATTCATAAAAGTTTAATTAACTGTTTCAAATATTTAGTAATTTAGAACTGTTGTAAACATAAATATGGAAGAATTGTTGTCTTTTTTGTAATGGTGGGCTAATTTTATTTAGGAATTTACATTTCAGAAATCATAAAAAATAAATAACTTGACATGCAGCCAAAAACAATAAAAACAGCTCACCTCTCCAAGCATTTTAAGTATTTACAGCTACCTATGAATGCAGGGTTCAGGGACTGGATCCAGTCTGCTACCACCAGAAAGGGCCCAGCTGAGATGTGCATGAGGACGAGAAAGCCGTAGGGGTCCAGGGGTCCAACAGGCAGCAAATTCCCATCAGCTGACATTGGAAGCTACAGAATAAATCAAACGTAGGGTGAGGGGGTGAAGCTTAAGGGTGGAATAGGGGACCTCTGTCTGATTGTGTGTGTTTCTCTGTCTTATTTAGGTACCTGCCTAAGCATAGTAAGCATACTCAGTTCTGTAATGCAGGAACAAGGCACAGCTGGGACACCCCTCATCACCTGTTCATCTCCTGCTGTCATTCCTTGAGTAGAATTCGGCTGTGTGTTCTTTTATCCACAACTGCACAACTGAGGTGGGAGATGTCCATTGGCACCAAGGCCAGTTCATCAATATATCAGATACTATATCTTGAATCTTTAACCTTTCATTAAAAAAAATCCTTACTGGCCAGATCAGTTCAGATTATTTCAAGGATCTGAAACACAATAAATTGCACATTAGCCCATTAACAGATATAACACCAAGCACCCATTCATCTGTGTGTGTGTGTGTGGGGGGGGGGGGGGTGGGAGGGGGTGGGGTCTGAAGTTTAAACATGCATAATTCACGACATTCACATTCTTGTTATTCAGAAAAGGGCAGCAGTTATTTCCATATTTATTATACTCATAGCTCTGAATTAATCACAGGCATTGCTGATGGTCTGTGTGTGCATTTTTAATAAACCCCCATTTTAACAAGCCTCATTAAGTTTCTCTGTTTGTGGCTGCTTGCTGACAATGCCAGGAGTGATTCTTCTTCATTTTCTACACAATGATTTTTTGTGTTTTTGTTGTCGCTGTTTCCCTCCCAGCATTTAACAGCCGTCTCTGCAGGACTATGACAGAATTACTGTACACACGTCGATATAAAACAGTATAATGACCTAATTAGCACAGTTGCCAGAGCCTCAATAAAACCTAAAATCTCATAATTAATTCAACTCTAGCACACAACAGAGGTTAGGTCTACTGTTTTTACTTTTCCCTCACAAGGCTTCTTTACTTCAGGGCATGTGAATATTTCAGTATATATTATCATCTGTGTTTCATGTATTCATTCGTGTGCTGCTATTAGTTGTACCAGAACATTCACACAAATGTTTGTGTCACCACTACTGGATGACACCTGCAGGTGGCTGAAGAAAATGCAGTGACTAACACACAATAAAGATGTGACCTAAAGTGTAATTATTAAATGTGAACTCTAAGGAACTCGCCAGACAAATAAGACCAAGTTAGAATAACATGGTTATAGTTCCCAAGTGAGGAAGGGTTGGTTTTGAGTATAGGCTGAGCCCTAAAGCCTGGGTTTAGCACTGGCCATGTCTGTTGCTGACAATGACCAGAACTCCACATCAGTAAATTGTCATTATTCCTCCAGGGATAGGAATAGATAGGTCAGCAAGGGTTTCATCTCACCACTCCCAGGCACACCGTGTGTAGTTAGGTGTCTGCAAGTTACTTGGATAACATCAGCAGAAAAGCACACTTCCTCTAATAAGCTCTCACTCTGGTGTAGTTCACCTTGTGACTTATAGTGTGAAAAATAGCTATTGGCTACATGCAAGTCTATTGGATTGCATTAGTCTCGCTTCGGTGCTCCTGCAAGAGCGCAGAGGTAGTTGCAGTGAGATGAGTCTAATATACAGTACAATAGGTGAGTCCAAAACAGAGATGCATAAAAAGGAAAAAAGTGTAAAAAAAAAAGCATGGTTATTGTTCAGGGTGCTAAATGGGAAGCAAGGTTGTACATTGTTCAGCAGGAAAATGTAGTCCTTGTATTGTGCGCTGCAGATAGCTGTCAGCACCAGCTCTACAAGGGGGTCTGCAGTCTTCACCAAAAACACATTAGGCAAGTGACAAATGAAGAGCTGGGAGAGAATGATGAGACCGAGAATGTTGACAGAAGTGGAACAGCACAGGACAAAAGAGAAGCCTCAAATAGCAAGAGTCATTAAGAAACTGCTGGGCAAGAATACTGGATTCAAATACATTCATTTATTTTTTACACTCGGGCACATACATTTCAGCCATGTAAAGTTGATGGAGGTGGAGATGACCAGGAGGAAAAAGAAGTACAATTTGTCCTCAAGCACATTTAATTTACACTACATAATATACTATGTCTGTAGTTTCAGTTAATACTCCCTCACCCTGCTTCTCATGGTTGGTTTGGCTGCATGTGGAAGGATGGCTGAGCAGTCTTTTGTCCCTCAGATGTAGGTGGGACGAACTCTTTACCAGGGTCCCCCCACAAGCTCTTTGCCCATCCTCCACACACCTCAATGCCTTTACCCTCGGCACCTGTGTGATGTCAGTTTAGGTGAAAAGGAACGTTCTGCTCCATTTAGCACATCTGTTGGGAGTGCAGTCCACTGAAATTGGCATCTCTCAGTGGCATCTATCATTTCATTTCTGCTGCCCACCACCTGGTATGTACTAAACAAAAGAGTTTGTACAAAATAGAGCTTGTCTTCAAATCTGTCGTTTAAAGGCCTACACATGGGTTGCTGTCATAAATTTGTTCCAAGAGATCCAATGAATGAGCAGCACAACCAGTCGGTCTGTTAAGAAAACAATGGGGAGTGAAGGAGCCTGCATACAGAGATGTACGACAGTGTAAAGTTTGATGAAATATACAGTTGGAGAAGTGAACAACAGTTTAACAGTGGGCCCATGGAAAGTAGTTAACCTCACAACGACATTGATGTGAACTGTCATGAACTTTATTTGCACTGTGTCAATGTGGAATAAGTTAGAGAGGAACAGGAATACAGGAGCTCAATAATTGTCTCTTTGCAGAGTTTGACACACAGTTTGAGAAGAGACAGCCGAGAGCAAGTGAAAAAGGGCATGTGAGAATGCTGATAAAACGAGACAGACTGACGGATGGCAGATGTGTGATCACTGTCTCCAACGGTGCTGACAAGCAAAGGGATGACTTGAGGTGAACAGTGCAGCATAAATACAAAATAGATAACTGAGTAGTATTAGCAAAAATAAAACAAAGTGGAATCAATTCACATGTCACCTGCAGAATGCTTTGACAGTGGGTTTAGTCTTCCAAATCGGGCCCAACCCTTCCCTCAAGTTTTACGCCAGTGGCAGAGACATCGTGTAATGGAGCAACCTGTCCCTTTACGGAATGTATTATAAATCACAAGCTCTGAAAAAGGGGCACAGTTGAAAGATTATTAATGGATTGTTGTACACAGACACAAATGGAAGAAGGAATGTGTTCCAGCGCAGGGAGTGCTTAACCCAGAGCAGACACAGTGGCAGGATTCGGGCTGTGAAAACAAAGGGGAAACCATCACCATTAGGGTGGCCTACTAATGGGGTGGGGGAGCAAGGCCGAATCAATCTATCCATGTACATATTGTAACTTTGTAATATGTTAGAATATTGCTACCTAGCTAAGGCTAACTTACTGTGTTGAAGTGCCCATGTCTGGGTTTCTGAGAGCAGCTAGAACAAAGGGGGTACTCATTCAAATCGTGGGTACATTGCATAAGGTAGCAGGTTTATTGTAAGGGGAACATGCAATACTTATGGACTGTATTCCTTTTAAAATGGTAAAACCTTTGTTAAAGGAAGTCATGGTGGTGTCTCCCAGGCAGCCACCAGGTATTAAAGCAATAATTAGTAATAACTGAGACCTTGTCCATACATTCATTTCTTTATTCCATCTGTATAGTTGTCTTCTTTTTGTTTGTTAGTGTTTATTGTTGTTTATTTTTTTTCTCTACCTGCACTGTAAATAATCCTCACATGCACCTATTTGGGGAGCAATAAAATCACCATCATTTTGGCATTGTGCGTCTGCGTCAGGATGTTTTGGAAATCTCCACATCATCACTACGGACCTCCTGCCATACAGTGACAAATTGCAACAAGATGCTTTGCTCTCAAGTGTTTAATTTCATCAGTGCACATTAGAAATAGTGGAAAAATTTGAAAATGTTCTGAATTTTCCTGTTTTCTGAAAGTGCTGGTGACAGTCACAGAGTTCATTGTAAAGCATTGACAGTTGAAAATCTCTCTCTTTGCTTGAAAGGAGGGAAAATTCCATAACTACCTGCCCTTGTTACTCATGTCTCTGCAGGGAAAGTGAGGGGATATGCTTCTTGGCGGCGTCGAGGACTGCTGTATACAGTAAAGTAAAAAAAAAAAAATCATTACGGATGCCATCTATTTGAAGGATTGACCCATGCTGTGTAATTTAGGTGTCTCTTTAATTGCACTTAATAGCCCTGGTTAAATGTGTCAGTCAGATGATAAATAAATAAACTAATCACTACATGAAAGGAAGTTGTTTTATAGCTTGTATGTATTTTAGCTCACATTTACTGCCATGTTAAAAATTCTGAGCTCTGCCTCGATCAAAATCAGTTCATGAATCTTCCCTGGTCTGTTATTTGTTAGTTAGTCTTGACAACATTTTATCTATATAAATAGGACTACTATTGCTACAAGGTAGATAGGTGAGGCAGGCTTTCTAGTTAAATGAAAAATAGCTAGCTAGCAAGCTGCTGGCTGCTATGGATATAAAAAAACCAGGGTAGCTCAGGACAAAATAAGCTAACTAGCTCGAGACGTAGCTGGTGACTACTAATACAGACAGCCAGCAGTGGATGCAGGTGTTACCAGCAAGTGAAAGAGACTAGCTTGAAACTAGCATGATACCTGTGAAAGAGGAGGAGGCCTGAATTCCTGCCAGTGGCAGGTAGGCCCTGCTGCATCTACCAGGAAGAATGGGACAGTAGCTAGCTACCTTACAGAGCAAATTCAAGAAGGGACAGCCATCCCCTGACCTGTCCACCTTCAGCCACAGATGGTGAACACAGCCTGAGGCAGGAAGATAGCTTAGAGGACAATGTCTTGCTTGCTGCTACAAGGGAGAAGCCATCTTGTGCATATTTATCATGTATGTTTTAATTATTTTTTAAACAAACACATGATACAGGCTGCTACAGACTTGAAGCAAACTTACACAGAATACACAAGAAGCAAAAGGGCCTAAACTTGTACAAGTCCTTTATAGGATGTCTGAAGTACAGTCGTGCATGTCCTACATGTCTAACAGAAAGAAGTATTATCCTCTGTCGCTGAGGCAGCAACATTGCTCTTTGTTTTAAAGCCCATTGGTTGTCTTTATGTGATAGGGAGAGGTCTTCACTTTGCAGTTCTCTGAGTCAGCTTAGGCTGGTTATTTATAATGTTTGCTCACAGAGTAATTCAGCTGTCCACGCAACACTGATGTACAACCAATCCAGTATCAGAGGATAGGAAAATAAAATAATCAAAATCACTGTATGGGGGCGACAGAGAGTGTAATTATTCAGGGTTGGGAGAGGAAGATACAGGTGCTGTCTGACTCTCACAGCGCCAGTCTCCAAACAGGTTTTGATAGTGGGGTAGCAGTGACCCCTTAATGTAGATACAAATCTGTATTAAAGGTAAATTCTGTACAATGCTCTTTTGCACAATAATTCACATAATGTTTCACTGAAATAAGAACAGTACTCTTAGTCATTGCACGTGTATGTACTGAATTCACGTTCATATAAACTGAGTACATACATATGCAACCATTTTCAGTATTGTTCCTGTATGCATTCTCCAAGATTATGCCATTATGTGTATGCGGACAGTTAAAAATTAAATCTGGTTTAACAGACTTAGAAGCTCAATTTATTCTACTTTACTGTACTTTTGAATGTGTCCACAGCTTGTTTTTGAGGTGGTCTCATGATTTTTAGCTACCTAGATCTCTTGCAAAGCAAATGCATGGAAAGTGGCAACTAATTACAATCTTCAATGCTGTATTTTCACTGTTGGAAAAAAATGATGAATACCAATGTTTCCATCTATATAAAGACAGTCTTTCAGGACAAACCTATGGTAATTTATGTTTGAGTGTGAATAAAATAAGATTCAGCCTCTTACAAGTTTTTTTTTTTTTTAAGCCTGGACAACTAGTTTTTATTGTAAGTGCAGATATGTGCACACAATCCAGGTTTGGTGTCTTGGAGAAAGGCAAAAGTGAAAGTAAGGGGCTGTGCAGATACAATATGTGGGATTTTACATATACAAATAATGGGCCAATAAAGCAATCAAATGTTTTAAAAAATGCTAATAATAACAGTGAGCTAACAGTGTATGAAACTGTATTATACCATACCATCTGGAACTACACTATAAGCTTCACGCAGCTTGTTGAGTCTGCTAGCTAGTTTCTGGCTTTGTTGTGTCATCCCCTGGTTGCCAGACAGTGCAGTTATTTGTAACATCAACATCCATCACTCAGAAAAAAACAACACTGAGGAAAACCATGATACTACCTGAGGAAACTCTTCTCTGTAGTCCTCTTCACTCCTCATTACAGAATGTATCAGTTACTCACTACACTATGTATCAGTCGTCCTCACTCTTTAACATTTTTTTTCTTTCTTTTTCTTTTCTTCAAGTACTGACATAATATTCCCTCATGACCCCAAACCCCATTCATTTACAGCACAGGGGATAAAGGAAAAAGGCAAAGTGTGTTACTCCAGTAAGAAGCTGTGCTGAGGAGTTTATGGAGTTCTAGTTACCTAGGCAACCACAGCGTCAGAGCTGAATGTAGCCAAGAAGTTATGTAAAATACATTAAAAATATGGGGAATGTCTATTAACAGAAACAGAACAACCAACAAAGATGGTATATTGCAGTTACTATATTCATTATTAGAGGCAAATTTGTAATATGTTCTTTGACATTCAGTGTATTTGAATACTAAATATTATACATAAGACATTTTCACAAAATGTATTCTATGCATTCAAAAAATAGATTTTTCACTTTTTCATTAAGAGAATTATTAGCAGTATGAACAAAAAACAAAGATACAAAGAGTCAAGTGGGTCAAAAGTGCACATATAAAAGGTCACATTGTCTACATGAGCTGTCACAGACAGTGATGCCACTCCCTGAAGGCATTAACAAAGGCTTGATTAGACCCCTAGATTCCAAGGTCTTCTGCACAGCATGCAAAATGTCTTAGTTGTTAGCGACATGGTTGTAAAGTTCACCAGCTGGAGGCCCTCTGGGGGCAATTGCTGTCTGACACCACTACACAAGAAAGAGATCTTGATGGTTAAATGTGAAGAGAAAGAAAGAATCAAAGTGGTCCAAGGTTAGTGCTTGGAAAGACTCACATTATTACATAGATGACCACATAACTTTGTCAGCTGTGAACATCACAATCAAGAATGTGTATCTGATCCATACAGATTTTACAGATAATACATTATTTCTCAAGATATGACTAAACACAAACTCACAAATCTGTGTCTTATGTTTATTTTTTTTGGTCAAATTGAATGCAAAGACTTTTATGATCTGTCGTAAATTTCATCTATTTCCTTTGAAATTGTGGTTATTCTGATCAGCTCTCGGCCTATTAAATCCCACTGCCAGACTGCCTGCCATCACAGCTTGGAAGCCATGCCCGGCCATTTGACAGCCTTCTCTTTGTGTACCACCAAGACGCCACCAAACAAGAAATTATCTTCAGAAACACGACCTTCACTAAAAGCAAGGGCAGGCAGGAAAATGGGATTTAAAACTCTATTAGAGTTACAGCCGCAAACTTCCAGATGTGTGTCAGCGATACGGTGCAGTGGTGAATGCTCCCACCGTAATTAACATTCACCCACACCCAATAGGATGACAAGCTGCTAATTTACACACCATCAGCTTAAATACCATCAGCAAATGTACGCAGAATTCATCTCCATGAAACATACTCAGTACCTCAGAGTATTTGTTTACGGCTTTCACAAACGTATTGAGCCGAAAACTTGCCTTAATGAACGTGTGAACATGAAAAAGGCAGAGGATTTACACAATCCGAAAAGCTCCTCAAATCCATTTTTTGAAGGCTTCCAGTCTCTGAAATAGTGCTGCATTGTTTATTTTGATCAATCCATTTGCCGTTTGGAGAGTGCATGCATTAGCTTTAGTGATTTGAGGCTCGATATGCAGACTGCACTCCGCTGTGTTAATGCACATGTAAATGGCCATGACATGCAGTCACACATCCATAGGGTCAACTGCTCTTATTAAAGCTGATCAACACTCAGTGTGCAACTGGATGATATGATGAAGGGATTGCATCTCAGGGGGGTTCAACTGCAGTTCAGATCAAGAGTAATGTTTGCCATCTCTGTGGCCTAATAAGTGCTGTCCATGTGAGGGACAAACCATGTGTCTGGATGTGACAGATGGAAGACATGTGGGGGGCAGGGTAGAAGGCTGAAATACAGCTAATTATTTAAATAAATATGTTCATTATGAAATTTCCCATACAGTCTATTAACAAGCCTGCATTTCAACCCAAAAATTGTAACTTTGCAATGTAGGCATGGCTGACACCTATATATTAATATTGTGTACTGAGTGTGGTAATATATATGTCGATTACATTTTAAAGCAATCAACCATGGTATAATTACAGTTATGGCAATACATCTCAATACATTAAGATACAGGAGGTAAATAGAGTAAAATATAGTGCTCATGTTAGACACACAAACATCTCATATTTAGACAAACAGCATGTTAGACTGACAAGTGATTGCACTCATTCAAGACCGCTGACACAAGACAAACACAATCCTCCAATACACTTGCATACTCATTGCATTCTCATACACAGCAAAATCTTTTTTCACAGTTCAAGTCAGGAGCTGCAGTGAAGGGGGCACCAATGGGACAATAGATGCAACTTCGCTGACATCATCTGAGCAACTTGCTGACACTTGATGAATCACAGGATGCCTGAGAGTGGTGAGAAGATGGAACCCTGGCTGACCTACTCACCCTTTTCCCCTACCTGCTGCTCTCCCCAGTGCAACAACCTGTCAAATGACCCAACTGCTGTTGAACCCATGCCATAGGGCTCAGTCAGGCCTGCAGTCAGGATGAAATCCACACGGACTGAGCCACTCAGGTACCCCAAAAGAATGGGTTTCATCAGATTAATGATGAAAGAATACTTGCCTCAAGATTGATGTCACAGCACACCATTGTTGAGAGATGCACATTTCAGAGAAGCACATCTCAGATTGACTCAAGAATTCCCCCTGAAAAACATCGGGGGGAATAATATATTCAGTCAGGAGAACATATTCCACTATTAGTAGGTCAAGACTGATATGCCCCCGTGGACAGGTTTGTTTGAGGAAGTGAAAGCTGCCCAGGTCAATGATGTCATAGACAGGTTTGAGTGACAATGGAGATGGTCACAATTTGTGAGCTATTCTACTGTCAGATTGTAACCTGACCAGCGGAGACAAGGCAGCACCCCCCCCCCCCCCCCCAATGTCACTGATGAGGATCCTTTCACAATCCTCAAACAGCAGTGCCTCCTTTTGTCCTGTCAGTGCTAGTTTGGATGTCTTCTGTTTACATTCACTTAATTTCTTCACTGAACTCCAGACTCAAACACAGAAAACGTCCTGTGATTAACACTACCACACTGTTTATGGGGCTGGGCTGTCTAGGGATGCAATTCACCCAGTATGAGCTCTTCCTGCTCTGCAGGCAAAGTCCCTTTTGTCCCCTGGACCTCAACATTTCTCATACAGTTGTACTAAACATGAAACTAATGGCTCAGAAGCACACTCTGTACTCAGAGAAACATCACTCTTCATCATCATTTTGTCTTTTATTTGAGGGTTAATTTAATGAGAACAAATGGACTGTTAAATAACACAATATGTAATTTCACCTCAAGACTCAAGTAAGACTTACTCCTCAGGCACCAGCTCTCACAGAGACTCCACTTTCCCAGGCTCCAACCAAACATTTTAAAGAAGTACTTTCATTCTCCATCCTTCAAACGACATCATCTGGGTCTTTCATAATGTGTGTGAGAAATTAAGTGCTCTTAATTAGACCTGTAGACTTGTCCTTTTTTCTTGCTCTTCACAATACAGTTCTCAACTGTGCAAATCTTTAATTAATCTTCAGTGCGGATTAGGTTATTAACGCCTCCTCAGACGCAACACGTCCAACAAAGGATTTCTCCTCCACAAGCATAGCATTGAAGGAGGCTAGAAAGAGCCATCCAAGACAGGCTGAGAGCTCATCTTTTCAGTCTTTTTAACCCTCTAACTTAGTGGTGCCACCTAGAATTTACAAGCACGGCACTTTTAAACTACCTCAATTCTAAAAATCTGAAAACGTATGTCAAAGCATATGTTAATCATCATATATATATATATATATATATATATATATATATATATATATATATATATATATATATATATATATATATATATATATTTGAATGATTTGAATTCCAGGCTCATGGAAGGTGTGTGAGGTAGAAGAATGTGGTAATAACTCAGGCTTGTGATTGATTGAGTAATTGTGCATGAAAAAAGTAGGCATGAGAGTGAGTTAACGACCCACACTTTTGATTGGTTACTGCAGTGAGGGAAAGCTGGGAAAAAGTGCAACTCACCAAAGAGGTGAAATATATGAAGGATAGGGTGTGGGTCAAGGGTGCTGATGTGGCACATGCACTGATTGACAATTTGACTATTTCACTGACTAAGACTATTTAATTGTAACTAATGAAGAATAAGTTATTTACTTCTTTTCATATTCCTCTAGAGATTTGCTAAGGAACTGGGGATGTAGTGAGTCAAATATCTTTGGTAATCTGATCAGATTTGTTGCTCAACCACTGGGAGGGTCAAGTAAAGAAGAAAAACCCAACTGTATGCATTCTGGGGGTTATGAACTGAAGGACTTGGTGGCAGGCCTTTTCTATAGCTTTATATAACTCAGCAATCTCAAACTGCATATTGCTGATTATTTTTTTTACACTAATCTTATTTTGGTCCCTTGAGGTGTGCACACACACCAGAATGCAACTAATGCATCAAGAGAGTATAAGAGTAGGAGTTTCTACTTGCAACCATCTGATTCAATCCTAGGTTCAGACACCTCACAGCTCACCAGCGCCACACCAAAACGGTATTCACACTACAGTATATAATATAGTGCTGGATTATTTTAATTCACATCAGAGCTTCCCTTGCCTAAATGCATGTAGCTTGAAGTCTGGGATGTGAGGAGTGGTAGTAACAGATGCCTAACCCCAGACTTCAGACTTCAGGTCTCCCAGCACTCTGCCAGGAGATCGCAAGAACCATCCCTGCAACAGTCCTCCAAGACAAACCACTATCAGGAAAGGTCATTCTACTTGTGTTGAGCCATCTCTGCACATCACACCGCGTCAAGAGATGAGACAGCCTTTGCATCTTTCATTTTTCCTTTCACAGGTAGAAAGAGATACTGTCCCACACTTGGTGCCAGCTTCATCTACATTGTTACGGTAAAAAGAATATGTTACCCTCCTAAATGATCTGATGTAAACAGACTCTTGATGTCTCAACATTACAAGAATTTCATTAACTTTTGTAATAACCCTGGTGTGGAAGCAGCCACTCGGAAATGTGTCCATCTCAACGCAGCTAGCTTTGATTCCTTTGCCAAGCGCATCACACTACCATCTCCACCAGAGTGCGCTTTGAAATCCATGGATGTGAACATAATTGCTGGCTGCGATTCCCATGCGCCATCTTGATAAGGAGAATCAGGAGCTTCCAGTTAGCCTCCACCCTTAGACCTCCAGCCTCAGCGCTAGCCTAGAGAAACATCACTGCATCCCTCTTCTCTGCTTGATGTCTCTCAAAATCAGGCCAGCCCAGCAGCAACGAGAAGAAGTATCATTTCATTATTCGGAAGTGGAGAATTTAGAGCAAGAGCACTCATTTGAGCTCATAATGCTGAACTACCTACTTACAAAAATGGGTTACTATTTTTGAATTAATCCAATTAATGGTTTGCATGCGCTGATCGGAAATTACTTTGTTTCAGGTTTATTCAAATATATCCGTTTCAGTATTTCCATGTTAGAAATTCACAAACACTACAGACAAAAGGGTGTCATGCACTATATAATATTGTATTCACCAGTTTTGTGGTCTGCGTCATACTGGTGAGCAGTAGAGTATCGTTTTCTATTAAAATATGAGTATCATTGTGTTACTTCTATCCTGATCAAGTCAAACAAAAGATTCATTAAGTAGAGCCCACTGAGGTTGCTTTCTACTGAGTATTTACTGTTATTTAGCATCCAGCAATTCGGAGTTCAAAATCTTTTTGACAGGTTAAGAGGATGAAGACAATGGTAACGTCAGCTTGTGTGATCTCTTTTCCTTGTGGGTATTGTAACGTAGATGTGTGTCATTTCGACGCATGGCAATTGATGACGCATGACGTTGTTTCAGCAACTAAGTAAATTTATTTTTACTCATAATAGCTTGTTTCAGCAACTAAATAAATATATTATTACTCATTATAGCTATCTGTCAACTCAAACTCAATACAGATATAGCATTATCAAAATATTCCATGAAAATAATTTGTAAATATGTGTCTTCCAAAAACAATTATGAAAGTGTCATTATTACAAAGGTGGACAGACACTTACAAAATATGAGAACTGAAATACATCTCACCTGATGTTAAGTCTAGGTCAGTACTCCTAAATCTTTTACAAACACAAATTTAGTTAAAGACCTCTTCACTGTCAGATTTCATTTTGCATGTGTCCCCTGTTGGAGTTGTAATGCTTCATCAATATTTTTAACATTCATTCCTTCAGTTAGCACACTCCACTTATAAGAAATACTAATTTAAGAATCAAATTCTTAATGAACAGAATCATTCATACACTGTTTAAATACTCACAAGACTCAATTTGCATGTAACAAGCTTAAAAGAACTATATTGAGCTCACTCATATTCAATATGATTCTCAGCTAGGTTTTATGGTGCATAAATAAAAAAGCCATTGAGAATCTGAATACTTTTGTGCAAACAACTGAGGCAGACAGCATGTAAAATATGTGGGAGAGGCAAAATACATGTTGTGTCTGTTGTGGTTAGCTACAGACAAGACAGCACTAATAGCAATTCACTTGAAATCATATTTTCATCACATTCAAATATTTTGTTCCATATTTGAAGTGTTTAGACATCTCAATTAAAATGTTTTCACATATAAACATTTTCATTCATTACTCTGGATTTAAGAACACACTTCATAAATTAAGCAAATGTACAGTTTCTTCTAACTTTATTTTCCAAGACTTGTCATCTCTTATAACTGAGTAGGCTCAGATGCTGCTGCAAGACTCAACTTTTTACAATTGAGTAACTACAGATCTTGCCAGATGGATTCACTTTCTTCAACTGGGCAAACTACTACCATGACTACACATGTTGCAAGCTACTGATATACCATAAAGTTCATCAAGAGAAAGAGGTTCATTTCTAGAGATGGAGATATCTTGATACAATGTCCTACTACATGCAGAACTACAAATTTTGACCAAACTTAAGTGATAAAAAAGCAAATTTTGATGTGGGACTATAGATATTGTGCAACATATTAAAAGGAATTCTAGATGATTTTAAGCACTACTCCTTGTTTAAGTTTTCATCTTTTAAAAAGTGAGCACCCAAGTTGCCATGGTGACTGCCAGCCAGGCTATGGAATAAATGGCAGTGGTTGGGGAGTGGGGGGGACGTGGGGACAGGAATTCAGTGGGTTAAAAGCTGTCTAAATAAACAAAACACCCAGAATTGAAGAGGAAGCCCAGAGACAGTCATTAGCAAATGCCATCATAATCTCTGCAGCTGTCAGTTATAAAATACCACAAGAGCATTCCCTCTACCCAACCAGAACAATGCTGACAGGTTTTAACAATGGCAGTCAGCTTGCCCTAGGACTTTTAGCATTTTCATCACTCCATGAACTTAATGAGGGAGCACAGTACTCACCACTGTAGACAGAGAACTCTGTACAGCTAGCGGAGAGCACAAGCTCTTCACCACTGAGAGCAGAGAGCACAAACTCTCTACCACTGAGAGCACCCACCAAAGTGGATGTTATCAGAGTAAGCAATGGAAGACAGAGAGCCATTGACATTATGTAATCACAAGCTGACAGGGCCAAGAGCAGCCGCCAAGGCACTGAATGAGCCAAATTCTCAAGGAAAAAAAAAATGGTCCAGCATAAAATGCGGAAGAATAGACATAACAGCTGCTTGGGCTCCACTCTTTGGGGATGTGTACAGACACAAGGGGGATTAGCACTGAATAACAGCACTTCAGACTTCAGAGACTGGTTTTCCTATCATGCGACTCCAGGGTTTGTGGACAAAAGCTTATGCAATCACAAATGGTTGTATCAAGGATAGAGGTACTGCGTTAGATTTAGAAATGGACATGGTCTCCACATCTGTGGTTTGTACAAATCCTCCTGCCTGTGAAATTACAATTGAGAAGATCTTACTCTACCTGTGTCTGATTCTTTAGCAAGCAAATAATGATCTGGCAGAAAGATGGAAATCAACAACAAGGAATATCTCTCCATTAAGCGGAAAATGTTAGTTTCATTATCTGTGACTTTGTTCTCTCAACATTTTTCCACCTTTTAATATGGTCTGTAGCAGTGGATTTTTCTGTGCCAATCCACATCTTACTGGATAGACTTCATTGTGCAAGACAGTAGGGACATTAGTACTTTGACAAGCTATGTTGAACTGCCAGGCAGTTCCAGTTCCCAGGGACAGAAACCTGGAGAGGAGAAGAAATCAATACAACCTCCTGCCTGCCTCTTATTTGCCCAGCTGTTCCCGCTTAGTTTTTAGGTTTTCTTTGAAATTATGGTGGAAACAAACAACTGGGAATTCTAATAAAAATGGATTCAGTCGAATGTGTTTTATGGTGAAGGACATCTGTTCACAGCCAGTATAAATATCCTGCAGCTAACAGCCTGATGTTTCCCACCAGCTAGCAAAGCTCATTTCACAACGTGGGGTAAATGCAGGAAACTGCCCACTATCTAGGCACCTAAATCATCATTAACCATCACATTATTGGCAAGCAATTCATAACAATATATTGCAGGTTAAATGACACAGTCCACTGTAAATGAAGTGACACCAGCAACAATGCACACCTGGAGTGCTTACTTAATTTACTTACTACTTACTTAATTAAAAATGGGTTTATTGCCACATGTATGTTGTCATGTTTAGCATAATAAACTTATACATACAAACTTATACATACTTATACATTAGCATAATAAACTTATACATACAATATCCAGCACCTCCTCCCCAACCTAGAGATTGGGTTTCATGATTTATTAAGTCAAAGCAATCTCCTGCCACTTTTTATGATTCACTCTCCATATCCTGCCCTGCCATGTTTTTCCTTGTTTTTTTTTTTCTCTCTCTTTAAACCCTGCTCATGATAGGTATTTCTGTGACTGTATTCATGTTTCAGTGGGACTGGAGGAGAATTGAAGCCCTGATATTTTGGTTCTCCACTGAGACTTCCCTTAGCTGGCTCTTATGTCTGAGTGGAGAGAAGTGCTCTGGAACAAAGGAGTCTAGTTACTCAAAGTCAAGGTGCTTCACGGGAGTCAATGTCACAGCCTGAAACGCCTCCACAGCTCAGCCTCAGTGCGCTGCCAGCAGGCAAACAGAAGGAGTCCTTGAGTGGGATTAATGGAGGTGTGCTTTTGCTTCTTGTGTCTTGCAGCATGCCAAGCATAAGGTAAATTCTGACTGTGCAGTGCCACACACACACACACACACACATGCGTTTTGCATCAATAATTCACTAGACCTGCATTCAGGCCATTCTTGGTAAATATACTCTTCAGATACCCTTGGAAGAACCAGACCTCAAAGTTTGCTACACGTTCAAATCCATTCCAGCTCCTGTCCTGAACCCTTCTTGTTTTTAAGCTCCCAGGGTGAGAGTGGATGTGTGTGTGTGCGTGTGTGTGCATGCGTGCGTGTGTGCGTGCGTGTGTGTGTGTTTGTGTGTGTGATGTGCAGTTGAAGAGGGGGTTGTGAACGGGTGATTAACAGATGAGCTGAGCACAGGCCTGCCAGCTGCCTCTCCATTCCCTTTCATTTGGGGCCAGGAAGGGAGATATTTTGGATTTGAACTGATTGGTTTATTCACTTGGTTCCAGGTTGATAATTGAATTTGTGGAGCTCAGACAATCCAAATCTCAACAATAAACCTCTCTTTATGGGTGACAGAACAGGACATTTACATTCCGTTTGTTTGCTTTCTGATGCTCCTCACCCCTATTGGGCTTGCCCTGTTTTTGGCTCAAGCATTGGCTCTGGGTTGGGCCGTTCCGTAATGTTTAAGTGCTTTTTTGACAGCATGGCCTGTCACATGGCCTATGTAGGCAAGTACCACATGGTTGCTTTGGCACTGTTCCGACTGTTTCTCTCATTTGTGGTTGCGCTAGTGATAAGACTGCAGGCCCTGATGACTGGTTGACCCAATAATGATAAATTTCATGCCTCTTTCCCCCAAAATTATTTTTGCACCCCATTTTAAAAAATAACAATATTGGACATGACACACAGTATGAGCCCTCTAAGTGTAAAGTGAATTTTTTGCTGTGAAGTTACAATCACCGTGGGTTATTATAAAAAGGGAGATTAGAGTTGAAGTTCAAAGCCTTCATTGCAGTATATCCAATGGGCTTGGCTTCTGCTGTACTGTCACGGACTTTTTCATAAAAAAAGAGAACACTGTGTGAGTGAGTTGCAGCTATGAGTCACAGATCAGAGAATTGCACTTGTACACATTGAGCTGAATTGTTTTTATTTTGAGCTGAACTTGTCGACTTGCAAATGCTTTGGCTTCATATTGTTGATTTGCTTAACTTAACCCATTTGCTATTTCAATTGATGTAAGTGCTTTAAAATGACCTACTTGAACACTGTAATTGCTAAACGAATTAATTCTTTGCCGATAAAAGGATATGCTTTGTTGCTTGCAAAACTAACCACTTTAAGGGATGCAATACAGAATCTCCCATAATGGTCAGGATTATTTTAATCACAATGGTAAATGCTTGAATAGAAATCTCTTGAGTTTCTATCATGCAGCCCAAACACAGACACATATTTTCAATGAAGTTAAGTCGCATTACAGTATGTTAATCTCCTGCCAACAAGATGTTATAACTCCTGGAATAGCACAAGTAAGAGGCACTAAACCAGAGAGCTGTTAAGCACAACTGTGCAGGGAGGAGTCTGACATTGCCACAACATCAGTTTGAAGTGTAACGGGTTTGTAAATGTGTATGATTGGGCTTTTTTGTCTTTTTACATTTTTTAATAATTAAATTTGATAATTTTTTATCTAAATATTTATTTTCATTTAATACATTCAACTTGTTTCATGTGCTAATGAGAGTAAACCACAGTGTGCTATCAAATGCATATTGAGAGTGTAATCCACATTCAGATATTGTGCATTGAGCTAACGAATCAATGCAGGATAATGAGAGCATAAGTGGCTAATATCCACGTACCCACTTGAAGTTTGATTCTGGGGTACTGGAGTTCACAATATGACAGAAAGCATACATAGCGGAAAAAACATGCTCTTTAATGTAATCAAAGTATAATGTTAAAAGATGTGTATCTTGAGAACCTGGTCACTATCACTTGGTGTTGATTGATTGTTGTGTGTTGTGCTTTCCATACAGATATGTCCACCAAAACAGTAAAGTGGCCTGTTTTAGCCTCCAGATCTGTGCGTATCACGCAGGCCCAGGGGAGAGTATTTGAAGTCATAAATAAACAAAGTCAACCTTGAGACACTGCATTATAAAATGAATCAACTTTAGTAGTATGGATTGCCTTGGATGTTGACCTTCCCTGGGATAAATTCAAAATATCAGTGTATATGACAAAGACCACACAGAGTCTCTATAGATTTGTGTCCATTGGGATCTCCTGTCCTACAAAAACCTGACCAAAAATCAGATCAGCCCTGTTTAGGGAATTTGAGTGTGTGCAGCATGCCTTGATGTAGACAACCAAAAGCTGGAAGGAAAATTCAGACTGCACTTAATACAGCTGGTATCTAGGCCATCAGCTTGTTGTGTCCGATTCATTTTCTGAAGTTTTTGTCCTTCAGGGCATCAGTTCCCACACAAACTCACCTACCTGACCAAATAGGTTTCCCATCAAACTTTTTTCTGACAACAGGCCAGATCGGTTACATTTGGTCTTGTCAATCTTGAAATGTGTACAGGGAATCCTAAAGGTCTTTAAGAGTGTCAGCATATTTTTCCTGAAATTTTGTTAGGAATCCTGTGTGATCTTAAAGGCCAAAGCACCACTTCTCTTCGACAGTGTTGTGTCGCAATGTAATTAACACGGTGCGGTCTTGGCGTTCTTTACAAACTTTATTAAACAAATTACAGCAGGCTAGGTAGCAAGCAAATATGTGTGGCTATAACTGTCAGAGAGTTTTTTCTGCTCCTCGGTGCCCACCTAGGTTCAATTACAATCCCTTGTCCTAAAACTCTTATTCACACATAGCTCCACCTAACGACTAGGAATGAAACACCACACAGAGCCACAAAAAATAGTAAATGCATGGACGTAATAACCACCAAAGAGGTCTGACTCACAGTACAAAATACAGCCTATGCAGTGAAGTCCATTTGACTGATGGCCTGCAAATCCCATGTGGAGCAGTGTACAAAATGTGAGTAGGAATATGATCACTTTATCCTGTATTCACTACTTGATTTATTGTATTTATTTTGGGCAGGACAATTTTATTGAAAAGTTGTTCTTTTACCCTCCTTATTCCAAAGCTTTTAAGCCATAAAGTGAGAACGTGCAGTCCTCTTGCACGCTAGTACTGTAGATCAGTGAAGTGAGCAGCATAATTGAATGTAATTCAAATATCATTCAAACACATGCCACAGTCATCAGCACATGTATGTCAGACAGACTGTAAAGGAGGACATGCATTATCTCCAGCTGTGTCATGTCCTTGAGCAGTGAACATTTTTAATGTTTTGTGTCAGGATATGGTTTGCTTGATTGTTAGTTTGAATAATGAGGCACATTGGAGATTGGAGAGCAGACTCTGTGCAGACAACTACATGTAATTTGTCCAAAAACACATTTGCAAAAGTGACAGCATGAGGTCAATGTGTTTCAAGGAGGTGATAAGGTTAAAGTGACCCCTGCTGGGGAGATATGGCCCTGTCTATCTGTTATGAAATGGGTAAGAACTGAGCATGTCAGTGTATGTGGCAGCATGACCACTGTTTATGCAAGCTGTTAGCAGCCATTCTATTCAACCCCCCCCACCAACCCACAGACACACAGACACACAGACATATGCACACACATCTACATAAATGGCACAAGGACATTTTCTTCTAAGCAAAAACAGCAAGTAAACAGCTGCTATTTGCTGGAAAGCCTGATTGTTATATGAACCCACTTACTGTATGACCAGTTTATAAAATCAGGGTAGTAATACACAATAGGGTCATAACTCATTTATTGTGCCAGAGCTTAAAATTTTAGATTAATGTTTTTTTACCATGAGATCACCTTGTGTGGCAATCATACTTTGAAGGAAAAAAGGCAAGGAAACTTAGAATCCACGGTTGAGGACTACTTGCAGGCATGGCTAAATCATTTTTCTCTGGGTTTTTCAAATAGGCAATATAATTAAAAAGGCACTCAATTTTTAACACTAACAATTTAGCATTTTTGTAGATATTTGCATGTCATGCAAGGTTAAATACCCTACAAACGTATATATAAGTGAAAACATTCTGCATACAGAACTATTCTACCATTATCGGGATGTGATATGTGATACCAGAAAATGTTTATATTGAAAAGCTTGTTGAAATATTCCAGTAAGTGCTGCTGATAGTGTCAGAAATAAAGCTTTAGTTAAACAGATTAATTAAAATGCTAAATGAATAAATGAATGCTAAATGAATAAATGTAAATGTAAATGTAAAAGGTGTGCTTTTTTCTGTCTTTTAATAAACTCAGGAAAACAGACTTTATTACATAAAGTGCAAACTATAATTGCTGAATAAGCTATGGTCAAACTTCCTTTCAATGTTGTATGTGGCATATTCTGGGAAGAACAGAATTTCACCTCATGTCAAACACCTTGCCACAAAATAAATGTGCTTATTGTTAGGTTGGTCTCAACCTATATCTGAAAAAGTCCATTAATCAGTACTCCGCAGAGAGAACCCTACTTCCTTAGAACAACGTGGTACACAGTACGCAGGAGATCAACAATTACTACTGTATTTCACAATTTCCTTTCTTCAGGAGCTACTCAGGCATTTGTTAATTTCAGAGAGAAATTTTCCTCTGTACCCTGCCACTAACATGAGGGGAATAAAAAGGCACATGTGGCCAATAAATAATAGGAAATCACTGTGGCTTTTTATCAGTTAGCCAATCACATTTTAGTTCAAATGGCACTCTTCCACTTAACTGTGGAAATGTCACAGAGTGCATTTCTTAGGAACAATTTCAGCCATATTAGATATGCCTTGAAAGGAAGAGGCTTAATGTTTTGATGGCAATAACTTTCCTATAGCAACAGTAGTAGAAGCAGTATGATGGGATATAATGGCAAAGAGATGTGCTTGTGGAACATCTTAGTTTTATGTTATTTATAGTATGGCAATATAGAAGTGATTTGCTCTCAGTAGCACAAAAAACCACAAACCTCACATGACAGGACACAAGTGGGAAATGTTTTTCCCTCTGTCCTCTAATGGTAGCAAAAGGTAAACATTAAGGTAAACTGGTGCTCAGCTGAAAGAAAAATTAAACTGCAACAGATGCACACAATTCACAGTATGATCAGTTAACAGCTGTAGCAGAGCAATCCACAGGAAGAAACTACAGTAGGTGTTTGAGTGGATGTGGCATCTCAACAGCGTTTGGCAGCGAGGTAGTGACCTGTGGAGGACGAAGGAAGAAAAGGCAGCCCATAAGCCACCATGTAGTGAGTGGTTGATTTTTATAGGTATGATAGTTTTACAATATAATAATTTAGCCCACATCAGGGTGACATTAAGGAACCAGCTAAACTATGGCAGCATTAACTACAGAAACAACAAGGCACTCCATGAAGTGGATAGCTTTTTTAACCACAAAGACTAATGAGATTTTTAACCTGAATTTAAATATCCTGACATTATGATTTCCACACATGAGGAGAGCCATTCTATAATGGCGCCATTTAGCCAAATAGCCTGCCACCTGTTTGTGTTTTTTTTAACATATGAAACTGCTAAACCCAGCATTTTCCCTCCAGTGCCATAGCCTTTTCCTTATCTGTCCTCAGTGAAAATCATTCCAGCCTATGAGCGGGGACGTTAAGTCATAAATGAACAGAGTTTGTGTTTGAGCAGGGGATATGTGTCTGACATGTAATCTAAAAGGAATCCTGAAGCAGAAACCACAGTTGTGTTTTCTCATTGAGCAAAATATGATACGATTTTAAAAACAGGATGGGGTCTTCCCCAGACTGCGAGGTTTCATTTCTTTTACTGAAATGGAATCGATGCACGGTGCATGGGATTATATACAGTACTGTATAAGGTGAAAAGAATGTGAAGTTTTTCATTTGGTGAGGAGGAATATAACTCGCATGTTTCTGTTGACTTGTGTTGGTCTCATCAAAGCATAGCGATAAGAGCTTTGGAGCTGTGATCAAGCGGAGCAAACAGAAGGGTGTTTCTGTTTCTCTGAGCCATGCCAGAACCTTCAAATTCCCATCTATTTACTGACGGCAGGCAGAGCCAAAACGAACAGATGATCCCCCAACCAACAGCAAATTATCATCTAAATCAGGTTTGTCTTCCAGTCCTGACTGCTTATGCCAACAGCTCCTGTTGTATTTACAAACCTGTCGCCTGTTTCAGCACATTATGTGTTCTGCATCCCTGAAACTGTACCAAGCATTTCATTAGCTGCATGCTCCAGCTTAGTTAACGTTGACAACTGACAGGTAATTTTGTCCTGTTTTCATGCATTATGCTGTTAATCGTGCAAGTTCCATTGTGACTCAAAATATATCTTTACCATGAGAAACAGTACTTCCTCTGATCTATTCATTATGCTGGCTGATCTGGGGCTGTAATCATTTCCTTATTTTTTTTTCTCTTTTTTAATGTGGATGGAGTAGCCAAAGCGTGCATTCACTCAAAGTACTTGACTGTTTTGTGTTCAGATGCTCAAGTAGCCAGTGTGATCGCGTCTTCTCGGAGTACAGGATAGCTCTTTTGTTGTGCTGGATTTTAATTATGCAGAGTCACACTCAAGAGCTCATTCTGGGCCTCTCGTTTCATTGATACATATGTATCTCTCCCCTCCTGCTCCTCCGCAGCAGCTAATACTTTGCTTGTCTACAGGCCTTTTTGAGAGGGCTGTTGACATCTTAAACAGAGGCTGTGAGGGGGTCAGAGTGTTAATTCATGCCATTATGGATGAGAATGTAAGGGAGCTGGAGAGGATTAGGGAAATGGATCAAAAACGTTTCCAAAACAGGACTGATAGATTCACCGCATTATTTAAAGTATTTCTTTTCTGTCCTTCATCAGGCTCATGCTGCTTGTTCTGCTCTTTCTAAATCCCCCAGATGAAAATTATTCATTGTGCTACATTAGCTATTTATAGCCCCAAAATGAACAGATCAGGTTTGTCCTTTTCCTTTTGGTTGTTCCCACCCTGAAAGTGAGTTAACTGATTGCTCATGTAAAGACACTCCGCTAGCTTTCAGTTGGAAATCAGGCCCGTCCCTCTGAGAACTAGTTCAGCCTGCACAGCTGCTCTAACAGAGGGAGAATGTCTAGCCTGTTTCTGCCCTCAAAAATGCCTACCTGGAGAGAATCCACCTCTCACTGACTGACAATCCATCATCAGAGGTCTTCAAGAACATAGGCTGCCATTAGCTAAACAGTAACCATTTCTGAACTTGAGCTCATTTACAGGGACATCTGTAGACTAGGCTCAATGTAGTAAAATTGACACATCAAAATAAATAGAATGTTGTAATAACCTGCATAAGATGAAAATATGATAAGATCAAAATTTTTTCTACAGTATGATTCAGACAGCAACTATTACCTTGTGATCATCCACTGTTAATCTACTGAGATTAATGCTCAAAATGCATTATGACTTTATTCCCAAAAACAGAGCCTTGAGATAGCATTGTGCCAAGGAGTATGAGTAAGGAAAGGGGGGCTGTAGTTGACTTTCAAATTATGTTTAAACATATTGATGGGAAAACTGGCTTTACATAAATTACCCGTACTGCATCTTCAAATAGGCCCAACCTTTTATAACATGCAGGTGCACCCTAAATGGTAAATGAGGCCACCAGTGTCATGATATCATCATGCTACTATAAGCCTTATGACTGGAATCTGTAATAAGTGCTCCATAAAAATACATCAGGAATTAAGTCCTTCCATTCAGTAACTCTAGGTGATATTTGAGACAGAATGAATGCATCTGCTATTTGTTGTATGTTCCAGACTTCAATTTTGTGTATACAAGACTCATTTTTCTTTAGTGAGCATAAAATGCTTATTGCTATGACTACTTTTTAAATATGCGTTACCCTGCATCTATTTGTGTCAGCAGAACTGGAAAAAAATGTGAATTGCCACACATAATATCCACTGTTTAAATGGAGGCTAGAAAAACAAAGCAACTCCATTTCCAAGATAAACAAATGTGAATGTAATAAGGCTGTTCTCATAAAATATTAACTCCACATTTCAGTAGATTACTGAAGAGACTTAGAGGCTCTCCTTGGATTTTTCTTCATTTTCTGTTATTTCAGAGTAATGGCTGGGCAAGCAAATCCCAAGAGCCTAGTCTCAACTGACACTATATTGTTATTATACATATATATATACATATATATATACATTTCCACTCATACTACTACCAGTTTGAGAGCTGGATCTTCTGACACTTCCCCTCTATGTGCAACCATTTCAGCCAGCAAGGACTTTAGCCTCCTGGATCACATTATTACTCATGCTAATCAACCAAGACTTAGGACCATGAATCACAGGGGTCCCTTCATCAGGCAGCAGGAACATGATAGCTGAACTTCACAGCTACAGTCCTGTGAAGGACAGGACTCCAGCATGATTGTATTGTCAGATTGGGAAAATCAGCATGCTGTGGCAGGTTCTATTGTTGCCTGCATGAGGTAAAAGACTGAGAGTGACACCAGTAAAAATGTGAAGCTCCATTAAGCAATTACAAATAAATTAATAAATTCCCATACTTGAATCAATGATACTCGGGTGATCATCAGAGAAAATAAAGCTGATAAGCTTTTGTCCATTTTTCCTCAGTGATTGTCACATACTGATCAAACTGTTCGAAAATGGAATGTGAGATGAAACTTTGTTTCTTCAAACTTGAACTTCATTTAAGATTTGTAAAGAAAAACAATAATGAAAGATAATGGACGATGTCCTTTTTACAACAGAACTTATTCTGCACATGATCATTATGAAATTCTAAGTTCAAGGGGCTCCTGAATGGCTAAGTCAGCAAGGTGCTCACCTTGAGTGCGGGCTGATCCTTACCTCCCAGGTTCCAGACCAGCTGCGTCGTCTCTTTACAATGTTCTGTTATTATAGGTTCTTGGTCAAACTGGCTTTGTTATGCCAGAGAGAAGGGTGGGCAGGTCAGCCAAGTTGTCCTCATTTCACCACTCCTAGACATCTGCGAGTTGCTTGGATGATGTAGCACCCCTCTCCCAAATTGTTCCTGCTTCACTGTGGTGCACAATATGACTTGTAGTGTGAAAAATAGTTGTTGGCTACACGTATACATGTATTAGAGGTTTGCATTCATCTCGCTTCAGTGCTCCTGTGAGAGTGCAGAGGTTGTTGTGATGAGAAAAGCCTGATGTACAACTGTTGATTCTATGTAATGTTGCATGTACAGTAAAAAAAAACATTTAAAAACTTCTAAACACAAGTAAGGCAGAGCTGCATTTCCTTGACCATAGTCCTCCTAACTAGGGTATGTGTATCAAAAAGCCAATTCAGTAAATATGAATTTCTATTCAATCAAAGCCTGAAAGTTGCATGTGATGTGGTTACGGCAGTACTTTTATTTGGCTTGGAGCGGGCCATGGTTGTTGAACCCCCCGTTCGGACATCATAAGCAGGGAAAAGAAAGAAGGGGGAAAAAAGGATGGAGGAGCGACGCTGAAAACAGCTGGCGTGGAAAGGAATTGGTGAGTGGGATTTTTTAAGCAGTCAGGGGGGCTGGTTTGGTTAATTGCGTTGGGATTGTTTGAAAATTCTTCTCCCAATTCTTTGTTTAGAACCTCAACTATGATTTGTTTTTTATTAGCAGCTTGCTCTCTATCTACCCCCTTTTCTTTGTCCATCCTCATTTCTTGTATTGTTCACAGAGCCTCAGAGAGAGCAGACAGCTCTAAAAACAACCCCTGACACACAGGAGTTGTCGCTAGACTCTCAGAGTGTACGTCTGGCAGCCTAATGGCAAGAGCATAAAATTAGAACAAAACTGGTACATTTCACTAATGATTCAACTATTTTGGCCATGAGAACAGAAAATGCTACTTTGAGAAATTTCAGCTCTACAATAGAAAAAACCTACAAAGATGTTTGGTTGTCAATCAAAGTATCAATATGCTATCAGATCAGTTCCAGCAACTTTTAAATATGCTAATAATTTGTTGCATCCTCCTAAAGAACCATTGTGCTTACATATTCTTCACTGGTCTCCCTGAAAAGTGGAAGTTCTTAACAGCTAGAATGGACAGAATTTTAGCCTGGTGTTTGTTTCTGCTGTCAGCACAGGAAGGTGACTAAAGTGCATAACTGTACTGCAACTTACAATCAGCCAGTAAATGAGATCTCTAGGATGCTTTGAATAGTAAGGAGCTACTGATTAGTACCACCATCAAAACAATGATGAGTTTTATAGGGAGAGATCTTCCTGAGGAATGTATTGCATTTTTTCACTGAAACAAGTCAAATCATTTCCACAATAAGTGATGCTGTTATGGCTGTCAGCAGTATAGACAGGTTTGAGCACTCAGGTTTTAATGACAGGTACTTAAACTGTAGCCTGTGGTGTAGGAAGATTGTCAATATGCCCGGATTAATTTCAGAAAGTCATATTGTGGCAAGTGCTGCGTTTTTAAGAAGGCAGAGTGTACGTGTCAGAGCTGGGGAGTGAACCCATGCTTTCCACACCAAACTGCATTGAAATGACAATGTTAAAAGGCCACGCTTCATATTGAGGCTGAAACTAGCAGCTACTAAGCCCTTCCTAACGGCAATGGTCTGCCGGACAGCTATGATCACCACAGTAGCATCTTAATAGCCACTGTCAGTTGCCTCTGTCATGGCATCTCTGTCAGTTGTAAGACCTACAGACAAGAGGTGTGAAATATCAGGGTTTCATATGGCACTCAAAATTACCCCTTAAATACAAAGCCAGGAGTTAGATCAGGGGAAAGATCTTATTTCCGACAGTCGGTGATGCCAGGTTTACCAGTCTGGCTGGTTCCTGCATCTTCCTCTGGAGGGTAGCTGGTGGTCTCCCTCCATGTCCCAACACTGCAGTGTTCTGCAGGTGGTGTGTGGTCTGTATGATCCGGAACAGAGCACAAGTGTTATTTTAGGGCTAGGTTAGAGTTGGGGTTAGCGGTTAGGGTTAGTCATAAAGTGGTCATTGTTTGTATGCTGCTGAAGGTGTTTATCCTGTCCGATGTTCAGTCCTAACGGATATTTGGTGTCCAGTTTCTTGTTCCGTATGGTTTAATGTTTTCTTTGTGTTTCTGTCCTGTTTAGGTTGTGTTATCATTGTATTGCCTCCAGTATTTGTAGGCCATGTTGCAGGCAGTAGTTCACAATATGCATGTTTGTTTCCTTGTGATTGCTGATGTTGTACATATATTTTCTTGCTTCCCCTATGTACTGGAGGGTGCATATTTTGCAGGTGATAGCATAGATGCAGGTGGTGGTGTTTGGCGAAATTTTGTTTATGGTAGATGAAATTTGTCCTGGTTTTGATCCTGTTTGAGGCTTTGAAACAGGAGGCCTATCCTCAGACAGGGTACCATCTATGTAGGGGACATGGCTATCCCCTGAGAGGCACCAGTCACTTGGCAAAGAAAGCTAAATAACTCAAGAAATTCAAAAATTAATAAAATGAGGTTTTAAGTCTGTTAGAGCCTGGTTTGTCAATACAAAATACAAACAAAATCATCATGTAATTAATAAATTTAATTTAATTAAAATAATGAATTAAGTTTATTAATGAAGGCAACGACAAAGACAACCACTTAAAAAACTAAATAAGCTATAATATCCAAACAAACCTAAAATAATTTAATGAATATATGATGAACAAAGTTATAACAAAACAAAACAATATGAAAATGGGAGTGTAAAGACAGAGATACCACTGAGTGCAAGTGTCAGATTGGGCTGTGAGTCAAACTACATGAGATCATGCTGACAAAACAGTACAACTAAGGTGATATCATTTGAGAATAACTGTAACAGACTTAGAAATATTACACTGATTAATGTGTGGATAAGGGATGTGGTTAAACATGTCCATGCATGTTCATCACCACTATGCTCATGACGCCCGTCTTAGAGGACCATGTTATATATTATAGATACTTATATGGAGAGCTAGTCCATTACATCTGTATGGATGACAGTCCATCCGCTGTGTTGGAGAGGCCACAGCACATATCCACTGAGGGCTTCTTTGCTGGATGCAGAGGGGAGAGAAATGCGAGGGAGGTCCGCTCCTGGAAAACACATGGTGTGGCAGATAGGAGGGGGGTTGTCCATGACCATGTGAGACAGGTTTGCTGGGAGGCAGCTTTCAGTTGGGTGATGACGAGGTGCAACAGGGGGTTGTCTCTGTGCTGGACATGAGACGGTTTGCTAGAGGTCAGCCTGTGGTCAGGCGACGTAATGTGCATAAGGGCTCTGTTGGAACACACAAGAGCAGAGTCCAAGGCGAGGCAGAACTCACTCAGAACATGTGAGAGTGAGTTCGCCGGGATGAGGGATGCGTGGCAGCTGCAGTGGTTCGTGGTTCGCCTGAGTACGGCGGTGTCTTGCCGGTGAGGTGAGGAGGTCACAGGAAATGCAGTTTGCAAAACCATGATGGGGAAGCCTTAAAGCCAGCATATCTCATTAGCTGGTGGGGAGGTAAAGCTCCAGTGGTGAAGTCATCTCTTTCAGATTGGGAACCTGACAACCCAACCCATACTGTTTTATGGCCTGGTAAGGGTGAGGGGTCATGCAGAGTGCAACTCTCTCTTTACCAGATGGCCAGGGCCGTGTATCATACGTTTTAAAGATGTTGAGAGCAAGCATCGGAATAAAATGGGTTTTGGTCACAAATATCCCCTACAGGACAGTTATTCCATGGGGGCCCAACAGGAAACCAAAATGTATTCCCACGTGTAGGATCGTCCCTCTGCAGTAGTGGATTTTTCCAAGGCTTCTTTCTGCACTGCGATCTAAGGACAAGAATATACCCATGCTTCTCCCTGTCAGACAGCTCTGAGTGGGAGAGCATAAACTGGTGTGTAATCTCTATTAATGTTAATCCTACCACAGAGGACTACTGCCAGGATTTCACCATCAGTAAGACAGAAATTATATTTAATTAGTTATTAAAGTGCTTTCAAAAGCTCTTTTTTAGCTATTTAAATGAGAGGTTTTTGTTCCCTTTCACCCAAGTTTCATTCCACAGGCAAAACAAACCAAATTTATACTGCAGGAGGTTTCAAACAATTGTATTTTCCAAGCCATGCATATGGAAATAAAAACCCCAAGATTAAAACCACTGAGATGTTTTATTGTCAACTAATGAAGTTAAAGCAAGCGAGCTCCTTGATGCCGGTGGCCTGATTTGAACAAAGGCCACCATTTTGTGCTGAATGAGGAAAGCTGCAAACGACCAGAGCTAAATATGGGCTACCCCTTTGGAACAATCTTTCTGCCTGTTTTGAGGCAATTAATTTAGAATAAGACAAATTTAGGTGCGCAATCAAACACTAGCCCAGAGCATATGCGGAAGTGAGAAATTAAATTTGATCCACAAGAACCTGAACTGTTGGCAGAAAACACAGCTCTAACATTTACAGCAACATCTGGCATTTCGCTCACCATTTTATAGTTTCCCATAGGAATGTCTACAAATACACACTCATGCATATGAACAAAACAAAAAAAAACTGTTCCACACATTTTCCAGATTCAATATGCACAAATATTAGTACACCAGGTTGGTAGATACACCTTGATGATTATGCTGGCCATTGCAATATACATAAAACAGAGGATGCAAAAGTACCAAAAAAACTCAAACAACCTATTTTAAAAACTAAACAGGAGCCAGCCTCGTATCAAAAACCTGACCATCCCCCAGCAACAGCCACACACTTATTTTTAAAGCTGATTACAACAGGTGTGGTTTGTTAACCAATCACTGGCCTCACCCACACTCATACAATTACACAGACTATGGCACTTAACCCGTTTGAAGCTGAAGTTAATGGATTGAGTTTAGTTTGAGAAAAATACAAATGGACAGACCATGACTTTTAACACAAGAAATATTTAGCACACCTTAAAATGCAATCTTTGCTGGCAACTTTGTCACCTTCATCCCCAAAAACTGCTCATGTGGAGCAGGATCTCCTTCAGTGAGACTTGCACACATTAAAATGCCTGCAAGCCATTAGTAAATCAAAGTATAGCATATTGTGAAGAAGGGGCTTCATTTCTCAGTTGTTCACATGTACAAATTGTATACTAAACTGTGCTTTCTGTATATGGGCATTGTATATTAGATTCATCTCACTACAATAACTTCTGCACTCACGCAGGCCATAGAAAAATCAATCCTGCAACACAGACACTCCGACCTCGAGCATTTCAAACACTGCAAGTCCCACAATGCACCCGGAGAGCAGATGCTAAGTGGAGGATAATCACATCTCCTTGACATGACTTAAAAAAACTCACAGGCACCTGAAGAAGAGCAGTATGATGATGGAGCCCAGGCAGACACATACATCCCTACCCAAGGGGGACAAATTTAGTCACTGTTTAGTCACTATCAGCAGACAACATGGCTGAGCTTAACCCCAGGCTGACCCCTGCTGCACCTTAACTATCTCATTACTTTCAGCAGCGTCCTCTTGTTAAACAATGTATTTCAATTGTACCATGCACGAAGCACCATGTCCAGATTCAGGATGCTTTTCCTTCGTGTAATTTCCAAGGTTTCTGTAAAATTTTTAGATGCTGTGAAGCAATTTAATTACATAATTTGCTGTGAATGTGACTCCTGTTGTGTGCCTCAGTATGTGGGGGCAGCCCAAAGCAACCCCACTGAGTTAGGCCTTGAGAGAAGAGGCCATGGTTTAGTTGCATTAATCAATTGTTAAAGTTTTTCCTCAACTGAAGCCGGAAACATTTGTAAGGAAATCTAATCAAGATCTTTCAGATATAAATTAAAAAAGCTCCAGGCAGAAAGTAGCAACAGCATAAAATATGAAGAGAGAGAGCTTGGCATCACTCCAAGCACATTACTGTGTTGCTTTCATTTAAAAAGGCCTAAGATAGTCCAATAATAAAAGCCAAATTCCATTACAGAAAATAGGAGCTTGGTTTCCATTATTATCATATGACAGTCTGCAATAGTGGAAAAACAAAGAAATGTACAAAACATTTCATTCTCTGAACACACTGAGTGAAGGGCCAAGAAAAGCTACTTCCCTGCTATACCAGGGAGGTAAACTTCTATGTTCTTGTCATAGTTTGAAGATTGAATTTGCTTGTTACCTTCCATTATTTGCAGTCATTTCTTATATAACCATTTATTTAAACAGGGTGGGATATTAATAACTGCTTATCAGTTGTATCAAGTAGGTAAAGTGTATATGCATGAGTGTCTGCATTTTCCATAAAGTTACATTACAGTGTATTTTGCTTCATTCCTAAAAATAAAACAAAACTTCATTTACTTGTTCTAATTCTAGAAAGTCACAGCATGCAGTTCATTACACTGTGATTCAATACAATTAGAGCAAAGGTTCATGAATGTACTCTGCAATTTCTGCAAAAGAAACTTATTTCCAAGCGATGGACAGAAAGTACCCAATGTCCAGATACTGTCTTATCCCAAAAGCAGTTTAACAGTTCCCACAGGGACAAGATGGCTGTTACTCAGGTAAATTTTGCAACATTTTTTTTTTTTAATAATACTGACCTTCACATTTTATGTATTGAACATAATGAACCTGGGGTTCATCCTGTCTGTTCCAATGTATAGTTTTATTGCAATTCAATGTGATGCAGTAGATGGCCTTGCTATGCTATTGTTAGTGGAGGAATCCCTTTAAAAGATGCTGTGTTCTGATCCCTGTAGTATTATTCCTTCTTTCTTTTCCCCAAAGAAAACATGATGACAATGAGTGTGAAAAAAGAACAGTTAATTCAAATAATTGGATGATTTGCTGCCTAATTATTGTCAATAAACTCTGTTTGCACTCTGGTGAAAGTGAGACAGCTGAAAGAAGTCTTCTGGGGCCTAGTGAGCTGCAGCTGAACCTGAGAATATGCAGTGTTATAATGACAGTGACGGAACACTCACTGAAGGTAAACCTGAAAAGGCCCTTCCTCCTGACTCAGCACGGTGATCATTCATGCTGCGCCACACTTCAAAAGATAGAGGTTTTATTTACATAGATGCTCTATAACATATATAAACAGTGTGCCTTGAGTGTCAATTTACTCCGTAAAAACATTATACACACACACACACATATATACATATATATATACTGTATATAAACACAACTGTATGTATCTTAGGTGCAACCTCAACAGGAAACAGGAAATCACTGCTTCATCTTCTCTGTTTGATTAGTGGTCCTACCCAAGATGAATATATTTATTGTTGGTTTGTAATGTGCATAGTTCAAATAAACACTTTGTGACCACCTAATGACCTACAGGAGCAACTATATTTTCACATGCTCAGCATGTCAATAAAGATGAAAGTTTGGGAAAACCGCGTATATGAAACTTCCTGTGTGGGTGCAATGACATCCCATTCTGAATAACGAAAAGAACCACACACCAATACAACCCAGGTTGCACTTTATTCCAATTAAGAGTTTATTTTTCTTCCTTTGGAGGCTGACTGCATTGCTGATTATGGACAGTGATTACATGTGACATGTAACAAACCGCAGGAGCTAACCGACAAGAACAAACAAGTCACCGTGCCAAACGTCTGCCAGCACAGTCAACCATTAGTGGTATGCAAGTGACAACACTGAAGATTACATGTCTGGGTATTACTGGTAATGTCATGAGAGTTGTTAGGAATGCAGATACAAACATGTGAACAGACAAGAAAGCTTTATTGTTTGCAGACAGAAAATACACATCTGAGCAATAATGGGATGTGCTATGTATTTAGGTTAAGGTCAAAGTATTTTAATGATACAACAGTTTATCTACTGTTCTTACTCGTTTTTATATTTGTATTTTGAGGTTAACAGTCAATTTTGCTAAATTGTTGCTGTGAGTGGACATGGCACACTCTGTTCTGTGTTTCTTTAAGACTTCACTACTGTGCTTACATATGATAATGGAGCACAAATGTTTCATTTGTCCACAGTTTCAAAGCTGATTCTTACATGGCAGCTTCCCCTATTGACGTGAATGTACTGCCAGTACAGTCAGCTATAGTGCCTCTCTGTTGCGTCTAACATTAATATTCCTACCACAGCGAGTGCCACTAATTGAGATTTGAACACAGGTCTTCTTTCACAGGCTATATACATACTGCAACTGCCACTAACATAGCAGACTCTTGGGCTCATCAGAAATAATGACACTGAACACACAGGCTTTGTGGAACCCTCTGCCAGATCTTTCACTTCTCCCTAAGAGACACAAACGTAGTATTACATTCCTGAAGAACAAATGCAGTGTACAGACTGCATAAAGAGAAGGAATACTTCACTTTACATGCATTTCATCAGCCTCAAAGCAGCCTTTTCAAGTTTTCACCATCATCAAACATTCATCTATGATAAGTGTACATATTTGTTTTCCCTGCTACATCACATTTTACATCTTTAGTAACTGCAGGATGCAGATTAGGACCAATCTGTCCTATAGTTTTTGATATATGCACTATTATATACTGTTACATTATTTGTGCCAAACAGGACCTCACCATTCTAAACCTCTCAAAAAGAAAAAGGTGAGTACTTGACACCTTGCTCTTGTGAGGACTGGATAGTGACGGGGTAGCTCTTCCATTTGGCACAATAATAATTTGTTCAAAAGAATAAAAAAAAACAGTACAGCAAGAGCGAGTTCCTCTTTTGTCCAACAAAAAATGGTGGAAAAAAAACTGCTGTAGGCACCATGATTAATAACATTTCTCTAGAAAATTGAATAAAATGTGTAAAATCCCCATTGTCCATCCGTCTCATGCCTAGACCCAGCTAGTCATCCTTTGTGGTTATCTGAACATCCTGTTTTGAGAAGGAAGCTGGATTTCCCCTCCATGTTAGCCGTAAGGAGGTATAGCTCCACAGCTTAGGACACATTGCAGCATCCTGTCCTTCCTCTCCCTAACTCTGCCACTCTAGAACCAGGCTCAGAGGGATTTTTGGGTCTCTGTTTTCAGCCCTTTAGAGGAGAGGTCAAAGGTCACCACTCTGTGGTTCAGGGTTCCTGGACTCCCGGTTCTGGCTGCGGCCCAGTTTTGGGAATCTGGAGGATACTTTGGAACGAGATGGTTTTCCCCCACTTTCGCTGGGCTGTGGGGTATCCCTGTGGAAAGGAAAAACAGAGGTCAGAGCTAAGTTAAATCCCTTCCTTTAGTGCAGACTGTTGGTCCAGTATATACCAGAGTATAACAGCACTCTAGTCACATGCTGCCTGAATAAGCTATGTAGATATATTCTGACTATACTCATTTCTCAACACATACATGCGGGTCCAACCTCATCATAAGAGACATTTCAAGCTCACTGCAACAAGAAACACTTACACAGTATCAGAATAAATGGCTTACCACCTTGATTCACTTGGGCAATGCTGCCCACATCCCTGTACCTTTCTAATGAACTGACAGTCCATCTCTTTTACTGCGTGTCACTGGTGAATGGGTTGTGAACAACTGATATTCACTGGGTCTCATACTCAGTGAGTCACTGGCTGGCCTGACAGAAGTGTGGAGGTTTGTAAACCCCCTCATTAGTGCCTCACAGAGGCAGAGATCCATCCACAACTCAAGAGGAAGTCCCCTTAGGAGAAATCCGACGGACTGAAAGAGCCAACGTCTCCCTGTAGGAACACCTGGGCCCCACTATCAGACACACAGAGGCCAGGCACTTTGTCAGTCAGCACCGAGATGGCCCTTTATACAGCAACAGTACAATGAGCCTCCTTAATAATTCATTTCTCCATCTTCGCTATGAGCACGAAAGAGACAGTGAGAGAGGGCGCTCCCAAAACTGCACTGCAGCTCCCATTGCCAAGATTTCTATTCAGATTTGGAAACAAAAAGTCAGCATGTGAATGTGCAGGTTTTTATTTTTTTAATATTTAAAATCTGACTGCATGCAGGGTTTATCCTTGTCACATTGTACACAGTCTACTTTAACAAGCGCTCTCCCTCTCCTCGTACACAACAGCAGATTCCTCGCGGCCAGAGGGAGGCCGTCTTCCCGTGATGCTGTCTGAAGTCACGGATCATTAGCACACGCCGCACGCGCGTAGGAAAAGCCAGTTAACAGATTTGTCAGCTTTCCTGAAGTTTCAAACACTGACCACGAGCGTGAATAGTTGGCGTTGCTCACGCTGGCAGGCGAGCTCTTTGTGCCCGTCTCCCTCCCCGTTTCCCGCTGTGGGCAGACTCCTCAGAGGAAAGAGGAGATGGCTCTTTATGGGTGCTTCAGGGTGGGCTCCCCCGCCGCGCCGCTCTACGTGCTGATTTAATGATGACAGTGCTGAGGGAGGCTCTGCCGCTGCGGTGGTGGGGGGTTGATTGAAAAAATGCAAGTGCTACAAACCAGGCTCCTCTGCGTGCCGTTCTACTGCGCTGAGCGTGCAGGCAACTCTTCCCTCACACATTCGATGCGCCTGAATTGTGGTGAGCGCGGAGCCGGCGCCCCTCTGCCTTGCACTGCCTCCCTGGGTTCTGAGGAGCTTTCTGCTGTGCAGCTTTCAGTCAAGGGCAAACAATGGGGGGCGGGGAGGGGCAAACAGCCCCAGGTAAGACTGGTACCATCCCACCCTCTTACCGCCAAGACACAATTCAATCAGGCCACGGGGGGGAGGGCCTGACCCTATGTCCAGACTCTGTTTAGTAACTGACAGTCCTGTGGACACCTCACGCAGAGCTGTTGCATACAGTGGCTGTATGAAGAGGTAGAACAATACAGCTGTGCCTGAAGTATTCACAGCAGGTGCTTTATCATTTATATTTCATTCCTTACTAGTATTCAGACGGTATTCAAGATCACATGTTGAAAGCTTACTTTGTTCTGCAAGTCTTCAAAGAGTGGCCCAGGTACTGTCGGGAACATACAGCACTAATACCGAGTGAGCTATTTACTTGAATTAATGGATCGATCAGTGAGAATCAGTAATTTTCATACAACTCTAGAGACTGCAGAAGCTGCATTATGAAATGTGACCCAAAGAACAGCCAGGTGTGACCATATTAATTCATTTGTACCAGAGTAATTTAATTTTATCACGGGAGCTCGGGTTTTTCACTTCTTTTTCATTCCATGTATGGCCAGGCCACCATGTATGTATGTTTAGAATTTTGAAAATGAACATGTTTTAATGCAAATCATTTCTACTAACATGCCAATATAGGTACAAGGAAATCCAGTCATGCGTTCCAACTGACTACTGTGTGTGGCATGATTTACTTTCCTAGTCCCTCAGGAGAAGAATTTGTACATTAGTCCATGTGACAGCGACAGAAGTATGTACTGCTGTACTTAGAAAGGCTCTCCATGGCTCAGTTTTTTTTTTTTTTGCCTTGTAGTCTGTTACCATGGTGACCATGGACCATGAACGTAAACACGAAATTACGAAGTCCATCATATTTATGTTCATCAAGTTTTCATTCCAGTTTTTGTCTCTCCTTAATAAGAGCTGTTTCAACATTCCATACAGCAAGAATGCATCAAACTAATACATAAGTAATTCTCTGAACCAATCACTGCTGAATCACTGCTTTACAAATGCCACAGTTCTTGCCTAATTTTGTTCAATAGAAAAAAAGCAAAACAAAAGTCAAAAGACTTGGAAAAGGAAAGAAAACATAAAACATGTTGACTATTATCTTGAGTTAATGTCTGCTTTGCCTTGCTGAAGCCCTTCATTTCAGTTTTTTTCCCCCCATAAAGACATTCTGCACTATGTAGAACCCTGTACGTAGGTGCTGTTTAACTTGAGATTGCCTGGCATGCCAATACCAAAGAATTAGATGGCGTGGTGTGAGACTGTATATGCTCAAGATTTTATTGTCAAATACAGTATGTCAATAGAGCTCAGTGTATTCTTGTTGTGTTTTCAGATATTTTCTTATAGAGGCCTGCAGACAGTCCTCCCTCCACAACATGTCCATCGCATCTACAGTTAAAAGCAAATCTGTTCTGGGGGGAAAAAATCACAACCAGTAATCCTGTACAGGAGATAGAGAGGAGGCGCTGAGGCTCTGCACAGTGGTATGCTTGTTAACACAAAACAACCTCCTGAGTGCTTTTTCCAAGAATACACAGATGAAAAGCAGAAGATGAGAACGGTGTACACTGTAAGACTAGCCTCTGAGTTACCTGCTACATGCTGGATTTGGACTGATATGCTTTTATATCCAAGAACAGCACCATATGTCATCCAGCTCCATCTGTAGATATCGGTATGGTGCTTGTATTGGGCTGTGCTCCTGCTTAATGTACAGTACATTTAAAGCACTATACTGTACTGTATCATTTCGAGGTTGAAACTATCTCTGATGCAATGTCTTTGCTGGACAAGCCAGATACTTTGTCTCCCTTTCAGTACATGAAATAATTAAATTCAAGACATGTCAAATATCTAGAGTAACAACCAGACAAATTGATACGTGAATATACTACTACTAGTATTTCATTGCATTCAAGTATAATTAAATGTGTGTTTGATGGATATATTTTCTGTTTTAAGCCTGTTTTGCTACCTCAGAACACTTTGTACACTTTACTTTGTTTTAAATGGTTCTTGGTTGTCTAATGTTATGTATTCAAATTTAAAAACAAAAAAACAAAAAGACATCAAGAAAAACACACATAATGACTCCACACATGTTCATGCAGCAGTCTTCAAAGCCCTATGTCCTTTTTTAAAGGGTCTCTTCAGGCAGACACAATCAATAGCTATAATAACAGTAATACACACATAACAATGACAACCAGTTGAAAGATTTTCATATCAAATCAAACTATTCTGACGATTACAACAATTTCTATACCAAAGAGAACAAAAGAAATCATTAGAACTACCAATTCAAAATACAGGGTTATACCTTTTTTCCTCTTCTGTCTTCAATCCTCTGAAACTAACAAACCCATGTGAAATCCTAATCCTATTTGTGCCTCAGGGGCACATAAGGCTTTGATAAGAGAGAGCGCCACTGCAGTGTGCCTGCAGGCTGTCTGCTTACAGTCCCCCATGCAGCTATGCATCCTGCCTGTGTACGGTCTCCTACGACAATCTGCAGTCTGCAGTCTGTGTGCTTACGGTCTCCTACGACAATCTGCGGCCTGCAGTCTGTGTGCTTATGGTCTCCCATGCAGCTATGCATCCTGCCTGTGTACGGTCTCCTACGACAATCTGCAGTCTGCAGTCTGTGTGCTTACGGTCTCCTACGACAATCTGCGGCCTGCAGTCTATGTACTTACGGTCTCCTATGACAGTGTGCAGTCTGTGTGCTTATGGTCTCCTACGACAATCTGCAGTTTGTGCAGTCTGTGTGTTTACGGTCTCCTATGACAGTCTGCAGTCTGTGTGCTTACGGGCTCCTATGACAGTCTACAGCACAGTCTGCAGTCTGTGTGCTTACGGTCTCCTATGACAGTCTGCAGTTTGTGCAGTCTGTGTGCTTACGGTCTCCTATGACAGTCTGCAGTCTGTGTGCTTACGGTCTCCTATGACAGTCTGCAGTCTGTGTGCTTACGGTCTCCTATGACAGTCTGCAGTCTGTGTGCTTACGGGCTCCTATGACAATCTGCAGTCTGTATGCTTACGGTCTCCTATGACAATCTGCAGTCTGTGTGCTTACGGTCTCCTATGACAGTCTGCAGTCTGTGTGCTTACGGGCTCCTATGACAATCTGCAGTCTGCCTCCTTATCGTCTCCTATGACAAAGAGTGCAGTATCCAGTCACAGATCAGTGCACCTGGATACCTAAAGTCTTTTCGCTTCAATCTAGCACAGCTTCCTTTTAGACACACACACACACACACACAAAGTGAAAAGAATACTTTTACAAATCAAGCATGAATCACTTTCTAGAGTAGCCCGTCTGTTTCTATTTCTTGTTAAATGCCCCAAGTTGACCCCTGTTCCCAGTATGTCCATCTCTGTGGGGTGGTTCTCAGTAGGACTGCAGTATCCTGACATGCGCATGCACAAAATGTTCATTTTTACTTATAGCTCAGCTGACAGTTCAGTTAACACTCTGAAACATACTGTTTCATCGTATCAGCATGGCTGACTATCTCCGTGATCATGTATCCCCTCTTGGTACATGTCAGTCAATAAACAAGCAAATATTCACAACCAGTCATTCAGTTAAAGACATGACTTCTCAGCACTGTGAACATAAAAACACATATGATGGCAGTTTCTTGCAAAAAGAAAGTCTTTTACAGAAATTTGTCTTTGACTCCTCAGCTAAGATATTCTGCATGTAGTGGGAGCAGTTTGTGCCAAACCAGTGAAAATATCAGTGCAGCGGACAGATCAGCATGTGGACCCAGCATGATGTAAAATCAGGTGTTCCTTGGAGCTATGGCTCATATCAGTCACCAGCTTATCAGGGTGTTTTACAGTAGATTCTAACCTTAATTAACCAGACACTCCAATGTCAAATCCGTTTTTTTTGGGCATCGGTGGTAGTTTTGCAAAGTGATGAATATAATAATTCCCTTGTCTCTTTGAATTAACAATCTATCTAATTTATCTAAGGCATGGTAAACAAGCAATGTGTTATAAATATGGAAGCAGTTTCAAGTATTCCCAATTAATTTATTTTGATGAGGCAGATGAGGCAAAAAACAAGTACTTATCTACCACTTGAATTAGCAGATCTGAAAAGACTGTCTATCTGTCCCCAGTACGAATCTTCAAACAGCACAGCTCTGTCTGAAAACCACTACTGTTGCCAATTTCAACACAGACCTCCTCTCGCACTAGTCTCAGATCTTTCATGCAATAAATGTTAGCCATTAGAACTGATGCTGATGAAGGGACATTACATTGAAGGGAAAGGTTATAAGAGTTAAAAGGTTAGATGAAGGGAACAATAACTGAAAATCTACATTACACTTAATCAGAGCTGCTTCTGCAATGATGGGTGTTTGGGGCCACAGCAGAAAGGGCTTTGGTTTTTATTTATCACACATAAAGGCATAAAGCCACACTAGGCATGCTCACCCTCTGCTCTTGCTACATCTATGGAGGCAAAAACTATTTACGCACTAACATTTCACTGTGCCTGGGAATTTAACTGAGGTGCATAATCCTATCTGTTCACATCACTTCTGAAAATGGCAAAGAATGTTCTCTTTCACACTATATACTTATAACCCAGACAAACAGTACAAAAGTTCTTAAAAACTCAAAAAAGGGAAAAAAAAGCATAACCAAAAAAAATCATGGTTAAATTTTTCAAATAGAGAATGAGTTTTAGAATCAAAATCTATTTTCTCCCCTCAAGTACAGTATACTCTGTACTATTGAATTATACAGCTTTTAAAAGCCTACTTTTAAATTCAGATGGTTCTGGAAACTGACAGTAGCACTGAATTCTCCATCTCTTTTAGAGTTTATATAAAGATTTTTTGTGTGTGTTCATTTAACGAAGTGTGAAGGGAATGACACCTACATTTGGTGTTTTCAGTTTCTGTAGTAAAGACCATATCTGTGCAATCAGAATTATGTTGCTTATATTCATCTGAAACAGTATCACATGAATATCTGCTCCGTATGAAAATACACTCTTACAATACCCCTAACTGTACATCTCAACAATGGCAAAGCTAGAATATAACTGTTATTTAGCTATGTTATAGCTATTATGTTCCCTGATTATGTTAGTATGCCTCTCCTACTGAAATAAATTCCAATAGTAAAAAATTAAGTCCTTTTTAAATTGTTGATCTTCCTCATGCAACAATGTCTGCTCTTTTCAGTGCAGTTGAAAACCTCCCACTTTACAGTATGAGCAGAAATTTCTCATTTGTCCCTGTACTGGAGTTGGCCTGTAACAGTCTAGTTTATAGTATGAGACTGTCAGCTCATCTCTCACATGAGCTTTACACAGCTCCATACTCGTCCACTAGACAAATGGAGCTCCTCAAACCAAGGAAGGTCAGTCACTATTTACAGTGTCTATTTTCTGTAAAGCTGCTCCTTTCATGTGCAACACCTAGAAGCTCCACACCGCTGAAACTGTCAATACAGATAAACCCTACAATACCTGACCGAGGCCCAGAGACCAGACGAAATCAAACACAAATCAGAGTCATAACTCTGACAAATGGCTGCCATGTTTTATCTTCCTTTATCCTTTTCAAGGTTACATCCACACTTTATCCTTACACCTGCAAGAAACAATGTCCTGCGAGTCTGACCCCAGCGAATATGTAGCACTTTCTTCAAAGAGCAAAACATTCTTTTATGGTGATAATACAGCTGAATAATTAAAGCCAAGGTGATGAATATTTTAGAAAGGCTAGTCCCTTCAGGTTTTAAAACTCATTTTGTTCCCTGAAAGCACAACAGAATCCTTCACGCCACTTCCACATCCACGCCCGTCAACTCTGATCTCCGCTGGATAATGAAGTGGTTCTTTTCCTTAAAAATGGGGCAATATTTACTGTGTTAATGACCACTTGACTGTATTTATTGCAGAAACTCATATTATTTGAGTTCTGCAGAATAACACAAATAAATGGCTCACTCTAATTTAACATTATGTGAGTAGCCCACGATAACAAATAAAAATTCAAAATACAAAAAAAGCAATTGGCCAAAACATGCATTTTCATGCACTCTCAATTTCTGATCTGTGTTAGTGATCTCTGTTGTTTTTTTTTTCCTTTGGACAGGAAAGCTATTTATTCATGAAACTGTAATCTTTCACCATCCCTTTCACTTTCCACTTTAGATGCCAGACAGTTTGTTGCCATCTTAATTACTGCTTGAAATAGAAATGTATGACATTCATTTACAAACCACAGATTAATCTGTCATGTTCCTCCATCAATTAACAAGGCTGGAAGAGCTTTGTTTTTAATCATCATGCTTGTATTATAGTTATAAATAGGCAGGCTACCTCAACAGTCAATATTTATATTCGGTCTACGGCATCGGACTGTACAGCCAGTGGCAGCCAATTCCATTTTTAAAATGAACGTCCCTTTGCAATGAAAAATCAGATAAAGGTTGAGGCGAATTCGTGGATGGAAAATATGGATATTTTAACTTTAAACAAGGAAAGCCAAAGAAGGCAGAGGGGGCAAGCAAGAGAGAGAGCAATGTGTGTTTAATAAAACACTTAGCTACACCTTTCTACACTCACAGCAGCACTCTACCACCTCTGAAGCAATGCATATACATACACACATACATGCAAACAGACACATACAGAGACACACAGACACACGCAGACACACAGACACACAAACTGTTCTGAGTTCTGAAAGCATGTAGCAGATGATAAGAGCTGTTTCTCCTTCACCCATAAGATGAGAAATGCAGTACTCCTCCATGTTCGGTTCAGAGTCTTCACAGGCCGCACACTACTGGCCATGAGAGTACTAGGACTTCACAAATGCATATGTCAAACACTTGACAGCAGAAGTTATCCACTGACTGACTACAAGTATTGTCGATCGTGTCAAGCGCAGTGAGGAGGCACTCTGTGTGTGTGTGTGTGTGTGTGTGTGTGTGTGTGTGTGTGCGCGCATGCATGCTGGCACTCACAGGCAGAAAGGCAGCAACTGCACCAGGGTTTCCTTGGTGGGGCGGGCGGAGAACTCGGGCAGCGTCTGGATCAACTTGTTCATGACCATGCGCAGGTAGCCCTGGAGCTGTTTACGCCGCTCCTCCACAAACCTGGCATCCTTAGGAGAGAGTCAGAGAAACCAGCCCTCATATTCACATGTAGATGTAGCACAACAGAACACTGAATTACATTAATAAACAAACTTACACTTGTCACATGGGAAGATGACAACATACATTAACAGAGGGTCAAGGACAAGCTCAGTAACCATCTGAAAGGATGTAAGTGCACAACAAATAGCATTATTTCTGATGTACAGTAACAGAATCAAGAACTCAGTAATCACATCCTAACGTGAGAGGCAAAACAACTATACGCTATTATTGAATTGTGACAAAGTATACTGTGCAGAACTCTGATATAAAACTTTACTTTATTACCACCTATGGTAATAAAAAAATACAGGAAAAAAGTGTTTGACATTCAGCCTTAGCCTGTGTTCCACCTGAGAGGTTGTAAGTTGGGATTTCAATTGTTTTACTGAAGCCAACAGCAACTTTTCTTTTCTGCTTCTCCTGTGATAAATCAACATGAGTTATCTATTGGTTTCCCATAAAAAGAGATATCACAGTCTGGAATTATTTATACAAGTTCGTATTGATTCTGAAGTCGAGACACCTTTCGAGGTGGCCATTTCATTTTTACCCAGGGCGACAGCTGTTGTAATATCATTCAGGTTGAGTAGATGGTTTATAATAAATGCCTCTTCAATCATCACTTATCATTCTCTGTTATAGTAAAAGGGTGTTACCGCATCCCTTCTCAAGACACAGCAGCATGTTAATGTGCATAGCTTATACCACAAGGCAGCAGAGCAGATTGCATAGCTTGTTTATATGTTATTATATCCAGAGGTTTTTATTTCCAATGAATGTCCAAGGTGCATACAACATATTCATATTCTTACAGATCAGGTAATGGTGACACACACACACACACACACACACACACACACACACACACAGACAGACAGACAGACAGACAGACAGATAGACAGACAGACACATGCACACACACACGCAACAGGAGTAGCAGACAGATTAGACCCAAGCGGCTTGCTGTGCGCTGATCTAATGAGGCAGATTCTCCAGACTGCACCGAGACACACACGATGACTTGTCATAAGGGCTTGGAAGACCCGCAGACACAACAGCAGGAAGCGACACGCTTTAATCAGCCCACTGACATCGCCCTCAAAACCAACTGAGACAGGTAATCTCGTTTCACAGAAAAACAACTAAACAGCCGAATCATACCGGAGCACTTCGGAGAGCTCCTTCCTCAATCAGAAAAAAAAGAAGTGCCGTGATTGAGAGGCGTGCTTAGCAAATGAACACATCCAGCGGGACGGCTAACAGAGGAAGCGACGCGTGGCGTCATGTTTAATAGGGCTGTGCACTGTGCGGTGGGTTGGGTCAGTGGGCGGGTCAGTGGGCAGGTCAGCGGACAGGCAGTGCAGTCTGCACCGCGCCGGTAATTGAGACAGCTTCATGAGTCTGGTGACTGCAGTGAAGGAGCTGTAACTCCGCCGTCCAGCAGCATGGACTGACGGCTGATAGATGGATTCTGCCGTGAGACCGTTTTTCTGCCGTCACGCTCTGTGATTTCGCTCCCCTTGCCTTCCTCCGACATATTTGAAAAGCAAGTTTCCGCCACTATATGTCTATGGCCACTTTGAGGGTGAAAGAAAAAAAAAAAACCCATCTAACTATGCAAGTAATAAAAAATGTATCATTTGAAGATTTCTGTTTGGATGCATCCTGGTAACAGCGCTATGATATGTTATGAACATATACTGTGATAAATCTATAGGCTTTGCAAACATGAGAGAAAGCATAAAAGGTGATTATCATAAGGCAAGTCCGGACGAGACTGAGGCTGTCGCATTTATTTTCACACAAGGGATGCGCTTGCCAAGGCTCATTTAATGGCTTGTCCACAGATCAGTGTACTCTTGGATGCATCACTACCATGAAAAGCTTTGGTTTCTTGACACAAAGACCGGGGTAAAAATTCACACTAATCCCGTTTGTCTCAAATGAACTAGGAAACTTCAACAGGAAACTCTGGGCCTACCGGAGAAGGTGAGATTTTGAGTAAGCTGTAATGGTGAGAAAAATGACAGACTCAGCCAATCACTGTTCAGCTCACCCTGGCTGTTCCGCCTGTCTATCCTTTACACTAAAATAACGTGCAAAGGCTGCATGGCTTAAACTGCATTGACCCTAAGATGTTGTATTGGCGTCAGGTTTTGCAGAAAAAAAAATCTGCAGGAGAAGGTTTCAACACTTTTTTTTTTTTTTAAAAAGGAGAGTTTGTGCTTTTGCACATGTACTTGAGTCAAGAGGAAACTTGTAATTGTTGAAAGCTTTCAAAATTTTTGTAAGCAGAAACAGGCCTCTGAGGAGAGGGCCTTTTTCTTATCCTTCTGTGTGTGTTACATTCAGAGCAGAGGTCTGGGTCACTGATTGTACACTCTAACAACTGTTCATTCAGCGCACCAACCCCTGATGTGTGACTAGGGTCACAATGTACTGGGACAGGGGAATGTAACGAGGGAAAATGGACTGTCATATTACTGGAGGCAAATGTCCAAAACAGCCCACGTTTTTGACAGAGAAAGAGAAGAAAGCACAAAGAGAGGTGTGAGAAGAGGGGGCAATTTGTTGTCCCTGAGAATACCTTTTCATCATGTCCTTTTTTCTTTCATCATCTCTTTGCCACACCCTTCCCTGTTCTTTTTTTGCCTGCTCTCTGTGCTTCATAAGCCTGCAGATCTGACACATGCTGACAAATAATTGATAGTCTGAGAGAGAGCCACCAGAAGGGGACCACATTCAAAAATATCTGCCCTAAAACAGTTCCCTCTGAAATTAAGACATTATAGGGCTGTTCACAGCCCCTGTTTCCCAGAGGCAGGACAGGGACAGTGTGTTTACAGACACTGAACACATTACAAGTCTAATTTTCTGCCACTTTGAAAGGCTAGTCTGGGAACGTTGGATAGCAGAGTGCTACAGGAATGATCCAACAGACCTCAGCAGGAGCAGGTCAAGCCTCTGAGCGTGTTACTGGAGCACATGGTGATAAAGCCTTCCAGTGCTCTCAGCAGAGGGGCACAGGTCATGCTGGAAGCCTGCTCCATCAGAGGAAGCCATGTCTAAGCCATGCTGTCTGAACAGGCCGCTCCACTCCCTCACTGCTGCTGACACGGGCTTCAAACTCAGTTTGGGAAACTGGCTCTTAATTTACCACCTGCACCACCTACTGTCCAGCATTTACCCCTAAATTCAATGGCAAAGTCAGAACAAAGACAAGTGACAACACAACCTCCCAAATGTACATAATGCTTATAGAGATGATCAATAAGCCATATTTCCAACAAATTTCACAGGGGGGGTGCTCATTTTCCAAATTCAGACTGAATGGTATCCCCCTGAGAGCAACTTGTTTAATACAATTTCTGAAATGAATTTTGGGATTCTGCAATGAAAAAAAAAAAAAACAGTTAGTGGCCAGAGAATGTGTAACGTACATACCTCTGAGAGTCCCGATCAGAGAAGAAAATAAAGAAATTCCAAGGAAATATAGGAAAAGAAAGGAGAAAAGGAGAAAAGTTTCCTTACCAAACAAAAATTGACACTAAAAATAAAAATAAAACCAAATTTACAAGTACTGAGAAATGCCAGCCTACCACAGACAGATCTGTCACCCCAAACAAACTATACCTCATTACCATAAACCAAAAACTGAACAACATGTCATGCCCCTGGACTAAACAAACAAAAGAACGAAACACCACTCAAGCAATGAGGGTTAAAAGGCTTGATCTGACATTTATACACATTTAACCTAAGAGCTCTCTTCATATGTTCCTGCTACAATACTGTATGACAGTGATTATAATTAGGCCTGCCTCATTTGCAATAATAGGTTTTTGTCTAATGAATATTCAACCAATCATCTTAAGAAAGGGCTTCCTATACATTTATAATCAATAAATGCAATCATCTTTCTTCAAGCAATACACCAAAACACTTTGTGTTCACACAAAGTTATGCCTGAATGGCGAAAGCACTCAGCCTAGTGTCAAGCCTCTTGTACTGTATCTTCTGTATAGCAAGCAACAGTCAGGGATAAATTAAAGATAAAATAGTCAATACTTCACTGAACCAGAAAGAAAACACTCCTCTAGACACAGCTATTTGCCTTTCTAATTTTACCAATAGATCTCTGGCTACCTTTTTTTTTTTATAGAATCCAACAGCTCTCAATCTCACAATCTAACCTAAGGGTTTGAACGACCTTCTAAATGTAAATATTTTCGGCGTTAGTGCTCCTCTCACTCCGCTCTGAACGCTGCGCGCTGTTCCAATTAGCTCTGCACCACTCCGCCGCCACCTCTCCATACCCAATAATGAGTTTTAACATGCAGTGCTGCTTGTCAGTGCGAGCCTCCCTTTAGCCATCCTGAAACGTCTGATTCTGAGCCTGGCCAGAACTGCAGCTGTTGAATCTTCTTCAACTGTAGCATAGTGGTAAGGATCAGGACCCGTAACCGGAAGATTGCCAGTTTGATTCCCACTGGGGCAATGGTGTTGTAGTTTAGGAAAGGTATTTAACCCAGAAGTGCCTCAATAAATATCCAGCTGTATGAATGGTTAACATAAAAAATTCTAATCTATGTTAAGTCTCTCTAGATCAGAGAGTCTGCTAAATGCCAACAATGTAATGTAATGTACTACAAGTTCCCTACACCATCCTTGGTTTCCTGACTGCAGCATCTTCATCTACAGTTTTGTCCATTTTGTTCAGTGACTAATTCAGTACACTAGGAATTATTTGCATTATATTAAGTGTATTGTGCAGGGTCACTCTATTTCACAAAATCACCCATGCTCTCACGCTCTCTACCGTCTGGAATAGCCTCTAAACTAGCAGAGATAGTTTGACAATGCCGTTCAACCACATGTAATGCGCCCTCAACCACTTTCCTCTCTTTTCATAATCTCCTCCACTATCATCTCTGCTGTGATGAAAACAGTCCATACTATAGCACTTGGTTTAACACTGTGCTTTCACATTACCACTCAAGCTCTCCATAGCAAGGACCACAATGTTGCTTTACCTGCCAACAACATTTTGTACCTTAATAATGCATGCTAAAACAATGCCTTTTAAAAGTACATTCATTACTAAACCTCAGTCACAACACATTAGGATCAAGATATGGAGAAACACTAATAGTTAATGCCAGGCAACCAGTGCAGCACAGACAAGACTAATAACTAAAATGGCCATTACATGCACCTCATAATAACACATGGGCTGCAGAAATAGGTTATGGAAATGTCCAGCAACTACAGAGCTGTAAACAGTGATGGAACAATCATGACATAATCCTATCTGTATACTGTCAGCGTTTACCACCGATAACAAATTGCAGGTACATCTAGGGGGAAAGGAGGAGGTCCACCTCATGGTACAGGCTTGTTAATGCCATTATGGCTTCAGCATGAGCCCCTGGGCTCCATAATGAGCTGAAACATAATTACATGCAAGCTTGCAATCAGGGGGAGGGAGATAAAGACAAATTTGGCCATAGTAGCAATTACCACCTGATTTATTCATATAGTACAGATTATTGCTCCCCATCATAAATCTCTTCACACCACCTGGTTAGCACTGCTAGAGTATTAAGTGTGATTATAGCTTAAGTACAGCACTACCTTGTTTAATTTACTTATTTATCTGATGCCCCCCCCACCACCTTTCTTCACCACCCCTTTTGGAATTGCCTACTGCATATTAGGTTTGTCTCAACACAACAATCACTCACACAGGACCACTAGGGATACAATCTGACACATTCACATGGCTACAGCCAGGCCCGGTGCTATGGGGGTGCACAGGAGTGCGCTGCACCCCCAGACGGACCTCAGTGCACCCCCAGTTGTCTCCTTATATCCCAATATCTACATAGTATTTATGACTTTTTGTGAATCCCCGTGGATTGCAATTGTACCCCTCTGTATTTTCTCCTGGTGCCGAGCCTGCCTACAGCCTACCCACCACCCAGTCCAACCACAGTGAAGCAAATGCCAACTGGAAGACAGGAGTGTGTCCCCTGACGTCATCTGAGTGGCTCTTGGGCACTCCATTTTCACTGCTGTCCCTCCTCCCTTTCAGTATCCTTCCTGCCCTGATGTCCTTGTCTCACACTTCCATTTTTTTCCTCTGTACTAGCTCTTGGAATTCTGCCATATGTAGAATGACAAGTTATTAAAGAAAAAAGAAAAAAAGAACATTTGTTAAATAAACATGTATAATATCCCACACAACCTGCCAAGCCTCAACTTTTGGACAACTTACCAAAGCTGCACAAGCTTTTTAATTTCAAGTTTTAAACATCAAACCATATATCAAATTGAGTAACACTGTGTACTGCCTAACAAATCTATGACTAAAGTTTATACTTCCAGGGTTATACTGCATAATCACACTTCACTCTAAGGAGTAGAGGGTAGTTAGCAATGCACCATGTGGCTGCTCTTTATTAAAGAGGAGCTCTCAGATCTGGTCTGAAGACAAAGCTGACACAAGCTGTTCTCTCTCTTACAGCCACTGTACTTACACAGAGTGAATTATGGTCACAACAAAAAATTGCAAATCATGCCCTGAAATTATAAGCCTCCTTTATTTAAGTATGGGGCATGGTGTTATTGTATATCCAAGCAATTTCAGTATTTTTTTCCTCCTTTCAACATCACAGGTGTCTCAGTGTTCTCAAATTCTTAAAAAAAAAAGTTAACTTCACAAAGGATATCAACCTAAAAGAAAATCCTCATTAGCATACTGCTCATCTGGGCTGTTTATCTGAGCCAACCATTCCGGTCTGTCATTTGTGCAATCTGTGCTTACAATTCAAATAATTTCACCTTTTGTTTACTTTGCACAATGTTCTCAAAATTGGCGACGGGCTAAACCATCCAATATGGAGTGATTTGAATTGATGAATCAACATCTACTTTACTGTTTTGTAGGGCATTAGCCATTTAATCAGAACAAAATTAGGAAGATCATTTAATCCTCGCAAATCCAACCACTCAAGGTCTTTCTTCATCAGTTTTGATCTGGCTATTCATACTCCCCCTTATCTATTTGCACATATTGAATAAACTGCTTGATTTCATCGCTGTATTGGGAGTGCATATAATTACTATGGTTCTAATCAGATGTAAATATCCTGGATTACATCAACTGGAAATCCAAAGGGTAGCTAACATGTTGAGATTTGAGGCAGTGAAAACATGGCAAACAAAAATGCAATGTGATCCCCAAAAATGGCGACACATTTCGCCTTCTTTTGAATTTCTCTCGGCAGTTTCTCTTTCATAAACATCAATGTATGCAGGGCTGGTTTCTATGTTCTCTCAAGAAGCAGATTTCCTCTAAATTCCAGCCATTCCGGAACCAACACAACTCATCATTTCCACAGTGCCAGTGGCCAAGCCTGCTGTAATAGGGTTTCTTTTAAACTCAGTGTGAGATTGAATTACCTCCCTTTCCCCTCCTCATTGCCACTAACAAGTCTATTTCACAGGCTGCAGCCCATACTCCTTTATAGCCAAGCTTATTAACCTCTCTGGCACTGAGATGTTAGTTAAGTTTTTGTATAATGTAAATACACACACACACACACACACACACACACACACACACACACAACCACACACACACACATAGCTATATGAAAACTCCTCCCCTCTCAAACCTAACACACTGACATGGATCAACATAAAATGTCAGTGAGCTATTGATATAAAAGTTTGCAAAAGCTACATATTAACTTGAATGGAACAAGGACAAGCATGTTAATTAATGCATATTGTGTGAGCATTATACTACTTGTTATTAAAGTATGATTTTGGCATTATATATGCAATGTTTCCGTTTGAGTGAAGTCATCACATTTTAGAAAGCCAACTGGCCAAATGGGAATATGCTTTGCATCATATGCAAAGAAAATGCACGTTATGGGCCCTATCTTAAATGGCCAACCTGATGCAAAGTTAAAGGGTTCCGATCAATCATTCAGACACCTGACAGCCGTCACCATGACACGCACTCCACAGAGTAAATTTAGAGCAGGAACAGGGGGCACGGGACGGAAGAACGTCAAAGGAGAGCACTGATGCACAACATTACAGAACAAGGAAGGACAAGGGTTTCATGATAGGGAACAGGACAGATGGTCCAAAGAACACAAGCTGAAGGCTCTGCCAGGATCGGAGTACATTCCACGGCAGACCCGGATACCTGATTCACGCCGAACGGCAACTGCCGCAAAGGGGAGGTCACTTTGCAGAGCGAGCAGGACGTACGGTACGTGACAAAGCCAACAGGATTCAACACGTGTTCCTACGTGGCCCGCGGGGCGAGACTCTCGCAAGGCGTTTGCATAGTAACAGTTCTGCAATCCTCTTGCCGTTTTTGAAGCGCACATTATATATGCATTAGCCAGCACAATGTAATGTTGCAGGCAACATGCGAGATCCATCAATTATTCACTGTGCGCCTCGCACTGAAGGTGTGGATGGAAAATTCTATGGAGCTGAAACATCACGGTGATGAAAAACATAGGGCAAAATGCCACCTTAATGTCTCTTAATGCAATGAGCGCCGACTACTTCATTATGAGCCCTCGGACTACTGTTATAAAGGCCTTTCAGCATCTGACAGTTCTATCACGGTGCTTCTGTTTCTAATGCTCGGGAAGTTCTGAGACGTGAGAAGTCTTACATCTCTCTCTGCTATTATTCATAAAGCTACTCTTTCTTCCTCTATTGTAAACTGGGTCAACAAAAGTACAGTATTGTAGGACTACAGCTCTTTCTGGGTAGCAGCAGTGTTTGGGAGTAACTTTAAAATCTAGTGCCAAAATGCTGCACTAGCAAGTGACTTGTCGAAGCAAAGTTCCTGCAAGCTGACAATCGAGGTAAACGCAAGTCCTGCTGTCCGATAAGCTTGCACGTACATGTCTGGGGTTCCGAAGCCATTAAAGAGTTGTGACAAAGACCCAAACCGTCCAATATTATTGCCGAAGCATTGAAGAACTGTGTAAAAATGAGAGGAGTCCAAAGCACTAGGGCCATCCCTTTGGCTGAGTAGCCGCCTGTTCAGAGGCTCTTACCCACACTGGCCCACTCCCTCTGCTCTGCAGCTAGTTTAGTTCCTCCCTGTTTGCTTTCATGGAAGCTCTTATCCACAGTGATTTACCCTACACTCTGCTTTCTGGCTTTTTCAGTTACTCCCTGTTAAGTCTATCACTTTATCCTGGGGCTACAGCACACACCGAGGCAGAATCTCATCACTCATTTCCCGTGCTCACCTCAGCTGTTTAGTCACTGCCGAAATGCACTTCAGGAAATAAAACCTAGTAGTTTTTGAGGAAACCTGCATTGGACAATAGCAGGTTTTTCTATGCCTTAGCAGATTGATTCTGGTAATTAATATCACCAGTCAGTTATAAATAATTTGTGAGAGAAAAGGAAGCAGTTTGTGAAAAGGATGGGCTACATTTACAGACAAGGCACTGACTGTAACAGAGGCTCTCTAATGTACTTTTCACAAGCTGAAATTCCATTTATGTGGAGGCTTTAATCTTCAGAACTGCAGAAGTGCACACTGCTTCTGCCTTCCCTGTATTGCGTATTACACCGAAGCGTGAACTATGATAACAATCAGCATAATAATGGAAGACAGAAGCCAAAGATTAGTTTGGGGGGTTTTGTTTTTGCTCTCTTGTCTTACATTGATCCAGGGCTCTGCTCTCTGTATTGAGGATGCACAATTAGGGATGAGCAGCATCACTTTAAAAGACAATGACAGGTGAACCAGCGAGACCTGCCCCTTCCTGTCAGATAAAGAGCTAAGGGCATGTATTCTGGTTGGGCGAATAACACATGACAAAACGGGTGGCGGAAACATTTGCTGAGCTCATGAGAGATGAGTCAGAATCGTGGAGCAGTCCGCAGCGGCACGGCTCTGCCTGTGAACACCTGAGTGCTTCACTACCGTCTTGCCGCAGAGACGTAACTGCGGGGGACAGGCTCAGGCACCTGGAGATAAATGGGAACGGCTTCAGTCTGGGTCAGGAGGATCTGTAAGGTAAAGGTGGGGTTGTGCTGTGCGGAGGGACGTTATTAGAAGTATCATACGACATACGGCAGGGTCCTGCACTGTGTGAATTTACAAAGCAGCAAACGCACCACATCAAGGCGCTCAAACATACTGAGCTGTGTGCTGAAGAACAGAGCCAGCCCAGGATTCTAACAGGCTGAATCCCTTTATATTAAGCACAGCTGGATACTGGCAGCATGTAGCGGCACAGAGCACGACAGGGCCTTGGCCTGCATCCTCCACAGAGTCGAGCCTTTCAGACTCTCCTCTCAGAGGGATCTATTGCACCCGCCCCTTTGATAAGGCCGACTAAAGCACAGCCTTCACTGTGCTGCAGCCAGCGGGCCCTTCTATTAGAAAATCCAAGATCCCTCTCTAATCCTATCTGTGCTCTCCAGGAACATCTGGGCCACTGCCAGGGCACAGCAGAGCAGTGCCCTGCTGTTATCTCCACAGTGGCGCCCTCTGCTGGGCATGCCACTGGGGCCTCTCTCTGCCTCAGCCTCGGGCCCAGCAGTTCCTGCGGTACTCTACAACACACAATCAGCTTGAAGCCGGAGACGCGCCTCAGACAGAACCAGCCAAGCCAAGCCCCTGACACTGAAGATCAACAGCCAAACAGCTTTCAGACAAAAAACATCAGAGAACAGCCTCATAAAATTGGGACAGTGTGCTCCATGTCCTTCCAGTGCCCACGGGTGACACAATTTACCTGTTTGTCACCAAATACCCTCAGCAACAGTAGCTATTTTCATCACCATTTCTGTTTTTTCTTTCACTTTGTGCACTTGCTCTGCTGCCGCCTGTCACAGGCAATAAAATTGATTTAGCATACATTTCATACAAAAATAAAAATTCTCTTAAAAATAATAACAACGAAGGGCCCAGTAAGACCATAAAGCAAGTCTCAGTGCGCACAGGCCTGCTCTGATGTCATCGTTCTGTCTCCTGCTGTCTTCCTGGAACTGGCGGTCTGGATTTGACAGACAGAGGGGGGAACAGTTAGCGTGTTTGCTGGGCGAGCCCTTGACTAATCAGCTGTTTATGAGCTGTCAGAATGCGTGTGCACACAGAGACGTGACAAGTCCGCGGCGGACAGCCCCGCGGAGAGGGACGCACCAGCTACAGCGGGATGCCAACCTGACACAATCTCTAAGCTTCCTGAGCGATAACGCAGAAAACGGTCATTCTAAGATCTATGCCACTGCCGATCCCCTCTGAGATATGAAATGAGATGGTCATTGTAGTCAGAACTGCATAATAACCTTGCAAACAGGCTTTCACTAGGAGGCTAAACACATTATCGCATTAGTAGAAATGCATTACTTTCCCCTGTGATTTTATGGCTCTCAACCAATGAAAAGCTTTAACACTAGATAGATATTTCATTCAAGATCTAGGGCTCTACAGTGGAGTGTTTTAAACAGCAAAGACAGGCTTCTTGGTGTCTAATTACTTTTGCTCTGGCGTGTCAGAAAAGAGGGGTAAGGATTCGAGACCTAGATCTGTAATTCTAATCACATTTCAGAGGAGGCAACTGCAGAGATTGATGTCATTTTGACAGTTGCCCTCTTTTCCCTCTTTCCTGTCTTACCTCGACAGACTTACAACTGACCAGAGTCTGCAAACCTGTTTTTTTGTTGCAGTTTTTTTTTTTTTTGGTTATTCGGCAAAGTGCGGCCATGTTTGGAACTGCACAGAGATCCTCTGGTGTAGCGATGCAGCACTGTTAAGCAGTCTTGGTCAGTCAATCATTTATAACCTTTTCAGTTCTCAGTTGGAAAAGCACGTGCAGGCTCAAAGCCTCTGTCTTTTTCCTCTATAAGAGCAGAGACACATGTCCTCTGTTTGAGAAAAGAAATAGAAGCCTGTGCCAAGGATGGTGAAGGGAAAAAAGGTGTTTGATTCAAATGTTGTTAGCACTTTTGAATTCACCTCATTTTCTCTACTTAACCTTTGCGTTTGAAAACACAGACAAAAATAGACTGCTTCATCGTGTTGACGGGAAACCTGGGCTCTCAGTAAAACTGAAATACTTAAAGTAAAATAACTTCACTGAACTACTTGAAGTAAAATAACTTCAGATATGGTTCATATCAATATCTCCATTCCAATGCATGAGCGCATTTTCAAAGCTTCGAACATAGCCTATTATAGATGTGCATGGGCAGTTTTCATTTCCCATCCCAATTGCCATTGGTAATGGCAGACAGTGTCCAAGCATTTCTTATTGCCCAATTGTGACAGCAATGAAACCAAATACATTCATTTTTAAGTTATATGAGCTGTGATGACGTGTAATACATTTTTGTAAATGAATCAGATTCCACAGAACAAACTCAATAACTCCTAAGCTATTCACTTCTTCCCAGCCAATCTGTAAGTGAAAGGAAGTTTGAAAACGCCACAAACTAGAAGCAGATGCAAGGAAAGGCTGCAGTCCAATACATCATCGGCCTGTACAGGTGACCAAGTTATCTCAGATTATGAGAGGCACAATACTGTACAACACACTTCTGTGTTCTATGCCAGAAACAGGGAACTGGTCTCTGAAAAGAAAAATTAATAAATAACTAAAAACTGTAACTCAGATCTTCTCATTCTTTTTAATTAAGTGATTTGAGAGGGAAACTAATCCATTCCTACATTTAGGCCAAGTTTAATTTAGTTGCACTCGAGTTTCATATACCATGCTCAGTTTTCTGATATTTTCTTCACACCAGTTCCTAGTTCCTGGCTTCAAGGACAACCTGAAAGAGAGGTTAAACTAAGCAGTCTGTACGATTCCAGCAGTGAGTGACCCAGCCATTGTCTGATTCAAAGAACAATCAGGAAAAGGTGAACCCAGAAACTGCAAGGCCTCCACCTCATCTGAACCGAAACAGCAGGGTAATGATGCTGTAGCTAGACCCTAGCAGAGCGGAATAAACCTTATTCACCTATAGAACCTACACAACCTACACTGAGCTCTAATTCCAAAATAATTATGCAGTAATTCGCAAAATCATTCTTCTTTAAATATTGTAAATAATAGACTTCTTACAAATACTACATGATTTAAAAACATTTTTGAGAATAATGAACTACCCAAAAAATCAACCTCTACAGCAAGCAACAAAAATATGAGCCTAATAACCAGCCACTGTTATATTCATGAATCGGTCTTACATCATTGAACCATTTGTTTGTTAGTGCTCTAAAACAAGAGGACATGCCTCAAGTGAGGTAACACTCTACTTAATTGGGGATCCTCTCAACTGTGACATTACTGGGCCTACACCTTTACTACCAAGCTAAAGCACAGCTGAATGACTCAATACAGAGGAATGAGCAAACGGCAGCATAAATGAGCAGGTAGGAACAGTAGCTCCTCAGTGTACAAACATAGAGACCTGTAATGTTCTTAAGAACTGGGGAAAATCAGAGAGGGGGAAAAAAAGCTTTTTTGTGAATGTGCTTCACTTCACCTAAGGGAAAAGAAATAAGCCCCATCTCTACAAAACGCTCCTTATGAGCGTAGAAAAGGCAAATCAGAGAAAACAATGACAGGATTAAAAACAACATGACAGCTAATCTCAGTGGACCGAGTGATTACCAACAAAATCCTGTCGCTGTGAAATCTCTGGTGCTGCTCATTTCAACTTTAAAGACACTTTCTTTTTCTCTACTACTTTCTTGTTTTAATATTGCCCTTAGGGCCCCTGTGTTCGCCTGCATTTGCATGTCAAAGTTACTCTCAGTCCTCTGCAGCTAGAATATTTGGCATTCAAGGGCTTTTCAAGACAGCTCTAGAAAAGATTGAGAACAGCGGATCTTCCCCTCAGTAACAGTCAGAGAAAGCTGTGACAATGGCATCTCTTCTGCGTCGCAGCCAGCACACACCTTGCACCAAATCTGTTGTGCGCTTATGTAAGACGTATAAAAAACGCTCCCTGGTCATTTTCAAGTCAGGAAAAACAAAGAGCAACAAACAGGTGCCGACAATAAGCATGATTAATGATAACAAAGCAGCCCGTGTCAGATGGTTGCATCACGTGGTGATCACAGTGCTGACTCACGAGCTGGTGAAGAATACAACACCTCCAACGCTGTGAAGCCGGGAGCTCTTTATAGGAGAGAATTCTCAGGCTGTCAGTGCTCACATAACTCTGATCTCACACTGGTTTCGAAGCCAGTAGATTATTTTAGGTTTGTTCGACGAAATCCCAGTGCCTCACTCTACATGCGCGGATGGCTTCCCCTCTTCTTTCACCATCCCTCTAAGCAAGCCAACCCTGGCTTCCAGCCATGCTGCACAAAATCAACTGCAGTTGCTTGCAAAAGACGCACTTCTGCCACAAACTTTGCTTGGAATGGACAAAGAAAATAAAGACCCGCATGTCGCAAATGAGCAAGATTAGAACAAGTCCAGGAATTGTGTTCAAAAGCTAATAATGATTAATAAAAATACATTTTACTGGCCTTGCACTCTTCATTTAAGCAAAATCAGCAGCTCCAAATAAGTGGGGCCCATGTCACCAAAATCGAATCACCATTTTAAAATCAAGTCTGAGTGTGACAGGTGATGGACACAGGGAAGCCACCAGTTATAAAACAGATGGGCTTTTTTTTTTTTATTAGACTTTCAGCAGGTATCCTTGGCTAGGTTTACAGTAGCTCTTGAAGGCTATCAAAAGATGCCTGTTGACCCACGTAATGCAACAGTAATTCCTTGAGGAGAGAGGAGCATGAACAGGTTTTTCCATGTCCAGGCCTGGAAAGTTCCTGTCTCAATCTCTCTACATTACCGAAGTCAAAGAATTTTTTCTTTAGAGAGGGGTCATATATGAACCCAAGGATAATGACCAAGGAGGAGATATGAACAATATTCCTATCTATTGTTGGGCTGATACTGCTGCTGCTATTCCTTTGATAAGCTGTGCAAAACATCGTCGCCTCAGATTCACTGCCATTTAGGTTTTGAGACATTTTTCCCCGCTATTGTTCAGAAGAAACTTGAAGGATTTGGAGAAGGGATGCATTTGGTGAAAGAAGCAAATCACAAAAGTATGTCTGAAAACTGCTGTCGGAGCCCTCAGAAACAAGCATCAGTCTCTGTGCCTCTGTTCTCTGCTCCGTCTTCCTCAGCCTGTCCCCTAAGTGGTGCATATGGGACTTGGGACCTGTTCTAAGCTGTTCAGAGCAGCTCCTGACATTCCTCACACAGAGAATATGAGCTGAACCCAGGACAGGCATAAAACGGGGGTATAATAGGCTATGATACGCACAGGGTAAATGTCACTCAAAAACCCCCTGTTTGCAGCCACACAGGTCAGCGACGAGTCTGCAACACCTCCCGACTGCCCCCAGCCCCAGACAGCATTAAATCAAATCGATCAAATTAAAAGGAGCTGTTCACACGGAGCACAAACGATCTCTGGCATTACTGAATGCACAGAGCGGCTGTGTTCTAAGGCTGCTCCCTCAGTGGCCCTTGCGAGAGACTGTCCTTGAGAATGAAGTCTGGGGTCGTGCGTCTGGGTCCTTCAGACATGCGCAGCTCCGGCGTATCAGTTTCACTTTCATGCTCCGAAAAACCTGCCTTTGAAGGTCGAAGCGCAGCACAAGTTTTCCCTGGTATATTTTACCGTCGCTGAGAGGGGAAAAAAAGTGCCACAGGCAAATTACTTTAAAAGGTTGAGAGTCAAAATAGAAAAGTGAGGGTACGGTGTTAAATCTTCAGACCTTTTCTCCAGGAGAAAATGTGTGTCTGTATGTGTGTGTGTGTGTGTGTGTGTGTGTGTGTGTGTGTGTGTGCGTGTGTGTTTCTTTCTCGGTCTCCCCTCCTCATTAGCAGGACAGTTAAAGGAAAGGCTCTGATGCTCAGTGTAACCGAAGGCGTGACCACACTGAAGATTACCGCTGTGAAATCAATCCGGATTTTACAGCTGCGCTGGGAGGAAAGACAAAAAAGAAAAGTTGAACAAATGAAAAATTCTCTTTTTAACGATCCAGAGTCAAGGAGCGGGAGTGGTGGGAGCAGGCTTGTGCGAGGCTGTGCTGAATGTGATTCACTCCCGCACCGTTCCAGCCTTTTTTTTCCACTGCCAACACCAGAGATACCAGGCAGGAGGTCTGCCAGTCAGGGTCCGAGTTGATTTGTTACTGTCCTACGGCCACACTGCAGCTGGCCGTTGCTATAATATCACCCACAACAATAATTTGAAAACTTCAGCCGCATTCCGCTTATCGCCTCTTGGTTTGTCAGCACTCTCCTTGGCCCCCGGATAAAACGGCACCGCATGCCGCTTAGGTGAGGGGAAAGTTTCTTCTCCCGCTGGCTCCCTCCCTCCACTGTCCTCTGCTTTTGCAAGCCTTCTGCTTCAGCTTATTCATTTATGCATTATTTATTTATTTAAATCCACACCTTTTCTTAACGAGTCCAAAACATACCACAGTACTTAGAAAGTCCTGCCAGTCTAAAGAACAGCGGCTTGTTAATAAAACCAGACGTAAGAATGTCGAGGGAAAAGAGAAAAACAATGCAAAGCTTTTGAGTGCAGTAGCAGCTATTTTCAGCACATTATAAATGTTGAGTGTAGTGCAACATAATGATGACGATGATTGATAATGCTGCCGACATATGTGCTCAATTCATGCAAATGCTATCAACTTCTAACAAAATCAGACAACAGCACTGTAAATGTAAGCAGGCATCTGCAAATATGCTGTGAGAAACATTGTGAGCAGTAGGACATTTCTGTGAAAATTAATTTCCTGCACATCACACAAATATGCCAGGTGCAGTGGATTATGGCCAATGCGACATTAGCTCAAATCAACAGAGCTTGTTAGCGGCAGTTATTTGAGCTACTGGGCCTGGTTGAGTATCCAACGGGAAAGCAGCATAATCAGATATGGATCCACCTATTTCAATTTTTCAACATTCAGCAGAGCCTGATGTTGCTCCATACAGCTGATTCTGGAACCTTGACAAAACTAAATAACGTCTTTGAATGAGGGTTTGTAATTGCTTTAAAGAAGCATCTTATGTTTTCTCTGGATTGTAACATATATGTGAACTCCAGTTCATGGCCCCTTCTCACAGGGCATCCAGCTCAGTAACTGCTTGACAATATATCAGTCCCTGAATGAGGACCCTCCTCTTTCTGGGATCCTGAAACAGTTAACAGAAGAGTGGCAGTAATGCCCCCCCCCCCCCCCCCAATCCCAAGCTACCTCCACTCACTCCTTTTTCTGTCGCACTATAGAACTTGCAGACAAATGCAAACTGTGCTAGACTTGTCAGCTTTTTTTTTTTTTTAACAACCCAGTTAAGTATTTTTGAGTGTAGCCTGCCTATAACTTCCTTTTTTTCCACCCCAATCTAAACCCTCATTGCTGGTATCTCTTTCAAATTGGACACACTTCCCAGTTGAGGGGAAGATATCAGCAGAAGAGAAAGGCAGCCCGGGTTGATAAGCTGTGCGAATGGCCCAGCCTGGAGCTGCCAGTTCTGCACTGAGTTATTGAGAGCATTCCATACCAGCACCGCCGCCGACGACCAGCCTAATGCAGTAATGTGCTGCTGTTAGCACTTCTGCCACAAAGAGCCATCTGCCTGCTCTGCAATGGAAACTGCACACATCCTCTTCATTATCAGATAAATGTGTGACTTAAGATGTCACCGCACAGTCCAGACGTATGAGCACATTCCAGCTGACCCTCGCCGAGTCTGTGCAGTGGGAGCTTTTATTCCTGGACTGATAACACCAAACATCATCAAAAGGATTTATGGCTCCCTGCCAGCTGCCACAAACACATAAAGTTGATTTGCAACATGTAAGACACAGGGTTACTATCACTGTTACAAACTGCTGAACAAGATCATTTCCCACAAACAGAACTGTATGGTGGAAACAAGGCATTTTTTGATGTTTGCGTAGAAAGGTAACTGTAAACCATGTAAAAACAGCAAAATGACTGTTTCCCTGCTGCTAAGACTACCCTCTGTCTCATTGTCACAGATCAAAACACGTCATCCAGGGGTACCTTGTTTCCGATGGCTTTCTTGGGTGGGAAGCTGAAGGTGTCGACCTGTGGGAAGCGGGACCTCAGACGACTGTGCAGCGCACGGAAGTCGGTGTAGCGTCGGTACACGTTCCACTCGTTATCCAGGATCCTGATGTACACCTAGAGAGGGGGGTAAATGTAAACAAAATAAAGCCATGGAAACGCACAGTGCTTTCCTCTACTTCAAACGAGACACAAAAGCCTGCCGCAAAGCCTGCAGAACAGACGCTCCCAGATGGCGGTAAAAACGGATGATGTTCTGCTGACAAAATCAAAACTCTGCTTTCCTGAGATGACGACAATCGTGGTCAATACCTGATACTCAAGCATAATCGCACCGGCGGCGAGAGCGGATTTCGACTTTGAGGCGACGGGCTCGAAACTAGTTTGTTACTTTTTGTAACTTCGCCGCTTGCTTCATGCATTTTTAAAATGGTTTTAAATAATAAGTCCTCTGAGTGATGGGCTGTGTCAGACAGACCCAAGAGAAGAGGCAGGGGAGCAGAGGAGTGGGAACAATGTGAGGAGGATGGAGAGAGAATAGAGATGTGATTTTCCTGCCTCGTGGTCTTGCCCTCCAACGGCTGCAACGTCCCCAGCTAAGGAGATGCATACTGTAGGAGCATATTGCTCAAATTAACACGGAGAAACCTCATAATAGCAGACTGGCACCTCTGGCTGCTCTTACAGATGGCACCCTGTCCGCCAGGGATGCAAAATAGGCTGAGAGTTGCGCGAGGTTTTGGAGCAGTTAGTTTCATTAACCGCGGGAGCACCCAGAAGCACACAGGCAATCACAAGCCCGACAAAAGCGCGAGGTTCTCACACTCCCTCTGAAATGATGAGCGCAATAAAACTGCAAGCTGCACATTTTTCATGGCTCTCATGAAAGGGCGTTCATCCACATCGATAAATCCAATCACTCTTTGACTTCCCAACCCTCACATAGTGACAACAGGGGGCCCCCTGCTCTAAGTTGCTGGGTCGACTCTGAAGTTGTGTCTGAGAACCCTGGAATTACTCAATTATGGCTGCTTGACACCAGTGAGTATTAACTGCAGCCTGGGCTGTGCTTTCTCAGAGGGAAACTCACAGAGAAATTCGAGTCCCCTGAGCAGACACGTGTGAACATGCTTTCTGGGGGGGAGTTGGTGGGCATGTGAAACCATTTTACATTGCCTGAAGTGTGAAAACATTGCTTTCTCTTATTTATTTGATTTTTTTTCAAAGTGAGAAATGAATAGGTTTTTATTAGCACTGCTGAAACCCCCTCGAACGATTGGCCCATCTCTGGTCTGATCAAAGAGACGGATGAAAAGGGGAGAGGGGGTGGACACGGGATCTCAGGGGAAGCTTAACCAGCTGAACACTAGATTAAAGCCCCGTTCGCTGATAATGAGAAGACAGACCGCAGAGAGTCTCCCCTGCGAGAGCAGCCTAACCTATGATCTTGCACATGCTCGCAGAGGAGAGAGAAGAGGGGCAGGAGGGCAGACCAACTGCGTTTTGTCTTTCACAAACTGTGCTGGCAGCTGCATTGTGGCTTTGATATGACTGACATTTCACGCCGGCCTTTGGCCCAGTCATTTGGTGGAAATGCCCACCTATTGTGCGACTCGGGCCAGCAACATGCCTTCGCCTGTGGACCGCGCGGCAGCTCTCTCTTGAACCAGTCTACACTCAGCCCCAACCATTCCGTCCTCAGTGGCATGGGGCTGATTTATCTGCAAGTGTTTACAGCGTGCTGTCTTAGACCCATGAAGCACTGCATTTGCTGGGTTTTCAGGACCTTTGATCATCATTCACAATATGACACCTGCAGACTTCAGATTGGCCAAAGCCAGAGCTAATCAGTTAACATTTTACTGCAGATGGCTTGGGGATTTCAAAGATTTAATAGAGCGCTGAATACCGTACCATCTGGCTCTACTCCCAGGTGCCTCATCTGTAAAATGCGGACGTTCCCCCTCCAGACTCTCTGGGCTACAACGATTTTACAGGCTCTCGCTCAGGCTAACCTCACACTCCTTCTGCCGCATCAACCTTGTTAAGAGTTAGAAGAGGTATTCAAAACCCTGCGCAAGTTGGCCCTCCAGGTTCAAAGACTAACAGTGGGAAAGGATTTTGTGATTTCCCAGGAACTCAGGAAAGTAAGTTTTGGGAAATTGATTGTTCTAGTTTGCAAACAAATCAGCAAAGGCTTAAAAATACCCCAAACACTGCTACAGTACCTATAACAGTGTTGGCCAATGCACAAGACATCAAAAACCAGGGAAATATATACTAAATAATGAATCATTTTAATGAATCATTTCGCCAGGTAGAGGAGCTAATTAGTGAAATCACCTTGTTTAGTGAACTAGAACTAGTGGCTAGAACAAAATACATGGTAGGACTTTTACTTTCTGAAGCCGGGGTGTCCACCTCTGGTTGACAAACCACATCTGTCTAATCGGGCCCATTATAAATAGATGCATGACTGTAGCCCTTTTTTATTAGTTTGTTTGCTGTGGCTTGGCTCAGACTGGTTTCCTTTGGGGTAGTTTTAAAATGATTCATTATTTAGTATATATTTCCCTGGTTTTTGATGTCTTGTGCATTGGCCAACACTGTTATAGGTACTGTAGCAGTGTTTGGGGTATTTTTAAGCTTTTGCTAATTCAGCTGGTGTAGTGCATGGGTGGAACAAATACGTGGCAGGACTTTTACTTTCTGAAGCCGGGGTGTCAACCTCTGTTGTTAACCAACTGCTGGCCACCTCTAGCCACAAAATTATTACAATTAACCAGACAAATGGATTTGGTGGAGTAAAGATCTGGGCCTTGTTTCCCAAAAGCATCTTAAGGCTCAACACCTTGAGAAGCATCTTTCATTTATGAATTGCTTCCCAAAAACACCATAAATAACAATAGTCTTATAAATCTTCATAAATTACTAAGTTCCTCTAAGCAATCCAAATCTCCAAATCTAAGTGCACCATTAGAAAACAAATTCTTTTCTACTATGTCACAGAGCACCTCCAGGAATTATAGCAGACTAACACTTCAATGTTGTTATCACCAGCAACACTGACTGTTTGAAACATGTTTATGCATGTTATGCATGTTTATTCAACTGGCCAACACTCATTTCTACTTAAACATTTCTACTTATATAAAAGACTGTTTTGGGAAAAACAGAAACTTAATAATATTCTTTCACACTTTTAAACCGTTCTTAACCTCTAAGATCAATTGCTGTCAGGCCCTGTTATAAGATGGTAAATGGAAAAGCAATTGAGAATTCTCACTAATATTAACACATTTTGAATTTAATAATTCACAACACAATTAATGAGTAACCAAATAAACAAAACATTGCTAGTTTGGAGACAGGTGAAGGAATCTCCTTCACAGTGTCTCTTAACCCAATTGGATTCTGACTATGATTTTTCTTTTGGTTTTACCCAGCATAAAAAAAATTTGTAAAACCCACAGCCGGAAGGTCAGAAGGCTCTGTGGTTGTCTATCAAATGCAACCAAAATGGAAAAGCAAGAACTGCCAGTAGACCAACAGTAAAAAAGCAGTGGAAAATAGTGGAAATAAGTCATCCACATACAAGTTCCAACCATCAACTCACCCCTTCACATTCAATTTACAAAGCATTTATTTTTCTGTATCCTTTAAATCCCTTTTCTCCAGACCATTTTAACATTCCCACCCATCCAATCTACCTACAGCTACAGCACCTACAGTTTGCCAGTTTGACCAGTTGTCAATTCTACATTCAGAGGAAATATGACTGTGTGTATAATGTATTAATGTATAAATGTATTAAATTACATAATAATTAATTTATATGTATTAATGTACATTCATACATACAAACACTTACATACACAAGCATACTCAAACACACATACACATACAAAAACATACAAAAATGCAAAAATTCCAATAGTTAGGATTTAAGGGATTGCCAGGGCTTCATAATTACATCAGCTGCTAGACAAGCCTACCACAAAGACTTTCAATTTCACCATATAACAGAGCATCCTGCATCTTTATCTGGAGTTTATTCATAACTCAATCCTTAGTTCTTTTTTTAAACTGGCATTTTGCAAGCCACTGGTCTGACAAAGATGTAAGCTCTGTTTTCTGACTGCTAGACAGTTTCATGTTAATCCTGTATCTTTGCAAAGCCACTCTATTGAAATATTTAACAATCAAAGCAAATGATTTCCTCTGGGATTTGTGTGCACTTGCTACAAAAACATAAACTATGTATTAAAGGAATGATGTGTAAGCATATATCTGAATTAAAATTTGTGAGGTCATATCATAGTCAAACAACTTATGGACAACAAAATCTTTGTATAATTACTCTAAGCTTGGCTTGAGCACTGTATCGAGTGACAGCATGTGTCAGTGGGCCTACTGTAAAAACAAACACTAAAAGATTAAAAATTATAATTTTCAAATGCTAGTCGATGACAGTAGAGTCACGAGTGTTAATAAAATTTATGCTTTGGTACATGATACATGATATTGGCTATATATGACTGTCCTTTGTAATGTTACCTGTGTTTTCACTGTAACTGTACATATAACATTGCTATCCGTTTACAGCTAATTGTCTATACAGTGACAGGTTTGTGTGTGACTGAGCACTGTGTGGGGGCCCATGTACTTGAGGATCTCAATATTTGATTCTGGGTCATATTTATTGGGGGTGCAACAGAGAACCTCTGATCTGAGAGTTAAAGGCTTCTATACTTCCCCCTATCCAGAAAAGGGAAAAGAGGACAAAGATAAGCATACTAATTCAATTTCCACCTCTTCATTACCATGCATATTTATGGAAACAGATCATCTTCTGAAGAGCAATTGCTTCCCCCTCGTCAGTAATTGCAAATTAATTCTTTCTTTGTCCTTGATGATTTCAAGTTCTGAGCAAATCCTACAGTTCACTTGCTTTTCCACTTAAAATGGCATTCGTATGAACATAAATCAGTACCATGATTACACAGTTACATATGTATGAATCAATGGCAACTACTGCAACAATACGAGCATAAATTTATTTCATGCACATTACATTTTTTTCTACTGTATATAGCAATCACTAAGAGAGCACTTCTCTCTTTGGCAATGTCAGCTGAGACAGTTCTTGAAGTTAAATTGTGTGTTAGCACTTGGGATGATTTTGATCGTTGTTACTTAACACAACTATTATAAGAAAGGAATACAGAGTACATTTTTATGCCAAATGAATTTCTAGGCTAGATCGAATGTTTTCATAATCTCAGTGCTTTTGAAAGGGGGTAATGAGAAGTGAAAAGAGGCACACCGCCCCAGAGGGAAGAACAGCCTGTCTCCAAGCGTTCCCGTTGGGAGAACACCCAACGGCAGCTCGGGCCCCCGGCGGATCCTCTGGGATCTGCCTCTCCAGATCAAAAGCATGTACACGGATCACATGGCCGATTAAAAAAAAAAAAAAAAAAAAAAAAAAACAGGGAGGAGGTGTAATTTCCACACGCAAGGCCAGCGGGGAGGGCTACACACGTCCGCTCGACCCTCTCAGTCCCACACACCCCACAGAGGGGCCGGTCTGGGTCAAGCCATTAGGCAACTCTGAGGCGTTGTAAAACACGCCCACCGGAGTCCAGGGACCACTTCCTGGAGTGACTCAGCCCCCCAACGTGGCCGGGAGCTTACTTTACAGCGGCGGATGGGTTTAAAGAGAATTGCCAATGGAGCTGGCAGGGCGCCGCAGCAGGCTGAACGCCCCCGCTCCTCCGCCAGTGCTAGGCCGGAGCCAAGAACGCTTGGCTATACATGGGAACGGTACACAAAAGCGGCCGAAAACACATGTGATGTGATTCAGCTGCCACTCCAACATCACTCTCTATGTGCTGTGACTCTGGGAGGGCTCAGAGCCTCACTGAGACAGTGCATCTGCAGAACCCCAAAGGACCCATGGCAAGCGGGCCTAGTCATGTCAGACAGCTCCATGGAAAGGCGTGCCAAAGAACGACTTCAACGACAGCAACTACTTCGATAACAGTAATCACTCAACATTGGAGGTGTTTTTAATTTTTTGAGTAAGCAGGGAGTGAATTTGCAGCTTCACTGGAATCGTTTTGTTACATGTGCCATATACCTGTCTAAATCTGTGCCAAATCCTGGAATGATGTCTAGTGAGACAGCCTTCAAATCCAAACCACACATTTGTAGTGGCCCAAATACTCAAACTGCATAAAGATGACTGTAAGCAGACAGGAAAACAGAGTTTAGCCAGCATATTCATCTGGGTCTGAACAATAAAGGTGTTCATTTCCTCAGTGACATCCCTGAAGATTTTATCACATTGTTAACAACTGAATTGTCGCTATGAGTTTTCTCTGTCAGCAGCCTGTATTTGCCTATTATTTCAGTTGCCTTGGTGTAATGTGCAATGCACACAAAACACACAAAGACTCGATGTTACACACACACAGTACTTCTTCTCTAGGAGTCAGTAGGAATGGTTGCAAAAATAGGTCTGCCAAATTACTGATATCAAAATGAAGTTATTTTGAACGATCTAGGACATTTCACACAAACTGAATGCTACTGCTTCTGTGTAACTTGGTCCTGTGTTCTGGCATCTATTTCTTCTTGTGTTTTAAAATCTATTTTTCATTTATAAGGTATGCGGTATGCACCGCCAACCCACAACTTGGAGGGTGACATACCCCAAGACACCAATCTGCTGCAGTTAAAAACAGCCTGAAGGGTGGTTTAAAACACAGTGTTACAACAGTATGTCAGAGCTTCATTTGCCTGTAAATATCACTCTCGAGTGGCTCTTTAAATGACAGCTTTCTGCTTGGCCAAAGCTTGAACATTTTTTTTTTTTTTTAAATGTTGCAATCAACTTATCAGTCGCCAGGAAAATTATTCACAGCAATACTGTCAGCATGTGTTGCAATGTGCATGTTGCATTGGGAACTGACACATGTAAAAGGTCTTCGGAAGCCTCCAACATATAATCTGCATTTTCCGTAAGATCAAGCTGAGAGCATGCTTGCACTAAGAAACACCTATATTTCAACGACATCACGACTGAACAAATCTTACCTCAAAAGAAAAAATTATACTGCATTTCAAATGTCTGTGCTGTTTCCTTATGTTAATAACCCATTACTATGCAGAACTTGCAGATACTCTTCTATGAGTTCTATACTGGTCGCAAAGTAATTTATTTTGAGGTCTGACAGCACCACCATTTTTGGTCACAAGTGTACAGATACTAGTCTCATGACCAAAGAGCCTCATCAAGGAGAAAGTCAAAGGAGATCTTCACGTGCAGCACTCTTTTAAAGTTAGTCCACAATGACTCATTTGCGATAGCCGCAAATGTCATATTGTACTGCTACACCAGAATTGTGTGCGACACGCAATTTGATCTAAACAGTGATGCTTAAATGCTTGAAATACGTTTCTTAGACAAATATAAATAGTGAAGTTGATGCCTATGTAAAAATTTCTTCCCAAAAAAAAAATATTTTTAAAAAATATTTTGGCTACTTTGAAGAATCTGAAATATAAGATTATTATTATTTTTTATATAAGATTATTAAGATAATTTCATTTGTGTTATTTCATAGTTTTTATGTCTTTACTATTATTCTAAAATGTGGAAAACTAAAAATAAAGAAAAACCCTTCTGGGTAGGTGTGTCCAAACTTTGGATTGGTATTGTCTTTCATACACATTTTGAAAACATGCCGATTTTGTTGTTCTGAAATGTCCTGCTATATCATTCTTCTGAAGATATGCTATTGAAAAATGTAGTTTAAAAAAACAGATGGTCACATGCATCTCAAACCACAGAGAGAAATGACACTGCCATTTGACAGATTTGTTGGCATGCCCAGAGCATATAACCTGAGATGACTGACAGGTAGCCTAAAGGAAATGACAATGACAGAGATGAGACAATAGATAAAAAGAGTGAATTAGTAAAATGTCAAAATGTCATAGGGCATCATGTTTTGACGTGTGTGTGGCAGGTATGGAAATTTTGTTTTCACATTTCACCTACGTGGCAAAAATAACTACAAGTTTCATTGGAATGTTATTCTGGGCGCTTTGCTGTTTTCTGTGCAGAGCCTTGAATAGGGGAAAGCTGTGTACTTTGCATGCATTTACGCTCAGATTGTCTGCCTGTGCTGGCTAAATTAATGCCATCTGCTTCCATTCTATACTGTGGCCATTATTTGCAAGTCCAGAAAAATTCGATATACGAATGCATCTTTTCCAACACACAAAAAAATGGATAGAAAAAAAACATGCTGTGTGCAGCAGGTCTCAGCCGTCTGTGTTTTTAACCCTGTTCCTCTGAGCTTGTCCTTTAGCAGATGGCTTGGCATAGAGAGTGAGAGGAAGGACTGTGTCTGGAATACCAAGTGCTGACACCTGCCTTCCAAATGGCCACGGCTAGTCTAGGTGACATCATGCCCCATTGGCACCACCCGCTTGGGCCAAAAACACAGGTTCCCTCAGAACATTCCAGAACATGCTAACATTAGCATTCTCTGAAAGACGCGTCTGACATATTGTCAACTGAAAGCGCTACAGAGGAATCCACACTGACATCACGCTCTGGCGGCAGACCATCACAATGCACTCACGAGTACATCTTATAATGAAATATTCCAGCTGATATCACACACTTTCCTATAACTGTACAAAAAAAACTGTCGCCCGCAGTGAGTGAGACCAAATTCAAATTAAATACATATAAATGCAAATGAGTTCTATAAAAAAAAAAAAAAAATTAAATAAAAAATCACCCAAAGCCTCAAGCTTGGTCTCAGCAGAAAACTGCTAGATCATTTCAATTTGAGCAAGTGTGTGTATGTAAAGACATCTGACTGCTTCTGTGCCTCCTGGCAGTAAGCCAGCACCTGTCCCACGATGCTCATGTCTGATCCAATCTGCTGGAAGAACAAAGACGCTGACATTGATAAGTGGTTCCTGTGGCGCTGAGTTGATAGTGTCTCCTGATTAACATGAGTAGCCACAGGTGCTCATCTGAACAAGCAGTCTCGCTACTGCTCCCTAGATAAGACATGGACCATTAATGAACTGAGTCCACCTCCTGCCTGGCCATGGAGTTGAGGCAGTCTCTCCTCATTAACAGATAGATTAATGAGTCACCGTTGGCCCTGGTCTCATACCTCCTTGCCACAAAAAAATTCCCCCGGGTTTCTTGAGTCTCTCTCTGATTTAGACAAGAGTCGACGTTACCCTCCTGCCCAAGTAAGACACAGTGTGGACTCTACGTCACAGCAGCGAGGAGAATTCCACGGTTCCGCATGGACGTACAACATTACAGGCCAACACAGTAGCCCATCACGTGGAACAAGGGCACTCCCTGGACGGAAAAAAGCTGCCCTGCCTCGCGAGGGATCCGAACCGGCATACTGTGGGTTACAAGCTCTGCGCCTTGTCACCACGCCATGCTTCTCCCTTACCCCTCTATCTCTCTCCCTGCAGAGGACACAGGGCCCACTTGTGTCAATTTAGTGAGTTATTTCATCGCAGGACCCCGGCTGTGGTAAAAGCAGTGGCCTCGCCGCTTCCGTCTCAGAGAGGGACCCAGCAGAGAGCCCTTGTCTTCACCTCCCAATGGGAGGCAGCTAATCAGCATCCCATCTCCGAGGGGTGCCTGTCAATCTCAAGTCTAATTTGAAGAAAGCCATACCATGTCAACAGTGGAAGGGATGCATATACACAGCACATCTTTCCACCGCACATACCTATATGTCTATAAATACTGTATCAAATGTCACAGTAATTAGACTTGTGATCTTCACAGTAATTAGACTTGTCCCTCCTGTGATTTCCATTCAGTTCTGCAGAAACATTTTCCTCCAGTCAACTGGTGTAAGTGCAACGTGAATGGACTGCAGTCGAACATAACACTTGACGGCAAACTGAAACATCTTTAATCAAAGTCATTTCTGACTGAATTACAAGAAAGTCTTTACAAATAAAATGATTTATTGAGGGATAAATGCAATGTGACCTGAAGAGACACCTAAAATCAGAAACACACTGAACACTCCAGTTGATTTCACTCATCTAAGGCTGTGTTCCCCTCAGCTACACAGCGCAGTGAGAGATCACACCACATGATGTGGCATGCCAATATCAGGCTATGATTACAGAGCAAAAGCTAGCAGGGTGCAGAGATGTGCTCGAGAATATGTTTTGGAACACCCAGTACAAACGCCATGAATTGCTGCCATTACCTTCACTTTTACCAGCAATTGGTGCCAGTACGGTACATTATGCTTTTTATAAGATGTGTGGGTACTGTTGTGTTGGCAAAGTTTCTCAACTCTCCCTTAAAACCAAAGGAACCCGTTATTCCCATTATTCTCCAGGTACAGGGTAACATCCCAGCTGTCATGTTTTCCCCACATCAAATGCATATCAGACTGCAGAAACAGAAGAATTTACATAGCCTAGGTCTTTTGAAGCTAAGCCAGTGTTATTTTTTGCTGCCTGTTAATTTGTGTTACTGGACAAATTGGTCACAGAGGTCAGTGAACAGTCAGCCTTCACAGCCACAAACTTGTTTAGATATTTTTAATGATCCTTTTACTTCAGCTGTAACACAGCCACATTAACAATTGGGAAAAGCAAACATATCAGTCTAAATTGGGTGATAATTATAGCTAGCTAGTAGCCACATAAACAAGACATCAATTGTCAAAACGTCTAAACATGGCTATGGCTAGCTAGCTACCATTTTTTCATAGTTAGCTGCACCTTCACCATCAGTGATGAATTCAGACCTGTGAACTTTAAAAATGATGCATAGCATTTTTTTCTTGGTACAATCTTTGCAATTTAAGTGCTGCTCGACAGTGTAGGGCATCTAAAAGTACTCAATTAAAAATGAAAAACGCACACCAACAAACTACAGGGACCTAAGCATTCAAAACTACTAGTCACCCATAAATACCTCACCCATGACTGCCTTCTCAGCTCCATTCAAAAGGGAGTTTACATAACCTCTGATAAATATCTTAACATATAAATGGTACTGCCCCACATAACAGCATAGCTACATGCCCTCTTTTTCACAACCCAACAAAGTTACTGCATGTGACTCTTTTCATCAGAGCTGGAGTCCACATCCTGCTGTGCAAATTCAACATGAAAACCAGAATTTTCACTTTTTCTGCCCACAGCTAGTCTGAATGTTTTACCACTTTATTCACTGACCTCACTGTTACTCAGCAGCGATCATTTCCATTCTTTGACATGTCAATGTGAGAGGTGTTATTACAATGTCGTTCCCAATGTTTTACTTTTTGCAGTCTGAAGCTCAAAGTGGCAGAAATATGACAACTGAGAATGACTACTCTAAGTCATACATTTAAAATGAAGAAGCCGTTCTGCTCTGTAATCAGCCTACCATAGAGAATGTGTGTGAGAGAGTGAGGAAAACTGATGAATAATTACCACAGGTAATGCATCAGACATTTACCAGTGCTCCAGCCACTGAATGCTGGGCAGAATAAGATTTCAAGTTTATTTCTTATTAGAAAAATAATAAATAGCTGTCAAAGTGGGCAGCAGTGGCAGCCGACAGCCGCTCTGCGGATGACTTATCGCATAATCACTCTCTTGTCTCATACGCCCTATGTAAACCCTCTGTTATGGAGCACTGACAATGCCTGCTGGTTTCACAAGATGACATGTACCCAACGCCAACGCTCCCATCTTGATTGTGGGCACAATGTCCCTGAGTAGTTCGCAGTGGAAACTGACCGTGCCCTCGGCCCAAAGCGCACAAGTGCACGCACACATAGCCACACACACAAACACGGCAGGAAAAAGCGCTGCTGTGGGAAGGTTCAAGTTATCGGGACAGGCTTCTTCTCAGGCAGCTCTGCACTCTCCTGCTCTCTCCCTCCTGATTGCAAAGTCTCCAACTTGATACTCTGACACAGTGAGCTGCTTGCCTCAATTAAGCTCCATTAACGAGGGACACCGTGTCAGACTTCTGACTTCAGCGACTTCTGGCGCCTTCCCGTTCCTAGCAACCTGCCACTGTGTGACAGTGAATTTCAGCAACCTTCACACAATTCGCACACTGAGGACTCTCACGGTACTCGACTCAATACAGCTAAGAAGAGGATGATGGGTAACGAAGAGAAGCTTAATCCTAAAGACAATACAACTCTTCTTCCCAAATCTGGCAAGACACTTCACTGGTGTGTCCAATACCCAAGAGTCCTCTTGTTCCCTTTGTTCCTACACATTCACAAGCAGACTCTTTCACTCATTCCTCTGCTGCTGAAGAGGAGGGCAGAAAGACAGGAGTGATAGGTTTCAATTGTGAAGGCCATGGAGAGGATGATAGAGAGGTCACAGACAGCTATGCTGTTTGATTCTGATAGCAAACAACTTGTAGCACTGAGGCCTGCGCTAACAGGGAAGAGGGACTGCCAGGCACTGGCTGTGTGGCGTTATTACAAACACTTTGATTAAACTACAGAGCCACTTCCAGGCTGTAATGTAGCAATGATCCTAAAGAAAAGCTGCAGATTTTTTTCCTGAAGATAAACTCTCAGATGGGAAGACAGCAGAGCTTCTAACAAGAAATAGAAAAGGATGCTGGGAAGTAGTTTAACCGCCAAAAACAGCAAGCGACACTTTTAATTGTCCATGGTTTAGAGAATTTCTCACAATCTTGAACAATCATTAGTGAACCTATAGGCAAGGGGTTTCATGGAGGGAAAAACTACTAAGCAGACATCTCCCCCCCCCCCCCCTTTAGCGACATCAGGACACAAAATTTGCCAAATTAGGCAGAAAATAGAATCCATTTGGAAAATTACAGAGGGAAAGGAAGACGGGGAGCAATAAGGAGAGGAGGAAATCTGCTATTAGGAATATTCAACGGCAGCATCTGCCACCCGCATGCAATTCAGATACCAGGGCGCAGCTGCTGGTGGACGAGAGGGTGTGAGGGAGAGGAAAAGAGGGAGAAGGAGATGAAAATGCCCACCAGTGATGCAGTCAGCCTTCAAACTCTTGAGCTGCCCTGACGCTTCTGGTTTGAATATGTTTGCCTTTGACAACACAGATGTCTACAGCATCTTCAACAGATTTGGTCTGTTTATCACTTTTGTTTAACATTACCCAGTTAAGCACCTTCCCAAATGCAAGCTGTATTCTAATGTTTGGCTGTGAAATGACCATTAATGATTACATTGCTGGCTGTAGAGTACATTCAATCAAGAGCTTCATATGCATGTAAATCTGTTACTGTGGTTAGTCAACAACCTTAGAAGCTTACCTTCACAGCAGATAGATACATAGAGGCCAACAAAATGAGCAATTATGGAGCTGAGCTGCGAGATCCTTCTAATTCATATTTGCAGAAGGAAATGGTGGACCTTCATCGAAGGAAAAAAGGTAAACAAAAAGAGGTTTTTGTTAAACCAGCTGCATGCTGATAAGTTTTTCCTAGTTGTCCTCTTGTCCTCAGTTCCCAGGAGACATGTGACAAATGGAATAAAAAATGGTACAAGTCCAGTCAAAGGACAGACACAAGAAAACCACTGTAGAGTATGCACACTGTGACCTCTGTGTCTGATGATTATTGATCACTACAAGCTCTAAACCTGAAGAGTAATATTGTAATACATTTCTGGTACATTTAAACTGTTTTGACCTATTACCCAGACTTTGTCTCCGGTTCACATAACAAATTGAAAGGTTAGTCAAATCTAGTTTGAGGGGCGCAGTCAGGCACAACCAGGCGATTTTATTAGAGTAATAAAATGAGGGTGTGTGTGCACAAGGGAGAGAAATGAGATAAGGCAAGCAAATTGTACATTTCAGGGCCAGAGCAGATGGTCTAATGAACTACGTTATTCTTTGTCACTTTAAGCACCAGCGTAAGAGAAGAGGGCAATTATTATCTTAGCTGAAGTGAGGTGCTGATTACAGGAAGGGAGAGGTGCTGCTGTCATTCGGCCCAGGCTGCCACTTAGACAGGATAGGGGAAAGGTCTACAGAGGCACTAAAGGACACCGTGCGTTCTGAGGTAAATTAGGATAAGAATGGGTAATATGTCCCCGAGGAGCTGGGCCAATTTGTGCGGCTGGTTTTTGGTGGAGGACTCACAGAGGATATGAGACAACTGTATGTGAAAGCCTTAAAGAACAGCACTGTTAAAAGGTGGCCCTGGTTCTGCTCCTTGTTCCTCATAAGACGCGGGTTTGCTACATGGCTAATTTTCTAGGTTTTCTAGCATTTATGAAAATGACACGCAGACAAACGGTTTCCAAATGACATGTGTTTTCACATTGTTGAGGACAGTATTACAGTCTGCTAATAAGGGTGCTCACAGGGCTGGGTTGTCTCTAGTTTTGGCCTTCAAATCACACATTTGAACGTCATCATTAATTAATAGTAATATTCTGATGAATCTTGGAACTGCACATTGTTCACTGTTCATAAATCAAGTCAAAATAGAAACTGACACTTTGTGGTGGTCAGAAATACTCTCCAGGTTTGAGGAACAGTTTGCATATAATGTATACTGTATGGTGCACTTCATTAAGGGATGAGTAACTCACATACAAGTACGTTAAAATATCACCTTTGACATCATTATGACATTATGATCTTACAATAGTGCATACTAGTGTTATAATTCCACAGTGAAAACAGGAGTTGTAGCCAAGTGTTATGGTAGAAAATGCACTGTAATCTGTACTGTGTTTACAGCCATTACACTGCTTCACAGAGATGTCTATTTCTTTTCAATTTTCAGGCTCGGTTGGGAATAAACAGGACTGCAGGCTATGAGCAGGATGTTTCACTTCACAGCCTGAGCCAAACACCTCCATACCGTAGAGTCTGCGTTTTTGAAGTATACTTACAACATGTCAAAGACAGCTGTTATTTACGAACTCTATTCTCAGGCAAAAAGAATAATCGTTCTGTGCGACTCAAGCAGAAGTCTTGTCAATTTTCTTCTAAAACCGACACATTCAGCTCGGTTCCCCAAGGAGGTCTTGATAAAACAGTCAGCGAAAATCAGACAAGCCCAGTTTAGAATGACATTCATGTCAAAGTGACACTATTAAATTCTCAGACAGCCACAAACTGTCAGGCTGACACCATTATACCGCTGTTAAAAAAGCAGATATGTCAATCTTTGTGTACATTTTCTGCTTTTTTGGCAAAAGAGACTGTGTGGCCTCATCCCCATGGTTTTAATTGCTGCCGGCAGGAAAATATACAACACATGGCTCCCTATTATCCACGACATATGACAAATCACTTTGCCGTGTAGTGTTATTGGACACATTCAGGAGAATCTTCACATTACAGATCCCATTTCCCCCCCTTCTCTGGTACTGGTGCATGTTCATTCCCATCTGTTTGTGTTCATGGTTTGTTTCTGGAGGAGTTCTGTGAGAGATCGGTGCCTTGCGGCCACAAACAATATCTAGGGAGATACAATCTGCTGACTAAAAGCAAAAAAAAAAAAAAAGAAAAAAAACTACAGAACCACAGGCCTGTTGACGAAATGGTGTTTGGTGCATGATACAATCACATGAAAGTCCGGTGGAGCCAAAGACAGAGGTCCCTGAGGCTATGGGGGGGCAAGCCCCTGACTGTTCGTCACTCTCGGCTCACGCGCCCGCGAGCAGATCGTGGGAGAGCAGGACTCGGAAGGGGGCAGAGCGCTGGCATTTCAGCTGGCATTTACAGCAGCAAACACATTTCGCACCTCACGCTTAAAGATGTCATGTAATCTCTTCCTTACTAGATTACTGTGAGTTTAACAATAAAAAATAAAAATACAATTAATTTTCACAGTGTGACCTATGCTTGAAGGTCATGTCATTTGCAACAGTCAAACAAAATTACCAATAAGAAATTCATGAATATTTTTAAATGACCTATTTTTGCCATATACTACTTTGCATTCGGCCAGTATGACTTATGAGTTTGTATCATACACATTATGTGACACATTTATACAGCTGGTTCTTAACTGGGGCTGAGTGACGTAAAGTATCTTTCTCTAGGGTACCACAGTAACACCAAAACTAACATTTGAATCCATAACCCAAAGGTGCAGTGCTGTGCACTTCCCACTACTCCATAAAACAGCAAAAGTCCAAAAATCATGAAAGAATGAAGCTAACTGAGGTTGCATGTGTAAGTGCTCAGTAGCAGGAGAGCGGCCCACTCAAACTGTGAAACTGAGAAAACCACAGAGAAACCTGAACTGAACACCACACCTCACTGAGACAAACAAGCGCGTATAAATAACTGGGTCTCAGGTGTGGCTTCATCTGTGAGGGCCCCCGCTCAGCAGGACTCCAGCACGTTGAAGTACCTTCCTCACTCTGTGCCTGGCACAGATGCCTAAAGGAATGAAACAACTCATGGTATGATTTAAATATACCTAGCTTTTTATTTAGTTATTTATTTTTAATTCTGTGGTTGGTGGCAGAAGGGGTTGGGTCCATATTTCATAATTCATTTTGACATCACTAAAGGAAGTCTCACAGGCCAAAAGACAGGTACATACCAATATCTGCACAAAACAAAGACAAAATAGAAGAAATGAAATTCTTGCAAGAGTAGCTAACCACATGTAGAATATCCCAAAATTCATATGCCTTAAGACGAATTTTAAAATATGAACAGTCACTGGAATAAAGCTCCTGTTCCTGAGCAGAAGAGCACAGGGTGTTCAGTGTCAAAGGCAACAATGTTTGTCCTGTCCAGCACAACAAGATTATTGAGCTCCAAAATATCAGGTATGAAAAGAATGATAATCTTTGCCATCACTACAGACCTTTCAAAAACTTTGTACAATATCAGCAGGTATTTTTGAAAGAGTAATTTAGGAGTAATGGAAAATTGACAGGACCTGGTGAGTCTCTCGAGGTGGACACTGACTTTGACTGTGTTGAACCGTCACCCTGCCAGGTGTATTGAATTAAAAGTAGTGGCTTCAAAGTTTTCAACAACGCTGGGACTTTGTGTCCTGCTGATGGGAGGTAAAGGTGGACCGTAACAGTCCATGGCTGTAAAGTGGGCCCTCAGGAGTCCCGCATTGGGGAAACAGAATGAGTTTAAGGAAGCTCAATGACCCATTAGAGGTGTGGGCTGGCAGGTCAGAAGCTAAAAAAGGGAAATGATTATTTGTCGATTAAATGGAGGATATTGCCTTGCTGCTCTACACATCCCACAGTTAAGCTGTAAACCACGGGTCCATGGGGAGAGTAAATCTACACATGGAAGATGGTTTACTTTAACGCTCCTCTTACCCTGAGTGCTGCCCTCCTACAATAGTTATTTTGTTCAGCTGCGGGAGGATTTCACTGCTGGACTTCACATCATTTTCCACTGACCTGTGCACTCTGTTTTACCAACCCTCTCCACACTACTTTTGCTTTATTGCACATGCAGAGGCGAGTGCTGCCCTTAAAGGTTGCGACTGAGTGCGTGAGTGAGTGAGTCAGAGTCAGTGAATGAATGGGTGAGCAAATGAATGAGTGAGTGAGTGAATAAATGAGTGAGCGGGTGAGTAAAAGAATGAATGGGTTAGTGAGTGTGTGCAGGAATGTTCAAGAACAGGTCAATGAATTGTCAAAGACAGCTGTGAATGTGACCCACACACAGGTTTATCACCGCTGACGTCTCAGGGAATCCCATGTCCCTTGCGTGTCAAAAGGGCACTGAGGTGTACGACCCATAGCCACTTCCACACAGCTGCGGCGGGAATACGGTCAATGCAGCCATCACTGCGCATCTGCCCAGGAAATTCCCCCCACACGTTGACCCAGATGAATTAGTCATGGGCTGGGACTTCGGAGCCTCCGTAATGAGGGTGAGTGCGGAGTGGTCCCGCTTGCGTAATGAGGGAAAGTTGAAGATCATCATCACACAGAGCTGCCCTGCTCTCTGCTGGCATTGAAACTTTACACAGAGCTGATGCAGACTCAAACAAGACCAAATATAAGAGCCATCCAATAAGACTTTTAAAAGCATTCCAACCTGGAGGGACATGGGGTCCTGAAAATGGTGCCATCTTCTAATTTGCTATAATACAGTGAAGATGATTCCTTTTTGCACTTAGGCTGAGCTCTGTTTCAATCGTGCATGTATCCACAAATTATGACATCTGACAACATGGAAAATGTAAAACATTTCCTGACTGTTCTAAATGTCATCTTAAAACAAAGAATGAAGTCAAACACATCCGCACTGCACAGAGAAAGGCTAAATTGAATATAATTACTCAATTGCAGGTTGCACACCATTAAATACTTTACCTAAGTTACACTAGAGGCAGAAATAACAAGCATTAGAGACATCGAAATACAAGCACTAGATAATGCAATTCTTCTCTCTGGGGAATTGGATAAACACCACAACAATATCAAATAAGATCTTGCCAACCATCAACTCTGTAAACTAGAAAGTTTACTTCTATAATATATTTTAATGGATGTGATTTTATATGTACATTTCTTAATATTGTGAAGCAAGTCCTCATGCAATTCATATGCAAAACATTTACATGTGTGCGCGCACACACACACACACACACACACACAAACACAGGCAGAGATTTAGCTTAAAGCTTTGAAGAAAAAACTGTTCATTTTTATGTGATACAAACTATAGGAGATATGTGCGGTAAAGCAACAACCATGTGAGGATAGAATAAACCACAAACGTATATTACAGGTTTTCTTTACCACAAGCAACTTAGGGAACCTCATTAGTTTCATATAATAAAAAAATACAGCAAAATTGCCATGCTGACCTTGTGAGGTTCAGCTGGTTTTCCAGATCAAAGGAAAGAGCTTTTCTTAGGGGGGGGTGCTGGCCTTTTTATCTGCAATGCTTAATGTGGGGCAGGCAGGGGAAAAGCGGCGGTTGTTTGTGCACAGGATGCGTGCGGCCAAGGGGAGATGGAAAACACTGCACCACACGTACAGGGCCTCTGAAGAGGCAGGAGCTCCTCAGCGCAGCCAAGGCGTCTAAACTGAAGCACCACTCAGAAGTGAATGACTATGACCGCATACCTCTCCTCTTCACGTAAAGCAAGCCCTTCCCAGCTGATCGTTTGTGCCGCACAGCGTAAACCGTAAAGAGTGCGGCATCTCTGTAGGATTGAATGGGAAGAAGCCTGAGTCTGACGCTCCCGCTAATCTTTGGGTGCATTTTCAGCTGTGAGAGGATCTCCACACCGCTAAATCAGCAACTCCGGGCTTGATATCTCGTGAACGCATTTATGACGAGGGTTCCGTGCTCGTTGCAATCACGCGGAGTCAGCGATCTGAAAGCCGTATCTGCTGTCCTTCACTCTGCTTTGACAGAGTAACGCTCAGAACCTGACCTGGTGCTCTGCTTTCTACAGCATCCATCCACCCACCACCCACTCACGTCAATCCCTTGGCATTTCCAACAGACTAGCTAAATATGAGGTCATGTCACTGTCAAAACTGCACCTGGGCCCATACAACACAGACAATGCCCTAATCTAATGGCTGAAATAAGTACGGAGATTGGACATAAAATCTGTAGAGTGTCTATCTGCCATTCCCTTCTTAACTGCACTGTTAATGAGTAATTATGATCATGATTTACACTAGATTTACACTAAGGCGTTTGTGTTGTGTTTTTATACAATGGTTCTATTGTTAGCTTTTAGGCAGTTTTATGCAATGGGTTATACTGTACTTGCTTACATGTGCTGTCAGTATTCATTAATGTAATTTGTAATGCTCTGTAAATCATCCTGTTAAAAGCATCTGCCAAATAAATTAATATTTAAAGATCGTCTAAAGATGACTTATCTGCAGCTGTGCACAGCTGAAGATGCCTCATTTGAAACAATTATGGGGACTGTCAACGCACAACACTTCAGAAATTAGTCTCAAGGTCCCAGGGGTGTGTGTGTATGTGCTTCCAGCAACAGAATTGAGTTATGTCATTGTGATCACAGAAGAGTTACATGTCAAAAATATGAATCACAGACTTTGAGGTTTAAACATAGTATATTGAAGGTGATGTGGTGGATGTTTACAAATATGTATTAAATGAATTTCACCACTTAAATTCCAGAGTGGACAACTTGAAGTGTCAGAGTACTGTGTGATTTACTAAATATCTGGTCCATTAATTTTTTATGATAAACTGATTATATTTAACAGCTTGTTACATGAGGAAAATGAAGGTGTTTACAATAAATGAAGCTGGGTAGTATTTGAATCTGATCTAGTTGTCATAATAGGTTTATAACTGCTCTTCTCTCTGCAGAGCATTCTGTGAAATGTTTCATTGCTGGACCCACTCGTTCTTTACCATCTCCCTAGTATGAAGAATGGTCTTTTGAGAATTATAATGTTGCTGTATGTGTGGTGTCATATGGAATTTAATTCTTCTGGGTTAATATGAAGGTCTGTCACCCATTGTGGCTGTCAAATGTTGTCAGACTTAATGAACTGTACAATAGCCTGCACCATCCCTCTTTCTTTTTGCGTCATCCATCATTTCTCCAAATTGCTGTTCCATGCTTGAAACTGTTGGTACAGTGATTGTTCTCTCCAGGTCTGATTTATTATGCATTATTATAAGAAAAATTGAGTTCTGTTGAGGGCATCTAATTTGTAAATCCAGACATTCTCCCATAACTCCAAGTTTGGTTTGAATCTACTGTGAATGGGAGGGTTTTTTGTGTTGGCTTATCAAGGCATAACCGGTTAATAACAGAATGTAACTGTGGTCCTTTAGCATTGAGTGAAATACCAGTTTACTTTCAACCATCGCATTTTATATAACCCCAGTCTTTGGCTACCAAATTCACCATTCCACCATTTAAATTTTCACAGCTATATTGTAATGACTGAGTTTCGGAAGATTTTGTTGTACAGGGGAGGTTCAAGTAATGATATGACCTCAACGGTGAAGGTGTATTGTAATGGAACTGCAACCAGAATCATTAACTTGATGGTTCAACATATGTATCAATATGGATAAAACCACACCTGCATGGTGGGAAAGCTCAGTGTGTAATGATAACTAATGCTGTGTCACAGGTTGCAGGTTTAAATGTAAGGTTATGTGCTGCTGCATGCTTGAGCTGCTTCATTAAAAGTGCAGTTGAATGAATAATGTGTAAAATGCACGCAACAAGAGTTGCCTTGAATAATGGCGTCTAAGTATCAAGCAAATACGCACAAAAGTTTCTGTAGATACCACAGCAAGTGTGCTCTCTAGCTCATGATCTACCTGGAAAAATGTGAAAAACAGTGAACGTGGTCACTCTCACTCACACAAGACACAGTAAGAAACTGATTGATAGGAGAGAAGAGGGAAATCAGGGAAAGAGTCACTGTAAAGAGCACTATAATTGAATGTAGTCAATGACCCGTCTGACATTACTGGGCCTGATGACTGCTAAGAGCCTCTGATGGGGAGGGCACTGCCTCATGGCCTTGAATGATCATCATAATAAAGCTCCGCTGCTGCATTTGCGAAACAGGGCCATGATTTACAAAGGACATGCACTGTAACAGATTAATACAATTTCCATTGGCATGCCTGGCTCCCTGCTAATGTACATCAATGAGGAGGGATGTAAGCGTACACGGATGGGATCTCACAGAAGAATGAGAAAGAGCCATTTATCCGTTCCGGCTGACCATGTATTGTGCATAAATAAAATAAATGCATGACATGACATGCTGGCTCTAATGTGAGAAAACAGGAATAAAGATGCTGCTGTCATTAATTCATTTTATACGACAACCTTTTTGTTAGCGTTTTATAGGAGTGAAGTGATTATTTCCCACTACTGTAACATTTCTCATTATACCACTGATGACGGGAGAGGAAAGAAATGTGGCACTGCTGTACAAAACACAACAGCAGTAATGATACCGGAGATCAATCACAGCTCTTCTATGGGCAACCAAAACCATCCTTATCTTACAGAAAGCGCCTTAAATGGCAAAAGGAATGCAGCTTTTGAGAAATGCAAAGACAGAAAATGCAGCACAGGTGATTGTCCTTGCAGATAATCTTCTGTAATCTACAACAGGGGAAATGCCTACTGTTGGTCTGAGTACTAAGATTTTCTTCAGTATCTCAGTTCAGCACTTTGAGCAAAATGACGAATGCTGTTAGGCGGAAGGCCTGAGCAAAATATACGGTAGTGCCTCTGAGCCTGAATGGAGAGGGGCTTAATGTCCATATCTGAAGAGCGAGCACACTGAAGGCCCGGCTTATTCTTTGCTGCCTCAAATCACGTCACCTTTTGTGTGCAACCATCAGGTGCCGTGCGCTGGACTCCCTGCCACACGTGATCAATCACGGCAGGAAATCAAACCAAAGGGACAATCCAAGCACATCCTTTAAACTTAAAACAATGGCAGGAAGGCAAGTGCCATGAATCATGGCCTCCACTAACAATGGAGCTGGTTTTATAGGATGCTGTTACACAAGCAGATGACAATAAGAGTTAATATCAGGGACAGACATGGTCAGGCAAAAAGGAGTCTCGCTATAAAAAGGCCAAAGGAAAATATGTGTTATATATCGCTTCTGACTGCGTGATTGATGTCACATCGCAGTGTTAACATAAAACCGTAATTGACTTGACACACTATTCTCCAAATGAATGAAAACTCCACCAACGCACACAGTCTTTCACTTTCTGTGAAAACAGATACGTGCAAATATATTGTTTTATTTCACATCAGATTATCATAGGTTATAAATCACCATCAGAACTTTACTATTGGGACAAAATGATCAGATTGTTAAAAAAAAGCTCTCAAACTGCACCAGTTGAAACCCTCAAAATACACCCAGTTCTTCTCCCATGTGTTTATTACTCAGGATCATTTCATTATTCCTGTTAAACGTACACATGTCGAGAGTTGTTCTGTTTCATGTGCAGCTCTCTTGGAGCTCATACAAAAAATAACCTTGATATATAATTAAACCCATCGATGTAACCATTAATTGCAATTTTGAGCAAACATGTAAAGCATTTCTGTGGAATGTTTAACTGAATGTGTGTTCAAAACCAACACGTAACAAATCGAACCTTGCAGATTTACAAATGACGTAAATACAACAGTATCGTTAGTTACCATTCCCCTTAAATTTCCCTATCCAACGGATTTGCATCCAGCCCAGCAACTCAATAATATATCCAGAAAGGACAACATGAGAGGACTCTTACCTGGTACACATGGTAGGCATTGGCGGCCCGTCCTCGCAGAAACACAGAGGGGATCCACACATTGATCAGGGCACGGTGAGCCCTAAACAATGACACAAACATACAGAAAAAAAGCCAATCTCAACGGATGTGCAAGCACACGTGATGCACAAAGAGCATGACAAGCTAGAGGAGTGACCTTCCATTTTTCACCCCTTATAATCCCATCAAAGACCAAAACAAGCTTTCTAAGAACACATAATGTAAGGATTGTATCTGTAAGGGTCTGTCACTTTGCTTCATAATACATGAACAGAAAACTCAGTGATGCTCTGACTTTGAGACCTCTGACCTATTTGATAGTATGTTTAAATGGTTTATCAATTACAACTGCTAAAATTATGAATTATGCTAAAATTAAAGGCTGACACCACAGAGTGAACATCTACTAACCGTAGTGGGATAAGACTTATTTGGTGACATTGGATGCCTTGATTCCTTGTAATACAGCAAGAAAGGACTACAGTATATACACCTGCACTTTGGTGTCCTAACCTATATATGCAGCAAACACTGTAATCATCCAGCCTGTAAAGGTTTTCAAAGTATGGTCACTTCTGCATTAGTGCAAAAAAAAAAAAAAACCTGGTTCCCATTCAACTTCAGTTTTTATATGCATCAATCATAACCTATTAGGAGCTAATGGCTCCTTTGCACGCATAGCAGGACAGTGTAATATGTGTCAGCTGGTCAGCTCAGGTGCTCATTCACTATCACAAAATTCACATTCAGATGAACGCCTGACAACATCGCCAGCCAGCCCACAGCTCAGGTGTTACAGAACAAAGCATCTTACGTTTCAAAATCCGATAAACTTGGGTCATCAGAGGTCTGGCTCAAGTCGCCTGGAACCTTAAATCAAAAAAACAGAGAAACGTCAAACTGCTCAACCTCAAGGTACTTACCTTCGGAAACAACAGAAAGAACTCATGACGTATTAATGCTTTCTGGCCATGGAAAATATCTGTGAGAAATATGTGTGAGCCTACCACAAGTCTGAATGCGCTATAACTTTTGACCACTGGGTGAGTCATCAGTGCATACCAACCATCAACAGTAACCAACTGTCACAGAAAAGAATGCTTTTGTCCTCCAACATCAGTCACTTACAGAGTGCCACAGTATCCACCCCAGAGAGTCCTCTGGAGCAGGTCTAATGGGACTATTTACAATTTATTGTCAAGGTAACCTCCCAACTTATCTGCTATCTCAAGTACTGATTTCATAGAATGTTTGCACAGTACAGTTAATTATACTAATGTGCTTTTATTTTCATTTCAAAATGAAATGTTAATTAAAATGTTTTTAAACATGTATCCTGTGTAATGGTCTGTTGTATGTGGTGACCTACAGTATAACTTTCTTGTAGTAAGAACAGAATGCTGAAACGGCCAAACAGGGTCATTGTTGTTATTGACTATGGAGTTCAGAGTCTGCCGAAGGCGGACCAGGAGCTCCTCTCCTGACTAATGAGAGAGGCTGCATGCAGAGTGGGACAAGGTGTCTGTGCCCCATGCTGACATTCTCACAGGCACCAGGCACTCCTACACCTGTGCTCATAAATGTGCTATGAGCAACTCCCAAATCGGAGCCAGGAGAGAGGGATCAGGCACCACACCCACATGACACCTTTTTGCTTTGATTATCTTTTTTACTGCTCTCATGTGTGCATTAAAGAAAGTATTTTAAACCCATCTTATACTGTGTGCAATGCTGCATAAAAGTAATGTGGAACTAAAAGCATATATATGTGAGGCGTCACTGCCAAAAACTGCATCAAGGTTTTTTGGATACCTGAATGAAGGTGAACCCAGAGAGTTACTAGATCTGCATCTCTGTAGAAATAAACTACATTCCAGTAGCTTCCTTTATCAAAATAATGATTATCAATACATAAACTCCTGTAAATATGCCCCTGGGGAGCCTTTACATCACATAAGGCAATAAAGGCATTGGGAGCTCATTACTGTAACTACAGGCAAGGCAATGGCAGTGATGTACAATGATAGCAAGGACTTGGGGACTGTGAAATGGAACCACAAACCAGCGTGCAAGACATTGCCATAGGGATCTCGGGCCAAATGAATTCTATATTTTGAAACATTTATCAAGTGCATATTATACAGACCAGGGGGAATGGTTTGAGGCACTTGCAAGAATCCTCTAGCTAATTCAAGCCACATCCAGGAATACATTTTTGTTATTTTCCATCAAAATCTGAGTGTTTCATAGAATGACAGAATGAAAGCCTTTTTTGGAGACTTAAGGGAACAGAGAAGGTAAACAATGAGATGAACAGAGGAGCAATCCTAAGTGACATTTCCATGCTCTGCTTCAATTACATCCCCCAGTCAATCGGCTTCTAAAATCCAATTATTTGCTCAAATCTATGACTTATCAATAGAACCTCTTGTAGTTAATCCCTCTTTGATTAAAAAAAGCACAGAGTGGTGACAGATTCATTTTCTCAACAGTTCTCATAAGATATCACCTTCATTTTATTAATTTATTTATTTTTTTGCTAGTTACATTCATTAGAGCTCCTGCTATGCGTTCCTCTCTGCTGTCATCCTTGGCCTAGCATGTGAACGTGCCTGTTTCAGCACACTCTGTCTAACAGGGGTATAAGCAGAGTGTAATCAGGGGCCCCCCAGGGTCCTGCTTCACATGTGCCAGGCCTCTCTCCACGCAAGCCAAATAACACCAAGGTCTCCTCTCCTGCTGATGAACCTCAAGTAAAAGTCTAGCAGAGGGGACCAAATTTAACAAAGCCACTCATAGAGCTGGGCCCTGCTAATTAAAGAAGATGCTAAAAGCCAGCGCAGTTATACAGGATGCAACACACAAGTTGTTTGTGCACTGAACAGGAAAATTGACAGCTGAGTCAAAATTGCTATTTTCACCTCACTTTTCTTCATAGGGGAGTGGGTGTGACAGGGCTGTGACCATTAGATGTGGGGTGAAGATTGGTGTGAATGCTCAGCATTATAGTATTTAAATGATCCTGAAACTACACCATGTGAAGGTACTTTTGATTCAAATCTCAAACCGTAACCTAAGGTATTATTTGAACTTTAAATGTAGCATAGTGGAGCAGTAAGTTGCTGGTTCAATTTCCCGCTGGGGCATTGCTGCTGTACCCTTGGGTAAATACTTAACGCAGAATTGCCTCAGTAAATATACAGCTATATAAATGGATAACATGTAAAAATTGTAACCTGTGCAAATCATTCTGGATAAGCGTGTCTGCTAAATGCTGAATAATGTGATGTAATGTACACTGCAAACCAAGCCACACTTTGCATATCCATCTAAGTAATTGTTACCTATGATTGGTAATTCAGATGAACAAAATATCTACATTACACAAACTGAAGTAAGGAGACAAAATTATGAGGAAATTCAGAATGCTGTTTTGGGATTGACGCCACACATGACATGGTGCCAGGCACAACTGACAGTCACCTGGGACATGGGTGTAAGTGACCCCGTGGTGTGCTGAAATGAAGCAGCTGTGAAGCGCACAAGGGCAGCTGTCACCCTATTAGCAACAATTAATGAAAGGGACACATCAAATGCCTTTAAAGATCTGCTGTGGGTATGCAACAAATGTCTGCAACCACCTGTCATGGAAGATGGAGCTTGCTCCTGCATTCAGGCTCTGTCGTGTTCGGATATGACGACCTCTGCTAGTAGATCTTGGCTCTACAGCATCATTCGTTGTGCCTAACACGCCTCATGGCCAGCGCTTGTTAAAAGAGTGAGGGTTTATAACACAAACAGAATTGGGCATTGCTGCATCAACATACATAGAAAACATGATGGTTTTGCAGGGTATACTTGAACTCTTTGGGGTAATGGTCTTCTACGCTTGGGTTGTCACTCTGTGCTTATCAACCTATATACACTCTTCCTGGGTGACACTGATGTGATTAGTTGATGGATCATTGCAGGACACAGAACTGATTATCTGATGTCACAAGGATGCATTATAACTTCCATTTATCGCTCCATGTGGTTTGTGTGGTCTGTGATTAAAGAATTATGTTTTGTTCAGAATCCCAAATTAAATATTAACAAAAAGCCACACACTTGCATAACAGATGTATTATAATTATTTATTTTGCTATAATGAACTGACGCAAAATATTGTTACTACTGTAGTATCTCTGCATGAAACCCTCCCCTATATATTGAATAAATCTTCTCAATCATACACTGAAAAGGTTGCATAACTTGATGAGATAAGATTTGTTTACATTACATGATTTTCCTATGGTATAAAATTCTGACTATGTAGCAAAAAAAAAATTGTACCAACTAATTTCAGCACAGAATTTTAGCAAGAATTTCTGGACTTGTAAGGGCTCTCTACTGCTCTCTTCAGAACCTGTCATGCACATCACTCTGTACTGCTGTAAGTGTAAGGTTTCAAAGCCATCTTTATACATTTTACAGATGCCCTTTTGTTTGCTATAATATTGTGCTGTCAACAGTAAATGAGCTTAGATTCTGTCATAAAATATAACCTTTTTACACCAGAACACACACAGCACTCTTGTCACTTTAATTCATAATACAGGCAAACCGGGCTTTGAACCAGTAGGGTAGTAGGGTACATTACTGAGTGAATTATTGAGGAAGGGTTTCATATAAGTAAAATGAATATGAGTAAAAGTATAATAAATTAAGTGCCCATATGAATGTGTCAACCAGTGAAAATCCTTTAAAAATATAACAATAAACAAACCCTATTAATAGTTACTCTCATCTTAACGTCATAAAGCTCCTGGTTGCGACAGTGGCTCAGGAGGTAGAGCAGTTGACTGGGGATTAGAAGGTCCCTGGTTTGAATCTGGCTCCTCCTGGCACAATGTCACAGTGTCCTTGAGCAAGACACTGAACCCCAAACTGCTCCCAGTGGCCAATTGGTACCTTGTATGGCAGCCTCTACCACTGGTAGGTAGATGTGAGGCATAAACCTGTATAGTGCTTCAGGTACTCAAATGAGTAGAAAAGCGCTACATAAAATGCAGTCCAGTTACCATCTACCATTTGCGTGGGTCTGGCAAGTTTTGAGCTAGTGTTTCATCAAACTTGGGGCTGGGGCAAAAGCTTTAAAGTGTGCCAGATGTCCTGATTGCCCAGCGCACGGACACACCTTTGTCACACCCTCTCGTCATTAAAGAGGTAACCCCAGCCCACAACCACTTTGCACCATGTACTTTTCTGCTGTTCAAATACCAAAAGGATTTGGACGTGGCCTTTTGATAATAGCGGTGGGGATTAGCGCCTATATTTGAAAGCTATATTTCCATCTTTTCTGCCGGGCCCTCTGGCTGGAGCTGCTGGAGCAGAACGCACGGAAGGGCCACATGCAAAAGCAAATATCAGCCGCTGCTCAGCACAAGGCAGGGGGGAATCTGACAGATAGGAGGGAGACGGGGATAAGAGTTCCAATTTCTCACCTCAGGCTACGCATCAATCTAATTCATTTACTGCAGAGTGGGCAGTCTTCCCTGCAGTGCCCAAACAAGGCCTGACTGATGGAAAAACAGGCAGGTGAGAAAAAGGGCAATGTCTCGTCAAGCACCAAATAGACGATTCGAATGAATTAGCAGCACCGGGGCCCTGGCACAAACTGATACTTATTGAGCAGTGAATGACTTTACAACGGGAGAGGGACGGCAGAGTCTGAGCAGGGAAAGCCTGCAGACGAGAGATAGGGGGGTCTGAAGAGGCGGGTGTGGAGGGTGTGCAAGGAAGAGAGCTCGTGTCTTGCTGGAGGAGGAAGGGGAGGGTCACTCACCGGGCCCCGCAGGTCGATCAGCTCCTGTCTCATCTGGCTGATCAGGTGGTCCTTGGCCATCAGGGAGCGGTACAGTCGCTCGTTAAACTCGATCAGCTCGCCGTGCATCTCGGCAACCTGCCAGGGGAAAGGACAGCTCTAAAAGTGTGGGTCTCTGGGCACAGCTATCCCCCAGTTTCCAGTTTCGACATGCCAGCACAAGGCCCCTTTCGGGGTACAAAACATTACATTTATATGGACAAACAGGACACAATCATGCACCTCACTGTATCCAGTTCACCTTGATGAAGCCATAACCACTGTGTTAGTAGCTTTTATTGGTATTGCATACTAGTCATCGCCCCACTGAGCCAGACTGGAGTGATTGATAGTATTCCAATGTAAAGGTTATCGACAGTCTCAGCAAAACATGGAATAACCGCATACAGGCATCATAAAACATATCCATGTTTACATACTTTGCTTACATCCATGCAACATTTCACATTGTTGTATACATCCAGTGTTGTACAGCTGATTTATGTTTTACCAGAGCACATCATTTATTGAGTGACAGTGGGCAATCAGCATTTCATGTTAGAGGTTCAGGAAGGAGGAGCTGCATAGCAAGAAGTGATAAAGGGAACTGGGGTTCGAGTCCTGCCAAGCTGGCTGTCAGCTGTCATCAAGCCCGGGAGACAGGGAGTCCATCAAAGAGATTAAGACAGGTCACAGTTGAGGAAAGGAAACAGCAAGGATGACAGCTGCTGCAAACATTCATTTGTTAATGAAAATAAAAAGTCAGAGCAAATTTACAGAGTCGACATTTTGCATGACAGTTGAATTGTTTTAGCTTTGACATGTTTGTTGCAACTGAAGCCTCTTTCAGAATTGTTCGCAAAGGCTTATTTCTGAAATATACATCTTTGGCTATTTTGTGTTACAGATGTATATGTATGCGTGTGTGTGTGTGTGTGTGTGTGTGTAAATACATAAGACATTCAACAAAGACCAAGGCTGTTCTTACTTTTCAGTGCCAGTTTTCTCAGTAAGGCTGCTCATGCACTCCTTTTCCCACTTTACTCATGGGATCACCCAACTGAGATGAAGTACATCAGATTTAACTACTAATTAGTTATATCAGATTTAAGAGATGCCAAAACTGTAAAAATTAAGTTTTCTAACAAGGAAATTTTAAAGACCACGGTGTATTGAGGTACGCTTTGGTTTTACATATCTTAAGCAACAATAATAAACATCAAGAAACTGATGTTCCCTTTTTTAAAAAAAATCTTAATAAATCTATGAGCAATACCTAGAAAGATTAACTACGCTAGAAGAATACGTTAACAATTTGCTATAGCAACAAAGGTATCAACCGACTGCCGCAGACAGACAGAAATCCTGGATCACCAGCATAAGCTTACACAGCGAGGAAGAGGCCCATTTCTTAGTTGAATGAATGAAGAATTATGAAAAGTCATTTACATTAATTTGTACGATAAGGTGATATTATTGTGATAATTTCAGTGATTTTTCATTCATATCTTTGGACTTAAAGGGGCACTATGACAAAAGTAACATTTGAAACGTTGTTCCTTCCAGTACCTGAATAGCTTGCCTGTGAAAATCTTCTGACAATTTCAGTGTTGTGGCTCATCCACAGCCTCTTCCCCGGATTTTTAACTACACGCACAGAGAGAACGAGGGCAGGGTACTGCACTGACTGCTTTTAGTCCCAGAAGTGAAACTAATGAGCTAGAAATTTAAAAAAACATATATCCTCATAGGGGACAGAATGCATATCTGTACTGAATACCATATTGATCTACAATATAAGGTAGGCGATCACAGCTGCATAAGACATTTGCAGGGTCGTAACAGAAAAAGGAAACCACATTAATTCATGAATTTATCAATAATGCATTTGACCTATTGGACTCATTTTCACACCTATTCTCTCATTAAATAAACACGTTGCTATAATTCAATGATATCTTGGGGATGAGAGGGGTTAATTAGGATACATGCTAACAAATCTGGCATCTTCCTAGAATATCCATTACAAATGGAAAACTTGTCAGCAAGGACATAAAGCCTGTGCATTATTTACTCATTCATGTATTTTGCAGAAATTCTCACACGAGTTCACTAGCAACAGAAGATGTCCAATTATACAAAGGGTATAGCCTCACTGGAGTGTATTTGTATTGTTCTCCTGTACTGTGTACTACACTTTGGTCATAACATGCGCTCCCCAATCTGGACCAAAAGCTTAAGCAGAGAACCCTGTTGGCTAATTCATATTGTCCTCTGATCACACAGTGGCTGTTTTCTTCATCATAATGTCAAAGCAAATTCCACTGTGAATAATGGAAATTCTTCATGAGAGAACCGAGGAGCTCATGCCAGCATATATGCACTAAAGAAATTACACGTTTTATACTACACTCTGGAATTCATGCAAAATGCTCAATCAAGTGGTCTTATGAAGTGTGAAAGCAATTGAGTTTAGCCTGCTCAAAATACGATTATTGCTTTTGAGCATGTTTAAAAAGCATTCATTCAACCAGGCATTCATCCACCCCCTGCTAACCGAATGTGAGAAAATTCATCACAGATTATAGATTAATATCAGACGCACTGTATGTGATAACTGACTATTTAGTTTATCCCTACTAGCCTGTTCTTATGCATCATAAAAAGTAATTTTACAATGAAAAGTGCATTCAAGAATAAATCGGTGGCAAAAATGAAAATCCAGCCCTGAAATAGAATTAATGCAAAGCTTTGAAGGTGCCATCAAAACACCACTCATTCTGCTTTGAAATTCATCTCACCATGTGCACCCCTAAAGCATGCTTGGATAACAGTTTGATAGCATTGATGTCTTCCATTACTGCTAACTGGAAACGACAGGGGGCCTTTCGACAAATACGAGCTTGTAGCTTTTCCCTGCTGGCCACTGATGAAGGTATACAGTTGCTCTCGTTCTTAGGAGGACCAAAGGGCACACAGAAAGCCCCTCAACCTCAATCCCAGGGTCTGAACCCCGATCAGCCCCAGCTGCAGATGTATCATTTCAAAAACTGTCACTGTGTTCTCACTGCTGGGCTGAGGCGTCCTGCATTGTTCCATTTTCGGTAGCGTGCTTTAATCTTCATGACGAACGCTCATGCCTTAAACAAATACAGCATTTTCTATGCAAAATGCAGCAGATAGTAATATAAAACGTAACAGAGAAAAGCAGCACTGCATATAATCATGAAATTCTGAGGAAGGTTCCTGTTAAGCATAGTCTAGGCAACAACAGCTTTCACATTGTATGTGCTACACAAATGACCAATGCAATCCCCAAAGTACAGAACAAGAGCCAGGATCTGCTTCATAAAATCACAGTAATGCTTACAAGTGTTGTAACCAGTTAAATTTTAAGGACCTGAATCATTCAGAGCAGCCCAGAAACCATGTGCCAGGTCTACTGGCACCTTCCAGTGAACATTTCCAAAAACTGCCTGGGACCGTTGCAGATGCAGGCACCACCCAACTTCCATGCAGAGTGCCTGCACCACCACGGCCGCGAGCGGACTTTCCTTAGTGCAACAAAGGAAAAATACCTTTGGAACACAAACATATTAGAGGTGTGGTGCTCTGAGCATTCATTCATCTTGTTTATTTATTTGCTGTCTAACTTTCAAATAGGATATCGCAAAAATGGGAATTAATTTTAAGCGTGACAGAACGCAATTAATTCTCGGCACGAGAGCTCATCAGTTTGTTATTCCACTGCTTCTCATATTTATTCCAGCACATGCAGGGTATTTTCAGCAACTCGGAGGCCACGTGCTGCCGTTTCCACTTCCCCTAAATACGAAAGGAGCTCAGCTTCCATTCAGAGGAATATTAAGCCTCTATTATTTCAGCTCACTTTCAGAAAATGACCACTTCAGCTTTTGCTCTATTCCTTTTGTATCCCTCCGCTCAACAGAGGGAGTTTGCACCATCAATTCCATCCTTCCGGCAGCTTCTTCCTTTTAATCTTCAATCTGTGCATCAAAAGGGAAAAAAACTGACAGTTTCTTGACATACGCAATCGTTTAAAAATAAAGCAGATTAGCATACATTTGTATTTCTGCTTGAGTGCCATCACATTAAAGAGAATAACACAGGACAGAGGTGAGTGACTAGCATAAATAAATGTATCTATCTTCTTCTTTAGCAGATTTGCCATAATTAAACATTCTGGAGACAGTAAAGGCAGTTATGATAATGATGCGTATAAAAGCATCTGCCTACAGCATTTCTGCAGTCAAAGAGTCTGAGGTGAAAAGAACAGGTTTTCCAGCCACTTCACTTCAGGTGCTATTTGCAGCAATTTCCACTACTGGGCTCCTTTTCGAGTGTGATGGGCTGGTATTGTAAGAGTGTGTTTTTATCTCAGGGGAAGCTCAGATAACAGGAGAACAAGGCTGAAAGGAAAGGTGTGTACGTGCGTACGTGTGTGCATGCATCTTTATATTTTTGGGTTTTTTTCTAATACAAAAGTACCTCAAGCCAGCTGCCCAAACAGAGGAAGCCCAGTTTTTCTGCCCGCTGTTTGTTTACTCAGGCTCCTTTGATAATATCAAAAGGTCCATCTCCCTGGGTGCAGCAATGAATATTTCAGTGCATCTAAATGTTTTATTATTACATGAAACCACAAAGTAAGACACAACCCTCTACAACGCTTGAGCAACGATTCACACACACAGCGTAAAGAAACAAACTATCAAAGCCAAGCTTGACTTAATCTGAATCTAAAGGCTAATGGCATAGTTTCTGTTTTTTACGTTAGGTGGGCTGTGTCGAAAAAAAAATGCATAGAACTTCTGATTAAATCCTAACATTCTCTCTGTGGCATACTGGAAAAGTAGCCTTGCCATGTTCTATGGTACTCTCATACGAGTGATGCTGACAGTTTCTCCCTTTCTCCCTGTCTGACATTCTGAGTTCTTATGCTGAAGTAAGCGCTTGGAGTAGGAAAACAACATTCTAAGCAAAAAACAGTAAGCAAGTGTGACCTGTAGTAAACTGTAGGTTACTGGATGGGAAACAGGCTTGAAGTGAAACCAGAGAAGGCAGGTGACGCTAAGTCTGAAGCACCAGAGGCACAGGGTGGAGCTGGAGAGAGGAGGAAGCGGCGAGATCTGTGTGCCTGGGATACGCGTCCTGACAGCAGTTTACCTACAGCTCCGAGTCGGCAGGGAGGCTGGAGGGCTGAAGGAGAGGAACGGGGAGGATTACCATCTAAATCACTGGCATAACTGGAGTGTCCGCTCTCAGAGACAACTGTGCCAGGCGAGGTGTGGGCCACGTCTTTTCAATTGGATCTCTGCTGGGAGTAACTGGCCAGCTTTCATCATCGACACAATTAGCTAACTACTACCACTAGCAGTCCCGCACGGCAGAACTTCCAATACACAACCTCAGCCCAACATACTGATAACACTAATGCAAATAACAATGACGACGAGCATGTTACTACTGACAATGCATTTGTTATTAGTGCAACTAACAATGTCAATATGCTTGAGCACTTCCCCACCAAAGTTAAGAACACACCAATGCCCACACCAATGCCTCTTTTGATAAGTTGAGAAATGCATATTTATTACAAAATGAGTTCACAGACCAAATGCAAATGCATTTACTTTTCCAAGTATTCACTAGCGCATCATGCTGAACACAGATACAGGAGGATATGAAGACCTCACATGCAGCAATTATTCAGTTAGGAACTATGCTGTCAATTGTCAGAGCAATTAATTCAGTTAGTGATACAGAATACACATGAGTTTGTTCACATCATCGTAAATAAAGCAAAGGAATTCAGTGAGCTAGTTCTTTTGGAAGTTTATCAGAGCATGCCGCTTCCTCTTTTCATACAAGCAGGATTAAAGTGTGTATCTCTTGGTTTTTACGTCAGCGAGAACAAAACCAAAAAAATCGATACGGAACGAGTGTTTTGCAATTCACAATCCCTACTAACATCTGAACTTCAGTTAGCACAGACGGAGATTTCAACGGCAGTTTCAAAGCGGTTTGTATTATTGCTAACTGCAATAATATTTAAAACATCAAACAGTATGCTCTGCAACTATCACCTAATAAAAGTCAGAAGAATAAACAGCTGCAGTGACAGAACAGATGGCCATTGTATCAAAACAAGGAAATAGCTGTCAAGATGAAGTATAAGGCCCCAGTTTTAATTTCATAGAGAAAAACACTGCGCTGGGGAACACGCACACGCTACACATAATCACCGCTACAGTAGGAATATATAAAAAATGAATCAGGGGTCTAATTAGTCAGACCTCCAGTGTTCTTTGCCAACTAGTAATTATCACAACTTGCTTTCAGCAGCTTCTCAATTTGCCACTGCTGCTTTTTTACACTGGATTTTTTAACTTCTGCTGCAGGGGAAGACTTAGTGGCACAAACCCTCAGCAGAGATCAAGCAAGCATGTGTTTATGCATGCATGCGTGTTTGTGTGTGTGTGTGTGTGTGTGTGTGTGAGAGAGAGAGAGAGAGAGAGAGAGAGAGAAAGAGAGAGCAAGCTGTGAGAGAGAAGAAACAGGGTAACTACACTAACACAGTTCTCACAGCAGCCAAAAGCATCCAGTAATCACTCAGCTTGAAATGTGAAAAATAACTCCTCCTCAAGTGTGTGACAAGAACACTGAAAGAGAATAAAGCAGGCATACCAAATATAAATAAGAGTAATGAATGAAAACATGATGCAGAAACACTAAAATAAGCAAAGAATATCCACTGCTGGTTGTGGAGTCCAGCAAAACGTTTCAACCTGAAAAAACTTCCCATAATGCTCTAATATTTATGGCCCTGGGCAGCAAGCTGAGGGGGAGTTACACACAGAGAGGGGGGGACACTGGACTGTATAAACAAGCTAACAAAGCAAATCTAGCTCTGTATGATATTAATTACAGTCCTTCTTGCTTACTCAAGTGAAGCCTACTCCATACGCAGCAGTGGGCTTGTATTTTCATCTGTTGAGAAGCCTGGCTAATGATGGCGTTTGGCTGCCAGTAACAAGAGCCCTCATCAGGCCTCACGACAGAACGGGGGTCTGTGGGAGAGCAGAGCTCACCAGGGAACTGGAGGTGGCTGCCAGGACTTCTGTGGTAGGGCAGAGCAGGAGACCCTTCACCTTCACAAAATTTTATCACTTGCTGCGCATGTGCATTTTTTTTGTATGACATTGTATCCTCTCACCCCTAGTTTTTTCCCCCCACTAAGTTTACCCCTGCAGAACACAGCCTATTCCTCATTTTGAATGTCTGAATTTTGAGGAGCATACTTAAAAATACATCAACACATTGAAGAGTAGAATGTGTTAATGATCCAAAAATTGGCTAGGGTCATTCCCCAAACATACAATTTTTCTACATCCACTTACGGCACATCACTGACAGTCAAGAGAGGATTCTGGTCTGGGCTAAATGTATTTTAAAAGTATGGTTCAAAATCAGTAAGGTAAAATTTCATACATATAAAATGGCAGACACTGACCAGACCAATCCTTTAACAAACATACAGCTGATCAATGGGCATTTGGTATTCTATATTCCTAATAATGAGTATCTTTCCTGAAGGAGCTGCACATAAAGTTGTAGGATGAATCAGTGGACCTTTGAATTGAAGGAGCAAGCAAAATCCATGTAACTGAAAAGGAGATTGGGACCTACAGGCAATGCCTTGGACTGTCTGGGGAAAAAAAAAACATTAGAGCAGATTTGAATAGCTTTTTAATCAGGCTAGGTGCCTTTGAGGGGAATGTCACACACTTTACAGCAACCGGTGTAAGTACACAACACAGTATTGCTTTTTAAATAAGGCTGATTACACCAGGGAGAAAAGGCCAGGGAATAAATTTCTTAAACCAGGATAAGAGCCATGAAATCAAACCAAGGCATATGCATTTAGTCATGGCATACCATATGGGAGTCTCACGATCACTGCATGTGCCAAGATATTGTGTACTTAACATGTTCCTGCAGACATATTTACATTATGAATAAATCTGTTTCACAGATGTGTTCATTTCATAAGGAGAGCATTACCGCTGAACAGCCATATTCATTTAATTATGCCCTGAACTCACCAATATTTCTGTATACATAACCCTGTCAGGAAGATGCTGCCAATGTGCACAACCCCAAAGGCCCCCTTCTACTATTTATTCAGACAAGGTAATGATCAATGGAATGTTAGAATAAACAAATATTATTCAAGTATCGAGATCAGGGTTTCTGCTGAAGGCTACGTAACCCCCCACCCCACCCCCTCAGATCTAAGCTACTACTTTATTCTTTCTTTTTTATGTAAGGAATGGCTCGCCTCTCTGTCACTGGACTTATTTCCCATGCTCCTCGACCCACCTTTATGTTCCCCTTGACGCAGATCAGAGATGGGCCGTATAATGAGAGAAGCCTTTCATGGACCTAGGCTCGCAGGCTATGGGAGAAAGGGGAGCTATCACGCGTGCATGCGGGCTGTTGGATGTGTGAAAAAGGATCCAACCCACACACCGGAGGGAGCACGCATCGACGTTCCCTCTCACCCCAGGGGCCGGAAGGAATATTAATTGTTTGGTTTTTCATATGTTTCAATGTTAATGAGCCCCTGAGATCAAAGGGAATATACTCCATGCGCCCAGCTCCCACAAGGTACTTTGGCCCACATCACTGTTCTGTCAGTTCTCCGTGGCCCCCCTCCCCCTTTCTCCAGGCATCCCCTCAGCACACAGGCAGCTCCGAACTCCCTCTCCCACACTGACTGACACCAGGGGTATCCAATCTCCGTGTCCCACATGACACCAGGCTCCCGGGACTAGGAGAGGTCGGCACAGCATGTGACTCATACATGTTCATTGCTCAGACAGCTCCTCCTTTTAGGCATGCTGTATTCCAGTAGCTTCTTGTCTTCCTCAAAATATACAACAGCCAAAAGCTGTTCCCTTCATCCAAGCAGCAATCTATACATATTCTCCCTGTAGTTTCATTTTCAAACACTGTTTGCATTTTATCTGGAGGTTATCCTATAAGGCAGAAGTTTTAGATCATACAACAAACTAGTTTTCATGGGATGTGATTCGCAACGAAAACCACAATAACACTATGGATAAACTATTATTTGCACCTGCATGCTAGGGCTTGTCTGGTAATTTTTTTTTGTGCTAACCACAAAAAAAACATTTTTTACATGCAGAATTTTATACTGACAGCAAACAGCCATATTGGGAAGCTAAAATAACACAAACTTGCTAGCTTTAAGATGCAAATTTAATTAAAAACATCTGTCAGTTTAGATGTCAAAGCTAGCTAGCTAGCTGACAGCATATTTCTCACCTCTTGCCTGGACATCTCACCTAGAAACTACATCTGTTTAAGCTAGCTAGCTGTCCTGGCTCACAGGAGCACATCTGAGCAGAGAAGGCCCTGGTGGTCATCACTGCATGCATGGAATATGAGCATCTGTGTTCCCATGATAACACTCCATCACATTTCCCTTTCGTTCACAGCTTTTAGGGCCATGAAAATTTCCCCTGGGATCAGGTCTCAGCATCACACAGGGGAGATCATTTTAATAGTGAGAGAAAGGGCAGAGGACAGGCTAGACACATCTCTGCTGTATGTCCAGGTCTGTACCCAGGTGAAACTGAACTATAGGTGAAATGGGGCCGCATTAAGCCTCCCTGTGGCCCAGGGCTAACACGTCTCCCCTGGCCCTATGTCCACAATTTTCAACTGGAAAACTAAAAGCACACTGACGCGACCAAAGACCTGGCAACAATAAAGACACACCGCAAATTCAACAAACAGGCCTATGACAAAGGACATCAGAAGTAGAAAGTGAATATGCTACAGAATGAGACCTCCAATTGAAAACATTACGTTGTAATGTATCGAAAGCCGTCAAAGAGTACCGACTCTTATATTACAGTGCTCTCGAAATATTCACGTCATGTTACCTGAACCTTGTCTGGTTTTTATACACGCGCTCGGATGCTGTAAAGGAAATGTCTTTATTCTGGCATGATAAGGATGCTTTCACTCCTTTGTTAACCCAGTAACTGTGCAACCCCTCTGTAGTAGGACCCTAACATGCAACGTCAGTGGCTGGCAAAGGCTCTTTATTTGAGGGGTTACCTTTGAAGAAGAGTCGGTGTCAGCTAAAGCATCTACATCAATGGAGGCACTCGACGATGGCAAGATAGGCTCGCGTACCTCTTCAAGCACCGATTCTGGGGAGACGGGTGACAAGGTTGTGCCAGACCCCACATTGGGAGTACTATCATGGTCTTGGGGATCACCTAAATTCTTTTTGAAAAGGGATGTAAGCTTGGGTATTTTGCTGAGTGTTTCTTAATTTCTCTCCTTTTTTTGTTGAGCTTGTTTTCTCTTTTTAGCACTGCTATCGTATTTTCTAATAGCCTCGTGAGACATCGCTGTGAAGTGACTAGCCTACAAACACCACTCTCACTGACACTAATAAGGCTACTCTACAGGTGGGAAACCGGACCAAAATGTTCAGTATAAAATCAAAACACCATAAAACCCCATTCAAAAATTCAATGCAAACTGCTGTTCCCGGGGCCCCCTAGTGGCCGGGGCCCTGGGCTGCAGCCCATGTTGCCCCATAGGTTAACGCAGCCTTGTGCACAGTGCATGTATCTCCGCAGCATACTACACCCAAGCCTCCAGCTAGAAGGCATAGATCACAGAAGCTCCACTGCCGCGTTTATAAGGCTAAAATCTAAATGGGGGGGGGAGCAATCATCTACTTCAAAGTTGCAGTGACATGTAAGACTCTGAGTCCAATATTAGATTCACAGATGGAACACAATGCGGCCTGAGATGACAGGAATTTTCTGAACCAATAACGTGCGTCATTGGCGGGAGGCATCAGGGTCTGCATGGCGGCCAGGGTGCGCTGAAGGGAGAAGAGATCCTCTAAGCCTCATCCGAGATGGCTGACGGCGCTGTCATCTCATGGGGAAAAACAACAGCTGATCCTGGAGGGGATCAATTACTCCCCACTATTTATACTGGATACATTTCCTCCACTCTCTGAACTGTGGAACTGACAAATAAAAGTTGAGCCTTTCCACTGTGATCTAGGGATGCCTCCTTGCATGTGACCTTTGCAACACGTCTGAGGTGGAAGGGGGGGTTATTTGTTAGGCTAAAATGCAGCTTGTGAACAATTTTCCCTCAGGGAATTAGAACTATACACCATGTAAATCAAAGGACAAAACATTTATTGAGGGAAATTTTGCTATTATTTCCTTACGTACTTTGAGGCTGATGAACCATTTCTTCTTTCTTCTCTGTCTGCACAGCAGTTGTCAAAGATAGAGTACCTGATTTCTGTTGAACCCATCAGCCTCAGCCACTGAGGCATAGATTCAGCGGCAGAAAGTTCAGCAGGGCTCAAGCATTCTCTTATTCAGTCTTACTAGAACATTGCGAGCATCACGCTGCGTTACAGCTAACATTTCCATTAGCAGGGGGACGGAATCACATAATGGCAGCTCATAAGATTGAAAGTAATGAGTCTGCCAAGGAAAAACAAAGCTTTCCTGTTCCTAAACGGAGATTTAGAAAATAGGCAGCCTGTCCTCTCCCTGCATGTGAAGTACCCAATTGAGACTGACAGCTAAGAAAATGAACACATGAGTAAGTAAATGCAATCAACAAATGCATAACATATAAATGACTAAAAGGACGCTTTTCTCCAGGATAAACAGAATTTTTTTCTTATTAAAAAAAGGAAAATATATTTTTTAAAAAGTGGAGCGCTGTGGTAATCTATGTTCATTTTGATTTCATGACTGCGGTGCTTTCCCAAGTCCCAGACTTAATGACAACACCAACACTGTGCATCCATGCCAAAGATCTGTTAGCTCCCATTCGCTTTCTCGTACTGATCTATGAGAATTGAGTCATCATACAGATCAACACACACGATTGGAATTGCTCCACTGCGCTACATTTGATTACCTCTGAGCCAAAATAGTTCCTCATGCCGGAAGTATGCAATGTGATATTTTCAACAGATAGCTTTTAAAGCTGCAGCACCCACAGGGTGGCAAAGTACCCACCTCAATCAGCTTGCGCTCGTAGCTGGAGGCCAGCTCCTCCACATCACCCACGGACTTGGGCTGAGGAACAGGCGGCGGTCCATCGCAGTTCCGCAGGGTGGGGAGTGCTGGGAAAAAAGTCAGAGGGAGCGCCACAGAGTTAAACTTACGACTGTCCCTGTGACACAACAAAATGAGCAATGTAGGTATGCCCTTATTGATGACGCAATGATTCAGCATCACAGTATGATACACACGTCTACACCAGGGACGTTTCTAGCTACTGAGAAGTTCCGGGGTTAAGTCAAGTTTGCCTGGGGCCTGGGGCTTGGAAGATCAGCATCGGTAGGTTGGGGAGGTTATATCTACCTTTATATTAAATATTATCATACCTTCGGACGCTGTAAGTCAAGTTCCGCTCTGTTACACAGTCTGCCTGTTGTTTTGCTATAAACACCTCCTTTTTCAGGGCGAAAATATTCGGGGCTAGGCTTAAAATATTCGGGGCTATAGCCCCAAATGATCGGACCTAACGACGCCACTGGTCTACACTAACAAAATTCAACATGGGCTTAATGTGGCCAGGCACTCATTTCGTTTGCAAGATCTGTTGATCAGGATCTGTTGATCGCCATGTTGTGAATGTTGCTGAACGTTAATTCACCCTGCAAATGCATCAGCAAAGCATTCACATGAGAGGATGAGAGAAAGAATGAGAGGACACTAGTCAGCTGTTAAATGTGCTCACCAAATCACTGCCAACACACATCACTAATAGCAGGGATCATCCGGCATGTATCTGTAAATGAATACTTCTTCCTTTAATCACTGTCAGAAAGTTAGTGTTGAGATAATTTCTTTCAAGTTTCTAACTTAATATCAAAACCATTTTCTAGTTCTCTCCACATTTTATAAAGAGGTGTGTCAGCTAAATAGATAATAGGGATAGGCCTACACAGTCTGAAATAGCCTCAAAACATAGTCTAATCCACTTCTGAGTGGATGAGAAGACTAAAAACAGTTGAGTTCAATACCTTTCATGAAAAGGAAGAAAGACTATATTTCTCTCTGCAAACTGCATTAAAACTTTTTTTTACTTGAACACAAAACATCACTGCCATAAAATACCTTTTTTGTTCAGAACCCAAAGGCATAGAAAAAAAAGCAATATCTGCAGCAAAGCAACAGAAACAAATGGTGTTAGAGGTGGAAGGATAAAAGACTATAAAAAAAGAAAAAATCAATTAGATTTAATCCAGATCAAAACCACTGAATTTCCAGTCCTGACGAAGAAGACGAAATTGATTTTAAAGGAAGTGATTGTAGGATTTGTCTGGATAAGTGCAAAGATTCCTGTTGCATATCAGTGAAATACAGATAAGGAAAGAAAGCCAAGCAAAACAAAAAAACACACGGTAAATCTATCCTGAAAAAAGCGTTGTCATGGTACACTATGCAAGTGAGGTAAATAACATGGTAAAAGACAATTGACCTGTCATTCTTCCACATCAGCACTTTGTAGCTGAGGGATTCATTTCTGAGACATATCTCCAGGCTACCAACAGTCCTGTCTTTCCCCCTTGCTCACACAGTCAGGGAAGTTTACAGCCTCTTTATTAAATTGTATTGTTTCTTGTACAGAGGTTGGTTAGCTGTACAAATGATGAAGTCTTTCTAATAAAGTAACACATTGACGTCTGTGTACCTGTGTACCTGTGTGTGTGTGTGTGTGTGTGTGTGTGTGTAGTGTGGCAGCACAGATGTGAGCGAACACTGTGGAGATGGAAGAGGCAGCTGGCTTGTAATAACTGTGCTAATTCAACAGTGATTTAGAGCAGCTGTCTGACTTGTGTGTGTGTATGGGCACTGGGTGCATTTGTAAGTGTGTTTGTAAGTGTGTCTAGGCAGTTGTCCGTGAACGTGTGCTTTCTGAATTGTACCTCCATATGCTCACACTGCAAAGAGCAAACATCTGTACGAGCCGGCATGGGTGCATGTATACGCATGTGTACGTATCTGTGTGCATCCACAGCCACACAAAAGCCAATTAAACCACAAAAGAGGCACAAAATGAGAATCTCATTGGGCTGCGTTCCACAGGGATGCCAGTGCCAACATGCACAGAGCTCTCAGGAAGAGGAAGCTGGCACAGGATGGCTGACACACACAGTGTTGCTGCACACACACAGTGTGTATTTCACGGGCCCCACTCCCAACACACACTCACATCTCCAGCACGGGTACACCTCCTGGGTTACCAAGAAATGGATATATTCCAATAAAATCATGTTACATATTTTTTCTGCCTTTTCTATTTCATCAGAAAATGTAACAAAGTCCTTGTCTGCAAGATGTAAACAACCAAAGCTGTGTCTAAGCTTGTCTTAAACTGCTGCTCATGTGGTTTGATTATCTGCACCGTCGTGCATTCCTTTGTAAATTGCCCTGGATGAGAGCAACTCCCAAAGGAGTAACTGTAAATTCAAGCAATGATCCTGCCTGTGTGTACACAGAGAGCCCTTCCAGGTTAAAGGCCCCAGGTCTTTGTGGATGTGTTGCACATGAGCAAAACCCAGGTGTCAAATCCAGCCCTGTCATAGTTGCACTTCCTGTTTGAAGTATCAGGCAAGTGTCGCTATGTACAGAAGCAGGAGAGCCGTTCTCTACTTGGCTTATGGAAATCAGGTTCATCTAGAAATTATGGGGTTTTTTTCTCTCAAGAGGATTCTGGAAGAAAGGTTAACTCTGAGAGACAATGCATGATGAAAAAAAAATGTTCTACAATACATCATCATTACAACTTGATATAAAACACAACACAAGAAATATCCGGAGTCCCAACTGACATTATATTCTGCACCGCATGTTGAGCTTTGCCAATGAATATGCCTGTGTGCGTGCATGCATGCGAGCGCGCAAACAGGAAGAATAAACAAACAAGGCAGGTTACATTTCCAAGGATAACTGATGTGTGTAAAGAACTGCTCCTTTCTTTCCTTGAATGCCCAAATGTGATGGATAATAAAATCCTCTATTAGATACTGCTGTGTTCTTCTATCCCTCTGAGACGGCTGCGCATTCTTAAACAGGATATCTGCAAGAAGCAACCCACGTGGAGTTCACACTGGCATAAACAGTACTGACACCAGCCTCCTGCAGTCTGCAGACAAAAATACCCAACAAAGAGTCCAAAGTCTGCCACCAGACATTCACACAGGCTTCAAGATCATTGTAAGAGAGACAGTATAAAATGCAAAAGCTTAAACTCTTGGTTATCACAGAAATTGTTAGAAAATAGTACTGCCTTGTGTTCTAAAGTAACAAAAATCATGTTAATTTTTTTTTTTTTTTTTTTTTACATGCAATCAGACTGAACTTGCCTTGCATTAACTGTAGCTTATGTACAGCATGGTCTTCAGGACATAACTTTTGTGTATGGTTTTGTCTTGCTCTGAAAAATATAATGAAAAAATGCATAGGGGAAATATAAAACAAAATAAATAGCAAATAAAACCTCAATATAGCTGTTCCGCTGGCTAAACAGATCATAATTAGAGCGAGGGCAAAAATGCCTGTTAAGGCTACAGAAAAATGTCCTACGTGCAATACTATAGAATCAAGATGTTCCTAACACAATGTCTTCAATTAATATAGAAATCCTAATCTTGCTTTGTGTCTGCAGAAAATATCCATCAGTTCACAAGAGGAAAGCTGATCACTGAGGCAAAACTAAGACCGAATTTAGATTCTGAAATTTGGATTGAGAAAGAGGATCTTTCCAGGGGAAAGGGTCAGCATGGAGAAACCAATTGTGGACCATCTGAAAGTGGCATATACCCTACAGAATGGCTATGACACCTGAAAGGCTAACAGGGTGCCTTCCTGCTCCTAACGGCCAGTCTCCCTGACAGACACGCGATGGTGCTAAATGGGGTGATTGTGCTGGAATTCTTTAGCGGCAGAGTGACCTGGAATCACATCGGTTCCGCTTTGACAGCCAACATGAACAGTGGGGACACACTGACACCTCACCCCTTTCAAGTCCTGCTTCTGTCCGCTCCATGTCCAGCCAATGAGAAGAGGGCACAGAAATGAGCATGAGCATTTGTAACAAGAGCCAGATAACCCCATCAACCAGGCACACCAAGGCCCAGGGCACGCCTTCACTCATTCGTTGGGGGGAAAAAAGTACTGGTCAGTGCAGGGCAGCCAGCCATCGTCCCTCCATCGGAAACTTTTCCGTTTTCAGCTGCTCCAGTTGTTGTTAATAGTCACATGGGGACAAGAGTTACCGACTGATAAACTCACCCCTGGTAAATGGATTATTTAAGCCTCCATTAACACACCTACGGTAAATATCTCGGTCAAGTCTCACCAACGAGCCATGCACATTACAGAACGCCTTGCGCATCTGCTGCTGGCTTTAAATACCCAGTCCCATGTGTCTCCTTCTCTGCACATTAGAGCTCAAAGAGCTTTCCAGTATGTACACAGGCAATATGTACACATTCTCTGATGGTGAATTACAAAAAGGGAAAAAAAGTATCCAAGTTAATTGAGGCGTTGCAATCGAAGTAATCTCCCTTCATTTTCAAATCAAGCACCACTGCTTCTCCTTCAGATAAAGGCAGCATATCATCACATCAGGGACTGTGCCTTTGCTGATAACACTAAATTACAGGATGCGGCCAATTTAATATATACACGTGAAATTGCACACCGAGCATACTGTGCACCTCAACCTTGATAAACATGAAGAAAATGTATCTCTTTCTTTTCACTGTTTTTTTTTTTTTTTTTTTCGAATTTGCTTCCCTCATGGACAACCTGCAAAAAACTGCCGGAACAGAATTCTTTACTGGAATGGAGATGACATATGAAAACACCATATTGATAGACATCATAACACAATCCACACTTTTTCAAAACCTTTCATATTCTACTTTTTTTCAAGACAAACCAGATATGGAGTAGCCTATGAGTAGTCTTGAACTGCAGCAGAAATGTCTTCCTCTTAACTGTAACATAACCAATACAAAGGATAATTCAGTCCTCTTTTATTTACTAAGCACTATGGCCCACTTAGCCAACCTTAAATAAGGTCCTTCTTAAATTAGAGTTATTATTTTGTCAATGCACAGATGGAACTTTCAACAGGGTCAGGCTACAGACAGTGGTAACACATTTTCACAAATCTGTAACCCAAAATTACAGGAGAGATGCTGCCAATTTCAGCTGTCCGTGAAACCCAATTCTGCTGCAATTTTGAAGGCGCAAACACACACTCTTTCATCACACATTTCCCAGAACACTCTACACACAGCCCACCACATCACAAACCAATCAAAACATTCTTTTGAACCCAGAGTAATTTCAAAGCAATTTCAGCACCCTATGCAAACACATTCTTTATCTTTAATTTGTTTTTCATTAAAGAAAGCAAGCGTCTCACTCCCTCATAAAATGAATGGGAGGATTCTTCCAGAATGAAATTGCAACACATTTAAAAAGACAAAAAAGCCAAAGCTGACTGGAAGTCACAGGCTATCTGGATATCTTCAATTGTGCTATAACAGAGCAATGCTCAACAGGTCCACACAGAAGACTATTAGTAGTATTAGTAGAACTAATTGTTAGTAGAACTAAGTGTTTACATACCCAGACCTTTCCACACCAACTAACAGACATTCAAGCACCTTCATCACAAGTCTTTCATTTTGTCCCTTTCTATGTGTGTCCTATTTTCCAGCTCTATCTCGGTCCAAGCAAAGGTCTGTCTCTCTTCCATTTGCCCTACAGTTTAATAAGTGACAACTGTTCCCTCCTGTCCTACCGCATTTGTTTATTTTTATCTGTCCCATAGGTTTTCATTTGATACCTTGTATTTTACTGAGGCATTTGTTCACAAAGTTCACACAAGTTTATGAAGAGCTGATGTTCTCGACTGCTAAACTAGCACTGCTTTTACACTGTAATTTAATTATGTTCCTTGTTTTGTGGGAAATGTAATCTACCTTGACAAGCATGTCTTGCTCTGTGTTGGAATGTCCCTGCCTTTCCAGCTTTCTTTATTACATTTGTTTCCATGGCTTCATTGGGGTAGATTATGCTGACTGGGCAGAATGTTTATGGCACCAACAACTTATGTGGAGTGCCAGCAGTTTGGTTAAAATGGTTATATGTCAAAAATGAGTCTTGGATCCAAGCTTGACTGGATCCCGTTTCTTTTCTCCTGTCAGCTTCAAGATCCAGTCTACTTCCAGCAGGAAGATGAATGGTGAGAGATACCATCCTTCTCTAACTTCAATATTACACTTCAGTGGTATATCGACACCACATTCAACTCCACACCCATAGACCCATTGTAAATGACCCATGTTAGATATTGTCTGATATCCTGTAAGCATCAGAGTAGTCTGCAACGTATTTCTCAGTCCGAACTGTCAAAGGCCTTCTTGTATTCAATGAAACTGACATAGAGAGGAAACCATCCATGTGGTGAACTATGTGACTATATGTGCGAGAGGCCAAATTGTTCAGGACATGGTCTGCCTTGTGAGAATCCTGCTTGCTCTTCAGATTACTTGCAGTAAACCACACCCTTCAGATGCTGTAATATCATCTTGTTCAAGGCTTTCAAAGACACAGAGGGAAGCACAATCCACCTATGCCTGTGGCATTTTGCCAAGTACCTTTTCTTTATGGGCTTACTCTTATATATTTGAACTTTTAAGCAAAGTACCCACAATTACAGCAACATAATCAGGCTTTAATATCACAAAAGATGAAAGTCCTGAATCATAATGCCACATGACCGGATGCACATAAAACACATCAGCAGTACCATGATGCTATACACCCTAAAGCTGCCCCTGCTGGTACACACAGGCTGCAGGCTACAGAAAATATTAAATGTTCTTCATTATTCACCTTTACATCAAAGAGGTTTTTGAATAGCTGTAAAAATACCACAGTAATGTTGCCTGATTATCCCAAGGTTTCTCCTGTGTGATGTGGACAGTACGGCGATGTGTTATTAGGGTAAGGAAAAGGCGCTCATCAAGGCCATCGTTTTGAAGTGCCGAGAGCCCAGAAAGGTGACAGGGGTATAATGACTGCCACTCGGGGATGATCAGAGAAAGCTTGTTTCCTCCACTGCTTCAGAGAGAAGGTGGCTATATCATCAACTGCAGTCCATGAGAGGAGTGAGGAACTGGAGTTCACATCTACACAGGGCAGCAGGGAGAGGAGAGTGCAGAGAGCAGGGGCTCACTCCGAGCAGAACAGCTCACGACCTTCCCAGTGGTTCTGAAAAAACCCTGGATTACACCATAAATCTGACTCATTGGCCCCTAACTGATGACAAAAGCTGTGCTAGAGGCAGGTTACACTGTCATCAGAGGCAGAACACCTGGAGAGTGGAGAAAAGCTCTGCAGTTTCCGCATTATGGGCAAGTTTTGGGCAACTGTCTTCTTCTGAGTTGTAGGTCTAACGAGTGGAGAAAATCACAACAGCTAACCTGCAATATCAAATGGTTAATGTACAAACTATGCTGACAGAGAAGCCATCTTACAACTAATAGTATCAGATGGCAGAGCTCTTGTCAGAGAACTAACAAAAAAAAACTTTTTGCATTTTTTAGTTGAGCAGAGAGTGGGATTCCTCTTACACCACTGCAATAATTAGCTGTTTTAAGGACAAAGCCTTTAATATTGCATTGACCTTCACAATATTTCAAAGATCCTGACCCTCCCAAAACAAAAGACAAAACCATATAGAGCAATGTTATCTTAGCAGATAAATTAAGACATGGGCCAACAACAAATGTAAAGTGGGCTTGCTTTACAAACATCTAAAGCCTTCATTGATGAAAGAATCCGCCTAGCACGTGGAGAGAAAATACAGGGAGAAGCTTTGGGAAACACTGATCATGGGTGACTGCAGGACTGACTATCAGAGAACATTTATTCCTCTTGCTGGAAACAAATGATTGTCCAGCATGGCTGATTGCCTATTAAAATAAGAGGTGATGGCATAATTCACACGATAATCCAATTACGATTAGGTCTGCAGCCAATAACATTGGAAGGCAAAGGAGAATTACACTGTCTGAGTAATGTCAGTAGGGCACTGTCATTATGCTGACATTAACATTGACATTCTCTAAATTTGAGCTAAACTGCAACACATATTGATAATTGACATGGCCCATAAACAAGCAAGATGAAAATGTTTGTTCCAGATTGTCCAATGCGGCTCCAGTGAAAGCAGACTCTCATGTCTTTCACATTCGGTTCACCTTAAAGTCTCTTTTGACGTGTATTTTAAAGCAGTTTCTCAATGACATAAAACTATAAAGAACTTGCTGATGGAAAGCACTTTTGCACAGTATTTATAATTTGTTTTACTTTATGGGTTTTGATGTGACCAATTTGAACGCAAGCCTGAGTACTTATTTACAAGAGTGAAGTTGCTGGGTGGCTTCACAGACATGAAGTATTAATGGCACAATCTGTTAAAAAAGGAGGCGATGAACTCTGCATGAAAACTGAAGGAAGCAGCTCGCTGTCTGTGGAGAGACCGTCTGCAAACTACCCCTCCTGGCTACAGAATAAAGTTCACAGCATCCATTATGACTTCACTCATCATTTCTTTTAAAGTTGATATTAAAAGTCTTTCATTTCTTATCAATTGAAATGTGTTCAGACCCTGATACAGAATTAAAACACACACACACACACACAGTCATTGCATCTCATTAGCAAGTGTAATTTAGACATTTCCCATTTCTGGGTTTTTTTGAGAGAGACAGCCATATCTCCATTGGCACTGGGCACCATGATATTATGATCTTATCAGATGCCCATTATAAAAGCAAGCAGCCAGACATTGCAGTAAATGAGATTCCTCCCAACCTGAGGTATTCATCAAGGGGAAAGTACAATGCACAGACCAGCACAGGTCAGCACAACGTGGCATTCAAGGGAAGCCTCACAATGTCTGCAATTACACTGTTCCAGCAAAAAACACAAAAACCAAGCTTTTTATTTAATATCATTAAACCATTAGACCTAGAAATGATTTTACAGGGGGGTCAAGAACCAGAGCACAGGCCCCGAGTGTTTTTGTCCAGGTTTTATGTTGGACATAACTATCAGTTCAGCTTGGTAACCATATTAGATATTTGCTTGCTCTTTGACAGATACTATTGCTCAATAATATTCAATGGTAGGGACAACAATGTTTTCAATAATACAAAGATAAATGAAGAATCCTTTGGGGATGAACTCCCCAAAAGCAAAAGCTGTAATATCAAATGGCATAGCACTGATTAGCCACACATCACAGTATTAGAGATTATGTATTACAGTTTTTTGCCTGATAAAGTTCTCAGAATTTCTCAAACTGGAACAAAATCACCACCAAAAATGACTACCTGAATGCACAATTATGAACTGTTGATGCCCACACGTCACGGAAGTGTTTGCATTGTTGGCAGCCATGTCATTGTTTTCAGATTTCACATTTTTGCTCAAAAGTGGTGGTACAGTGGTATGACTGGTAGATTCCATGTGACTTTGCAGTGCTTGTCACATTATATTGGATGCAATCCAAAACACCCCAAAACTTCACAAGTCTTCACAAGGCTGATTTACACCTAATTTTCACAATTCTGATCCATGTACTGCCTTCTATCTGAAGTTCAAATTAGTGCGCTACTTCTGACAAAATGACAGCTATGAGCTACTTTTGAGCATTTACATACAACTGCAAATAAGACTACTGTTTTCTCCCATCAAAACTATAACTTAAACACTACAATATGATGAACCATTAGTAGATATCATACTATACCCTAATCACACTTAATGTTGACAACATGTTCATCTACATTTGTTTGCTGTAAACACACCCTCCTTTTCAAAAAGTAATGCAGTATGGTTGAAATGTGATTAAATTGGTTAAGTTATTGAGTCTAACTATTGTGGGACTAAAAGTTCAAATTCTACCCCTGGCCAAGTCATAGTTTTTAATTAAGTCATATTAGACGAGAATAGAAATATCAGACATCTGTCTCCCAGTGAAATAAATCTCAAAAACAAAATTAGAATTATTTTCTCCAACACTCTAAGAGCTCTGTAGCAATTTGGCCAAGAATTACTAACTACCAGACCCCCTGTCAAACAGAGTGATCTGTCTCATTACCCTGAGCATAACAAGATTAAAAATGTGTCAAGTTACCATGAGTGACCAGGAGGACCGCGCGCTGCCGTGTCTCTGGCTCTCTCAGCTAAGGGTGCACACACACACACACTCAGCTTCTTTCAGAAAGGGAATACAGTGGGAGTAGCCTATTCTCACTCCAGCCTGGCTGGCAGGATGCATGATTAAGGAAGCTGTCTCTAGCTAACTAGCACTGGAAAGTTAAGTTCTTCTTCAGCAGATGAGTTTGGAGAAGCCTGAAGGGCAATGCGTCAGTCAGTGTTGTGAGGGTGTGATTACTGCTCCTTCCAGCTGACGCTGCAGCTTGTTACAGCCAGGCCCTCATCCATGACAGGCCCGCTTTGATTTCCTTCTTCCGCTCCTCAGAACAGGGAAACATTCCCTCTTCATCAAGTTGAGGAAAGCATAAAACTTGTATCTTTTTGTCCTTCCACCACCTCGCCTAATCTCAGTTTGATCAACATAGATGTTCCTTTTAGTTTTATTTCATATTTCATACACATCAGAATGACAACACTGAGTTTTGCAATTGTGCTTTGTCTTTTAATTTACTTTAGTCTTCTTTAATCAAAATTAATTAATGAGAGTACAGTTATTGGAATAGTTATGTTTTCATCAAACCTGTGGATGCCTTACAAATTAAACCACCTTAACAGCCATTTTGAAGCATCAGAATTGAGTGCTGCCCTGAAATTTGAGGTATAACCATTAAACATTGCCTTCTCTATCTCAGATTGCCTTCTCCCTGTCTGAGTCTGATGCTAGTTTCCTTGGGACAGTTTATCACAACACTCCAAATTCTCTTTTGAACATGGTGGCGGTTGGAATTAAGCAGCAAAGACATTTAAGTGTTCATGACTAACTATTCATTTCCAATCAAGATAATGGATTAGTACTTTAAAATTTAACATCTACTATAAATTTAAGATAATGATCGGAATCTCTCATGTCATAGTTCTACATGGTGATCCCATTGCAAGACTGAAGGGTAGATTATAATGAACCACAGACAAGTGTGGAATGTCGGTACTTGCTTGTATTAAGATTTAAAGAGAGGTCAGAGATACATATGGAGAGTATCTGCACAACAAGTCTCCCAGCTGCCACAAACAAGGCTTGTACAAGCTATTTCTGCTCTATTTCTTTGCCTAAACTCACTGCTGTAATTTTATTTCTTTGGTTTTTCGTCTCCTTATCTTTCTACTTCGGCTGTTTTTTTTCCCCTCATTATTTTGCTTCATTTGCTTGTCTTATGTGTGCTTTAAATAAATCTTTTAAGTTTCCTGACTCCAGGCAACTGTTTCTCTAGCCTTGTGCTGCTGCACCATCTCATACTATCTCACACTATTCGAATAAGTCACACTCAGGTATCATTTGATAATTGATTTGTCTGTTGTGCCAGTGCCCTGCCTGCCTGTCATGTCTCACACTGCCACATAATTACTACCTCATCATCATTGTGTCTGGACCCATTTTGACCAGCGAGTGTCTGACTGGGTCATATACTGTATGTTGCATTGGTGTGCTGCAATAGAAGACAAAGTATCTGTCTGTTCTGACATGGGCATTGTATTGTGCTTCCCCTTGTGTGGTGGGCATTCTGGCACTACAGCTGTCATTATATAGTGCAGCAATTGTTGTAGTGGGCATAACACTATGGTATGGCTCACCGCTGGTGCAGGTTTAGGCTGAAAACAACTAGTTCCTCACAAAAAATACCAATATTGGCAGTGAAGGCCTCAAGCTGCTACTTCAAACAAAATAATAATCCTGAAGGACCGGGAGCATAAGTAGACTGTGGTTGTCAGGCCAAGTAGAGGAAATTGAAAGACATTTCAAACCCTGGACATCGATCTATAAAGAGCACAGTGTCTGTGGGAAGCGCCGTTATCATTCTACAAACTCCCCAACCAAAATGAGGACGAGAGAGGGTGGCTTAGGGCTTAACACTTTCATAAAAGCATGTATGTGTGCCCCTTCAATCTCTCTCCTGAAAACATATGGAACCAAACCCAGTTTTGGGTCATACTGTTGGAAACCCCCCAACAAGAAACCTACTTAAGAAGTCAGGAAGCAGAGGCCTTTTCAGGACAGTTAGTAGCTGAAGTGAATTGTCATGCTTTTTTGCTTTTCCAAGATAAATACCATTAGATAAATACAGTATGATATAATGATTTTTATTTCCAAGGAAGCTACATGTCAGGCACGTAATGTTTGTCCAGCAAGTTACCTCATTGATAGCACTTTTAGGTAAAAAGCACTGGCCAAGACCTTCTGGCAGTGTGCATTAATTATAATATTTCAGAACTTTTGTCATTCCTAATTTACTCCCTATCTCCACTGGTAGAGAGCTGATTTAACATGGCATAGTATGTGACTTCTGGCCACTGTCTCAAATCATTCTCCGAGTCTGATAGCTTTAATAGATGAGGAAACCCTCACAAATTCACAGCCCTCGTACTTTTGATATGGAACCATATGTATCCATCAAGTTTTCAATGAATTTACTTTTCTATGACAAGTTCATCGCTGCCATGCTGCAAACTGCAGCATAAAGGACACATAAGGTTTTAAAAGTCAGTATTATGCATCTGGCACATATCATATTGCAAGGCGGTGGTAGTTTATACAGCTGATACCATCTGAGATGTCTTGATTTGCCTCAAAAGAAAAGTGCGAATGAGCTGAAGTTCTACAAAGGGTGTACTTTGCATAGTACTTTGAGGTGAGAGGACATGCAGACATTTCCAGCAGGTATGGCAAGCTCATTAATAATGGTTTGTTTAGCTGATAATAACCCAGCCCTATTGTCAGGGATAGCAAGTGAGGGGATATTAAACAGGTTAATCTGTACCACATCTGATGAATAATAATCTCTCCTGTATGTCTCTGCATATTTATCACACTCCTCAAATTTTGTTTCTGAGCACACACAGAAGGCACTGCATTACCAATGCAGACAAACCCTTTCCCTTGGAAATCACCTTTCTCCCCATTCTCCCATCCCTTGCTAATTTCAATTTGAATTTTATCTCCTCTCATTCACTTGTAACATCTTTTTATCTCCTCTTTTTTAGCTTCAAACTGCATTATAATAAATGTGTGGGGAAAAAAAAAATACCACAGATCACTGATTTTCTACTGAACTAGAACAAATTGATTCTTGACAGCCAGACAAAAGCAGGAAGGGACAATGTAGCCTAGGTGAGCACTAAAGAAGACAAGGGAAAAGAAGTGCATCTTGGATTTCCAGAATTGAATATGAACTTGGTTTGTATAATAACTGATTAAATTCTTCCAAGGCCTGGACAAAAAAAGCTTTTACTCTGACACCAACATACCATTACAGTCAGACATTACAAATGCCCTGGCCTCCCATTTTATTGCAAGGTCATCATAAAGTGCAGTGTAAGATGACTTTCCAAACAATTAAACATGGAATTCAAGTATTTTTCATCGCCTGCTAGCATATTACAGTAAAACTATATAACAAAAGGCCTTTCAAAGCATATCTGCTCATTTTATATACAGTTAAAAGAGGATCTTTTCATACAAATGGCTGGCCCGAGGTGCTTGGCAGTAATGGCAAGTAATCATGTGAAACGGGCGTGCAGTAATGAAGATATTCAACTACTTAATCTATCCTGGGATTACACAGTCTTCTGCCATACTGAACTCTCTAGGCCTGCAGAGCAGATAATAAATAACATTTCATAAAAGAAGATAACCATTCCAGGGGGTACATTTTAACATGACAATCAGAACAGGGAGCATCAGGGCCCATTTTAAAGTAAACTGCACAATTCTCCCCTAACCCCTGAGATGCAGTGCTTGATGGGCACAACATTCCTGCAATACTGTTTTTTCCTCCCTCGCCACTAACAAGGCAGTTGATATAAATCAAAGGAATAAATTGGAGAACTATTCCATCTCTTTGATGTACAGCAAGTTACACTTGCACACAACATGTTGCAGCCCAGGAAGAAAGTTCGGCATGAGAAAAACGCATTCAAAGGAAGTGTAGGCAGAGGTGAACTCTCACAAATACAAATTACAGATATCTCTACATGGCCACAGATGGGATGGAGACCAATCACCGATGCTTGTGTGAACTGCGATGGACTGCAGGTCCAGTTAATTAACAACCAAGGGGCCGCAGTCTCTCGCCTCCCACTCAAATCCTCTCCAATTTACTACTGAGATTTTAATTATTGATAATGGCTCCATCAAATAGGTCAGGCTCAGCTAACATGTCATCCTTCTTTTAACAACGTGTAGACCAGCTGACCCCTTTCTTACACCACCAAGCCCTGGGGGAACAGAGGCACAGAACGAAAGAAAGACGAGGAGGAAAAGAGATACATAAGGGAGTGAAGGAGGGAGGAGAAAAGGTAGAGAAAAGTGTAGATGAAGATAATTAAAACCCAGAAGAAGACAGAAGAGACAGATCCGAGGCAGATGCAGGAGGGTGGTTTGTGAGCACTGCGGGAGTCATGGCGAGAGAACAGAGTGGAACATTTGTACTGCCCTAATCTTAGATCAATGAGAAACAATCGTTAACCCCGTGAGAGAGCGGATAGCACCAGTAAACAGTGATTCCATTTCATTATCCATGCCACTGGCTTCTGCAAATTCATGATGCAAGTGAATGCCTCTGCTTATAGCCTCCACATTCTATGTGCACCTTCACGTGTAACACATTATTTGAAGGGGGGGACGGGGACGGGACAAAGGGTGCACTCCACAGTAAAGGCCTCGATGAAAATCTAACAGGAACTCGGTAATGTTTGCCACTTGACTTGTTGTGCAGAGCAGCCTGTGGCGAAAAGTCCTTGCCTTTCGCGTCGCCTCCATTTGTCTTCTCAGCAAATTCAGTCTCCTTGAAGGAGGAGGGATGTGTTCAGCGTTAGGATTTATTCTAATGAGAGACGGCGGGGTTGCCGGCGATGGAGCCCGCGGGGTGCGCGCGCTGTGGACGCGGCGTGTAGCGGACACGGCCCGGGGACCGGCCTTCCCTCTGCACTGAGTCAGATGTCGCCCCGAGGCCTTCCTGGCCCCGCGCCAGTGCTGCCGCTCGCCTGCACAGCTGCTCCAGGTCCTCGCAGCCCAGAGTCACACTCCACATTACACTTACATCATTAGCATCCATTTCATTTCCTCAGCGTATCTGGATGTCTTCTTGATATGCCCTTCTGGACTGTGGCCTTTCCAGTATTATATTATTATTGGTAATTCTGGACATTCACTGGTAATTCTGTAATTATTGGCAATAGTGCATATAATGGGAACACTTTTTACGAGCCTATTTGAATGTTCTGATCTTTTGAAATGATGAATTACTGGCAGTTTTCCCACCATTTTTTTGCGCTTTAGAGCTTCTCCTCATCCTATCAGTCTTGCTTCTCCAACCTTGGTAGACAAAATTAATCCAAAATCATATCAAAGATGTTGCTTCGAGTATTATTCAGATACATTTCACTCAAAGCAGAAGTGATCCTCATAGCTAATAATTAGTCTGCATTGGGATTGGCATAAAGACAGGATTCATCTTCTGTCCCGGCAGGGTTCATTAGATACACACTGCTACATTCAGTATTATCGCTTGCGTTATGCAGCACTAAATGATTTACTAAATATGTAAGTAGTGCAGGTCAGTTGTATAGGGGACATGTGCTCAGAAAGAATTGTGTAGAATTGACTGGTTGCTTTCTCACGACTGTACATGACTGTACATTTTTGCAACTAAAAACACAGGGTCTGGAAAGGAAGGTAAAAGGTGAACAGATCTGAAAGACAAAGGCTGGAATCTGCTTGTGCTCATTGAACCAGGGAAAATAAGTGTGGGAGTAAACAGAGACAGGTTACAAGGGGGTGAATACCCAAGACACAAAGCTCTGGAGGTGCAGAGGTTACACTGCCACCTGTTGTCAAAAAATATACATGGGCCATGTCTCCCTGTGAAAACATACATCTGTCAAGGATTGTGCGGGAGGGAATGACATGCTGCTGAGGGGAGGATGGCGATTCCTTCAATATCAGTAATCCTTTCAAATTCATACGAACATGCACATAGCCTACATGCAATAAATGCATATCTTTTTCAATCAGGGCAACCGAAATTGAACTGCCACCACACATCCATCCACAGTGATGAGGATGCGGTCAGCGTTACAGTCATCATAGACAAACAGTGGAGATCAAGCTTCACATAAGGTCATGGTGGAGCTCTTCTGGGTTAAGCAAGTTTGTCACATTACTTATTTAACTTTTTCTTCTGGAAAGGAACTGCATTATTAGATAGATATATATATATAGATATAGATATATAGATAAAAAAATCAGTAACTACACTCATACATACATACAAGACATACACCCAATGTTTAATAATAAGGTTTAGGCTAAAAATTCTATCTTTGTGGCATACTGCCTCCAGCTAGTGACATGGTGATAATCTCTTGGCAACCTTTACACACCTAATTCAAGTTACAAGGTGTATAAAGGAACTTGATAGCCTTGTCAAAAATAGAGACATCAATGGGCAATTCTTCACTAACATGTACGCCTGTGGTGATGTATTTGAGTTTTCGTAGAAATTGCCATCAGATTAGCAATGCAACATCTAAAGTGGGAATCAACAAGGGAAGCTAGAAACCATTTGAGGGTGAACGTGTTGAAAAATATCATGGCAGACTTTATATTCCAGAGGACATGCAACAAGGGAAACCTTTAATACTGTTAAAAAATAGCCATACTAACAAAGTAAATAGTACAACTAAAAATTGTTGTTTAAATGAGCCCAAATGGTGAGCTCAGATACAGATTACAACCTTTACCCAGAGCTCTTTCGGATACATTTCCTCTCCTGTTCAAACACCAGCCAATGACTCATTAGTCAAGCAGGTTATGGTAAGACTTCCGCTGTCTTTGACAGCCGCTCCAACAGTGCCTCTGGTGATTTTATACTGCAGGTCACATGCATGAATTCAAAAAGGCAAAACAGAATGCAGAATAATTCAAACCATTCTTTTTTGAAAGGAGGAGGGAAATCACTTTGTCAGGGTTTAAACCAGAAAGTCTCTAGGGTGAAATGAAGAAAAGTCTGCCTATATGGGAGTGCTGTACGGGCTGACAAGAGAGTACCACACAAGTCATGACGGTATGGCACGTCAATACAGAAGAACCATTTCTGCATCCACAAGGTTCTCAGAACCTGTCCTCCTGCTGAATACATGTGCCAGTGAAATACCTTTTAATCTAATTGAGCAATAAAGTGTTTGATGCTATTTCTATGTGCTGCTCTTTTTTCCATGTATGGTTTTGGCTTTGAGCCCTAGGCTTGTTCTGACACTTCTTGGAACTTACATACATACAAATCAAGAAGGATCTATTAACATGGGAACACTGCAAAGCTCATTTCTGCACATTATCTTTCTGAGCAATTTTCCTTTCCAAATCTAACTACATTGATTCATATTCTAAAGGGGGTCTCTCAGGCATTCTGCAAAACCAAGCTGAAAGATCCATTTTAAGAGGTGCTTTAAGTTTTACACGGTGCAAAATAATTGGAAGAAAATCGATTTATAGAGGAAACAGCATTTTCAATTTTCTTCATAATAAATGTCTTGATAGCAAGATAGCATTTACCACAAGTCTTACTCATCCAGCATCTTGCTTATTCTTATTCATCAAAGAGGCTGGAGCAAAGCCAAACAACCCAATGATATTCTGCATTTAAATTTAATTACAGCAATCAAAACTATAAGAATTTAATCTAATTAACTACACTAACAAATTTCATAGTTTTTAAATATACTGTATGCACTTTATTTTAAGCTGTAAAAGAAACAGAAAACTAATTTAAACAAATAATTCAAATTTGTGGTGAATTAAAAGAAACCAGGCTTTAAAAAAATAAATGACATATGACACAAAGCCTACAAGGTTTCTGGAATTTTTTTCTGCAGGTTTTCTGGAGTTTTTGGAAAACAGTTTGTCCCGTGGGAGGGGGTGGGGGGGGTGGAACAAACTTTCAAAGTGATTTCTCAAAACGTAACAATAAACAATAATCATACATCATAATCAATAATCAAACAATAAACATATATAGTTTTACTGATTACTCCATAGCGTACTCCATAGCATACTCCATAGCATAACCCTGGCTGGTAAACAGTACTATATCCCAGACTCAGGTCAGTTCCACTCCATCTGCCAGTCAGTAACGACAGGCAAATCCACGTAATTCAGGTAATTTAAAGAACGTTGCAAAAGAGAAGCAAGCAGTGCGCCGTAAGTGGCAGTGATACAAAAGAATGGTAGCCTGAGTATAACTGTTGAGTGGAATCCAGGACCATGTCCATCACTGATGATTGCACTACCTCTACAGCACCACATTCAACTCAGTGTCTAAAGCAAGAGCACAATAATTACCATCGTCATAAACGCCATAATGTTCCTTTTCTTCCTGGTAAAATTACACTGAAAATAATCAAGAGGGGGAAAAAGAAAAACAGACTACTATCACCCATGTTGAGACAGGGAGTGTGCAGTAGTGTGCGGATGTCCCGTGATACAGAGCAGGGATCAGAGGAACAGAATCTCACCGTCAACACCTTGCAGGGACACCTGCCATGCCTGACTGCAGTCATTTTATGAAGAGGGAGTGACACATGCAGCTGTTCCTGTAATTGCACCAACAACGGGGCGGAGTTGGGGGGGGGGGGGGATGACTTTGACCCAATGACAAAACCTAGGATGATAAGAATAATGTTTACCACATACGCATTTAGCGTCTCATCTCGACTGTGCATATTCTCTCTCCTCTCGATGCAGAATATTCATAAGATGACTCACAATTGATCAGTGTAAGCACTCAGCCGCTTAAATCATTGGTTAACATATTCATTTATAACATTCATTAAAACGCTTTCTGCCTCTCTGGGTCCTCCTGTTCCCCTGCTGGTTTCAGTTATGTGCTCCTGAGTGTAACGGCTGAATTTCTAAGCAGGCGGCAGAGCGGGCACCGGGTGTGTGGGGGCTTGTTCTCACGAGGACCCCAGGGGGCCCACCCTCACGGGCCGGATCATGGATGGAGGCACCTGTTGAGGTGTGGGATGTTTCTGTTGGCTGAAAAATACAAACAGCCTGAGGCAACTAGTGCAGGCAGACAGTTCTCAGCACTGTCTTCAAGGAGCAGAGGCACGTCAGCCAACTCACACGGCCCAAACCATCTCACCCTTCCTCCAGACCAAAGCGAAGCAACCTCAGGTAATTGAAAACAACAGCAACAGGGGAGATATTAAAATGCTGTTTAACAAGCAGGTGTTGATTAAAATGTTCATTAACACCGCGCAGTGCAGGTGATTGAATGTGTCATCCCTATATGGCAGACCACCTGGCCCTACCTGCGCAGAGCCCAGCACTCTCTCACACCTCGCCTCTCACGTAAACACACAACTTCTGTTTAATACCAGCTCAGCCCTAAACCTGCTGGGAGCTTATATTAGCTAGAGTAAACACAATAAACCTGATTCACCACGCATGGATGAGCATACCACGACCCTTTTTCCAAAGCCTTGAGAAGCAGTACAGTACAGAATGCCATGTCTATCAGAGCTGAACTGGCAAGGAGGGATAAATATTCGATTATGTGTAATGAATTTGTAACATGCATTTATTCATGTCGTTCACGCAGCTTGATGAAAAATATTCTTAATTCTCTCATTAAGCATGGCTGCCAGAGGAGAGGCAATGCTATTTTTTATGTTTATTCATTTTTAAACGGCACCACAATCTACTTATAAACTTAGATAAATTTTGTCTGCCAAGATATTTATAAATGGACATTTTTATTCTCATGAAATGACCTACATACCAATAAAATCAACCAGGGGTCAAACACTGCAGAATTCCCTTGGAAAATTCAAGCAAGAGACTGCCTTTCTATTCGCAGCACAACATTGTGGCGGGGGGGAGAAAAGACATGAATCTGACTTTCAGGAGAACTGGCTCAAAAGGTAGCTTTTGTTGTCAAAAAGCATCCGCAATCAACTTTCACACCCGGCGTAACCGTCACCTCCAGAGGCAGCCTGGGTCACGCTCACGTCACATCACTCGTCACAGAAAAATCAGATGAGGAGCTCTGCGTCACATGATGCTGAGGTCAGATCAGATCCTGCCCTCTGGTCTGAATCCAGCAAGACAGTTTGCTTTGTTTCATTCTGCCGAGTGGCTTTGTGTCACGCTTTAAAAATGGCTTTTAAACGGTAACTAAACCCAGTTACATGGACACCTGCAACACATTGATAACTTACCCAGTGATACAGCATAGTAAACTTTGTGGCGATCCCTCATGGTCACAGGCCGTGATGTGTATTTGCACACATACTCATCACATGCTAAAGTAACCCAGCAACACCTCAGGAGAATGGAGCACTTGTTTTGCTTTAGCATGCTGCACACCTGCTGTGCACACTGCACTGTCCCGTGCACACTGTCGCTCACTGGCACACATAACTGCAGGCTCCCCCCTGCTTGGCTCACGTGTATCTTTTATATGCTCTGCTGGTCTGAGTCGTTCCATGTGGAATTTCGCTTCTCAGAATTTTGCAGTGTACAAGCCTTATGCTTACAACTCTAGTCTTGGGTGTATGTGACAGGAGTGCTGAAGCGCATTGCAGCTTGGTTGCACACTGACATATCATCACATTCAGTCTTTTGGAGTTATATTCACAGGAGGGAATCTTTGGCTGGTCGATTCTCTCATATTTGTTTCACTTACTGAAACCAAGTTTCCCAATTACAAAAAGTCAACAAACTGACTGATCACATGATTGGTTGGCTGTTGATGAAACATTAAAGAAATAGGGGCGAGTACAATGTCAGCACCATTTCAGACCAATTATTTTATTAAATATAAAGTAACACAAAAAAAACTGTCTTATATTTCGTATAAAATCATGAAAAGTATGGAACCTTGAAGCGCTTCACTCTGGATCTCACTGGCTGATCTGTTCTTTGGGGAGTTGCCAAGTTCCACCAATATCCCACAATGCTAATTAAAGTCGGGCACCCAGCAGGCCTCCTGCCACACAGGTCCAAGGTGCTCTGCCTCCTTCGAACCAACTGATCTAAACACTGACCACTCTGCTGGGATCCGCAGCAGACACTGGGATCACAAGAATAGTCTTTTGGGTTCACACTAGCCAAAAGTAACCAAACAGATGGAAGTTCGACTACACTGAACACCACCAGGAAACAGGGAGGACAGAACTGCCTCTTGCATTTTTCTTTCTTCCATTTAGCTGTGTGAACAGTTTGATTACCATATTTGAGTTATAAATCATATGAGGAACTAGCGGTTATCAAAAGAACTCAGAACTTGATTCAAAGCGAAATTATTCAGAAATTTCAGTATTCATGAAGTATCAAGGTGATACAAATGTCATAGCCCTTATATAAATAAAAAAAAATTTCAAAAGATTAATGAATCAGGGCCAATGCATTCAACTGAATAACCTTGTGAGAAAATATAACTAATATTTTAGGTGACATTTTTACATCTGTCTGTCTGCAGTACCATACAAAGTTTTTGTGTTTCACCATGTTATATGTTTATTGATTCAAGCACAGTTATTCCAAAATGACTACCGGTAATCTTCGAGCTTATCTTCAATACAAATCACCGCAGACAGAAACAATTTTGCTTATCTCATGTCTTCACACACACTCCTTTAAAAAAAACAGCGTTTAACCATTTTGTGACAAATCATACTTGTTTCCATCCTTACACTTTCCTGAAACAATAAATGAGGTATGTACAATACTGCCACCTCAAGTAAGGGTTAACAACTAGTGTCAATCCAGCAGGGTGTGCCAAATACATAATGCAATCAACCTTCCACAGTCCTCCTTAAACTTGCATTTTCATCACACAATAAATAATAGGAACAATAAATCTATTTCTCAGACACTGCTAAACGCATATAAGCAAAGAACAGCCTTCAGTCAGAGAAACAAGCTACTATACAAATGAACCACTATGACTTGTTCACGGCAGTTTACTCTGTCACCCTGATCAGCTTTCCTTGGCACCCACTGCTTGCCTCATGTAAACCCCAGAGGGCTCCCAAACCCAGGCCTCCAGATCTCAATGTTCTGCTCAGCAAACACAACCTTGCAGGAACAAGAACATTAGTTCTGTGTTACTTGGAAAGATGTCATTTATCATGGAGGAAATTGGGGGGGGGGGGGTTACTACTTCTTATCAGGCTCAGGGTTAACACACTCCCCAGGAAATGACATCGCTTATTCTTAATTACTGACAACTGGGAAATTACTGCAACTCAGGGCCTGCTTTGGCTGTTGAGACGATATCCCCTGAATGACAGAGTGCTCTGTCATGCTCGGTCAGCCTTTTGGCTGCCATTATTGTTGCTTTTTTGTTTTACTTTCTCCATGCAGTGCAGGTTACAACAGTCCATTGAGAGGAGGGTGACAAGAGCTAAGTACAAAATCTCCCAAAATCTATATCATGTTATGACTGCGTCATACCGGAAATACAATACATAAGACAGCCGTAAGCAGCCGGCAAAAACTACAAATCCTGATGACGCCAGAAAGAAACTTTCTACAACTAATTAACACTTTTCCGCCCAAAATTGTTCCAAACATGTCAGGGTGTCATCTCAAACCAATGAGCAACAGTAATTGCATCTGGAGCATGATGTGATCGGAGAAGTTTGGAAATGGCATTCAATGATCTGTAAACATTCTGACAGGGTGCAACGATTTCCAAAATCAAACCTTTTTGTGTGGGAGCAGATCAATTTCCTGTGGTTACGCCCCCCTTTTCAACTGCAACTCAAAATCAAAGTCAGGTGCAGCAAAGCACATCATTAACCAGACACATCAGGAAGAAGGAAAAAAAAAAACATTTTCAGGAATTAATGTGTCCTTCCTCTGTATGCGCAAATTTAAAAAAAAAAGTGGAAAAAACTGAATGATCACCACATTGGGAAATCTACATCAAGCCCCTTTTGTACTGCGCCTCTGTCGCTCCTTGAAAGGCCCAGTGGTGTGGGTAATTCATAAGGATGGTGTGCAAACAGGCTTTATTAGTAGTTGCTTGAGGTTCTCAATTTTTCTACCCATCTGGGATTTTGTTCTAATAAATTAGCATCGGCAGCAGCAATAAAGATTTTAATGATACAGTTACTGCAAAAAAAAAAAAAAAAAATGAAAGAGTAGCAACTGTGATGTTCTTAAAATGAGGTGCATACTTGCCCAATCTACCAAAGCATGAAGTGAATGAATGCGCCAATTTGCCTATCCCACAAATCACAAGGGGTGGCATGTATCTATGCAAGCACACAGGTGAACGTTATACCTTGCAGGTGTGTTCGTTGTCTGTGAAATGACAAGCATCATTTTACACATTTTTTGTGAAGCAGCTATTGTACCTGTAGGTCCACAAACGTTCGCATGTTTTTGTTCTTGTACTGGCCCTGTGAGTTTACCCTCTGAAGCCCTTTTTCAGGGTCACGCTCATGCTAACCTGAACCGCTAATGCAAGGTGTGTAATTCATACCTTTTCCAGTTTCATTGCATTTCATCACATCCACATGCGTTCATGTCTTCTTCTCAACCTCTGTGCAATATGTGAGATTATCAAAAAATAGATACCCTACATCAAGATAAATTATTGCGAATGCATTCAGTTGCTGTTTCTGCAATGTGACAAGAAAATGTCGTTTCTTCTAAAAAAAAAATCATTATTTGTTTGGTGGGCTTTAATGTTAAGAAAACTCAGCATCTAAAGGTTAGGGTGCTAAAAAGGCTAAGAAAGTAATTCCTCTGTCACTGACAATCACAGTTTCCATGCACACGGCTATGAATTTGACATTAATTAAAATGCTGCACTACTGGATTTCCACAGGGACCTCAGTGCAATTAAAACAAAGACAAAGGTGCCTTGTTCCCGCCAGGCACTGGTCCTAGCATCAGTCCCTTCTCTGAGCCTGAGGCACTGACAGACCATGCCTTGGAGAGGAAGGACCACTGCCCAGAGCCAAGAGGCTAAGCTGATAACCACATTACAACTTAATCGCAGAAAGGGCAGGATCACAAAAGCAACAGACTAGAAATACATTTCTTTTAATAAAATGTAATTAATTTTTTTCCCCCCACAAATCTGCCTTGTTGCTTTGTTTGCCTTTGATTAAGCAACCTTATCAGAGCAGCCTTTAAGTAGCATGTTTTCTTTCTCTGGCAACACACAGTAGAGAAATGGGGGGACTTTTTTTCCATAAATGCATAAATTGACTGAGTAAGAAAATTGCATATGACATATCAGCATGCTCCAAACCCAGCAAATTAACTCTCTCAACAATCCTGCCATGATGGAGCCCAGCAGCCGCGCTGCTGAACATGCTGCCGCATCGCTGGGGTGATCACTTTTGCACTTTTGCGTACACGGACTGTAAGGACTGTAAGAGGAAGCAGGCACCGCACAGGTGCTCTGAGGATGCCACGCCCCCGCGGGCTCTGACGGACGCGAGCGGTGCAGCGCTGCTCACCGTCATTGATCTGCCCGCCCTCTCTCTTCAGCATCTGGACGGCTCCCACATACTTCTTCAGCTGGACTTTCAACACTTCGTTCTCTCTGCAAGACAAAACGGCAGGCTGTCAGAGAGAGGCACCTAGGCTGGACGGACAAGAGCTGCAGACCGCAGACCGCTGACAAACGCAGAGAGCGTCTGATGTTCTAGAACACGCTAACAAGACATTCGCTATACTAATATTAGAGGATATATAATATATGAGACATATACGTAAAGAGCAAAAAATGAAATGCTTTACTGATCATGGACTTCCCAGCATGACTGTATCATGCTCTTTCACACATTTATTTGACATAGATACCAGATGGGCATACACTGCAAGATATTCCACATTATTTTGCACAGGTTAGACTAAATAACATCACATCTGCAATATGTAGTCAATCTGTCATTTTTATGCTTGATGTTTTCATCTTTATTTTCATTTTACTCCCTCTTCTGGGAAACATCTGTATGCTTAGCCACACTTCAAGCACTACTCCAACGAGTAAACATGCGTTATGACCCTCACAAGTTCAGATAACCCATGACATTAATAGGCCTTTGAGATGTCAAGAAAGATTTTGCTACATATTAAGTATTGCACACACAGCTGCAGTAGCTGTGAGGCTCTAAGCTCATGTCAAGATTTGGCTGATACGAATTATCACGAAATAAAAGAAATAATCTGATGTTCTGTTTCTGCAAAGTCACTGCATTCATAGATAGGAATTCAGGCACCAAATGGACAACAGTTAGATGTGTGGGCATACTGAATAGATTAATCGAACAGAGTGAGTCAGGAGTTTAAAAAAGGGTTGCTTTAAATAAACAGGCCCAGGGCCTCAGTTCATTTAATTAGAATGGCAACACTGTCTTCAAACTAATATCGACTGTGTTAATCTGCTACTGTACTTGCCAGCAACATGGGTAAATATGTTTACATACCTAATTACTCCACAAAGCTATCATACGGCTTGATGTGGGTGTGTGAAAAAAAACAGAGATCGCTAGAGGTGGCACTTGAATAAATCAATTAAATAAATACGTTTCTTCCATTTCTCTTGGCTGTTTTTTTTTTTCCTGTGCGAGATCCCAGGGGTGTAGCCTACGGAGGACTGCCTTAGCTGCGTGATGCATCCTCGGAGGGGCTTTAAACGTTTGATTTGAATTTGCCGGCAGAATTCATGAGCGACTATTCAGGCCGTCCCAAATTCCCCAGGTGCGGGAGGAGAACTCTGGGAGATTGATGAGACACACCTGAGCAGAGAAAACCCCCACGGCAGACACAACTTTTATTAGGTTCAATTAAAATGGCAGAGAGCTATCTGTAGCATCGTAATTAGTGACCGGGGATCCTCATGGGAGAACGCATCACACACACACACACACACACACACACACACACACACACACACACACACACACACACACACACACACAGAAAGCTCCCATTTTGCACATGTATTACAGTGCATTAAATGGGATGTGATAAGCAGGGCACGTTAGGTGTCCTGTGAGAATGAAAATGGCAGTTATATGGGCATCATGACTCAGATTAACTTTGATTGATTTCCTCAAACCCACCCTGAAGCATGAGTATTCTCAGTGACTATGCACACAATCCCCTTGCGATGAAAAACAAATAAAAACCAAACTGCTTCTTGTGTAAAACAAACCCCTGGAATTGAATCTGGTTTTACAGGCTAATAAGATGCCAGGTCCATCACACAACAGCCAGACTGCAGCACTGCAGCACTTACACAAGTCTAAGCCTGCAGCCCGTATGGGTCTTCAGACTGAATAGTTTGTTTTGTTCTCCGTGAGGCACAGGGCACAACCACAACCCCCACCCCAATGCAAGCCATGTCAGTCCACATAACAAACATTTTGGGATACCTTATATCGAGATCACTCTGAAAATGACAGCAAGGTCCTGATTTCACTGCATTAATATTGAATTATGAACTTAAAGTGATGCATTTCCCAATTCCTAACTTCATGCGCAGCCCCACATATCCCCCATATTTTTTTTTTTTTTACGATACAAACTTATTTACTACAAGAAAAGGGCTTAGAGGTGAGAACGAGAAAAACAGTGAGCAAAAGCAGCGAAGTAAAACAAAAATATTTTTCCTCATTTGGGATTGTTGTTTGTGTTCTTTATCATTTTAATTTGCCTCACAGGTTCACTGGATGTACTGTAACACTGTCACACAGTGTGTGCCACAATACTGAATATTTACAGTGTGCTTGTAATTTCTTACAATCAAGGCTTAAGTTTACCCAATAGGAAATACTGGAAAATGCCATTACAATTTATAGCATTTATAGTAATGTAGCTACAGCGGATGATTAAATGAAAGCTTTGCAAGGATAAGGTCAGTAAAACAGGACATTATGTCAGATGTAAATCAAACTTTATTCCTCTGGGGAGAGCCATTACAGGCAGCGAAGATGGCAAGCTGCACACAAGCAGGAACGTGTGATACTGACCATCTCAATGAAAATGGTTTTGTTATTTAGGTACATTTTTTTATTCAAGAATTTCTCTGTTTTTGCCTCCAGGGTTTTAGCCCCCAAGGTTAGGAATGCCAGACTTCACCAGGTGCATTTTGCAATTCCCTAAGATACTAGTCAGGATGAATTCGAGGTATGAAAGAAGAACAAGTCAGAAGGAAATTATAAAAAGAAATTACAGGATCCACTAATGCATTTTCCAATTTTCAGTTTTTCTTTACCCTGTACACCTCTTAATCTTAAAAGCATCTCCAGTATCAAATTTTGCCGTTAATTTGCTTTTTAATAAGTCACATGGCAATTATTTGCAGAGCAAATCATGCCCTAACACTCACACAGTGGTACTCTAAATTAATCCAACCTCACAGAAAAGGTGAGAAACTCATTTTTCAGAAAGAAAATTTGTTGAAAATTTAATTTCCCTACAAAGATGCTATCTACTTTATTGTACACGTGTACTTTTGCACATTTAAACATTTGTCCAGGGCTCTTCACAGCAAGACTGGAAGTAAAAGGCTCTCTCTCGCCTGGGTATACCATCCTTAGAAAGCATTTGTGTACACTAAACAAACTGGCAATTTCATGTTCCAATTAATTATTGGCTGCTGCCGAAAAAGTACAAGGCACACCAAGCCCTCTAAACAAAATAAGAAAAAATTAAAATATAGGATCATAATATTATCAACATCAAAAAACACTTGGTTTTCAAAACAATTAAAAGGGCACCCCCACACACTTCCTTAGGCAAACAAGCACTGAAATTTATGCGAGGAAAATGATCAAATATGTTCAGTCTTACAAGCAACAATGCCTACTGTAGGTATATCATTGAAGATACATTTTTTTTCATCACCACTCCATTTCTACCTTTCCTGGAAGCAAGGATAAATATAGGCATCCAACCCTATTATTGTCCTCTCTTCAATGAGATGAGCATCCCACCAGCTTTCTAAGGCACCTGTTGAAATCACCCTAAGTGCTGACAGCAAAGCAAGTGCTCCTCCCCACCCGCCACATTACCTGAACCTCGGATCCTGTGAGAGTGCTCCCTCCCATGATAATCCTTGTTTATAAAGTTTAAAAAGATGAAGTGTTTTAATGTTGCATTTTATCTCCACATATGGGTATTTCAGGATAAATATTCCTAAATATTCCTCCTTTGAGTAAAGGTGTGGGTGTGTGTGTCTATGGGTGGCAGGGGACCTATTAAAAGTAAAAAGTTATTATATTACTATAATAAAACAATCACAATTATAAATTCGGCACTGCTGAGCCAAAATTCAGACTGAGCAGGAAGAGAGCCAAAATTAAACTTATCTAGCTTCCCTTAACTGCAGAAAATTGTTGTTCAAAAAACTAGCGTTACACATGATCATGATATGGCTGAACTCATACAGGCAGCCACGGTAAATGAATAAGGGGAGGTCATTGTATATCCAGACATGGAGCAAAGACAAGAAACACTCTCAGCCACCACATTTACAGGGGTTAACTTCCACAATGGCCTGTGCACAGAGCTGCAGAGCAGTGTGTGTGTGTGTGTGTGTGTGTGTGTGTCTGTGCGCGCGCGTGCGTGCATGAGTGTGTGCTCGTGTACACGTGAGTGCGTGCATCTACTGTGCTTAAAAATCTCTGCTGCCCAACACGATTTGCCCTACATGAAACCACAGCTTCTGAGAAGCTGAAAGAGGAGTTTTCTCACTAAAAGCAGACAGTTCGAATGGATTCCCTAAATTTGAACCTCCCCCAGGCCTATTAGTCCAATTAGTGATATTGGATCTGGAGACAGAGACGCAAATTTTCTGGATGATAAACATAACTGCCCAGAGGCTAAAGCAGTCGTCAGTCTGGAGCATGACCTGGAGCCTTCAAGTGATCTTGAGGAACAAGGGCAGGTGTCCACTTGCAAAACTACCTAGAGAGAGACGATACATTATAGTTTACATTTACATTTATTTACATTTATTTATTTAGCAGACGCTTTTATCCAAAGCGACTTACAAAAGTGCATACAGTAGGTACAGCGACAGTACGGGGACAGGATGTGTACAGTTCCACAATGAGACAGTTCTCAGCTGAGAGCAAGGTCTGTTTGAGGACGCAGTACTATCAGATTTTTACAATTACAGCCTAAAGGGCAACTAGTTAAATTACAGGATTACTAGATTTCTCCTAGATACAAAGCCAGAACATTGTCACCCTATATGATGTTGTAATGCTGATAACATAATAACTACACATGACAGCAAATGCGTACTGACCACGGGTACATTACTTGCATAATAATGAGAAGACGCCTCTCTGTTCGTCAGACCAACTGCCAGTGTACCTCACAAACATCACACTATAGACCCAAACTGTGAAGGCCTCATTGGGGGTTTAAAAATGAGAAGCAAATATATCTACACATGTCCTTGCTGTTAGCCATATCTGGGGTAAAACTCATTCATATAAAAAGAAGAATACTCTGCATTCTCAATATTCACAAATGAAAACATTTGTGAATATTGTATGTGCAAATACCTCAAACATATAATCACCGCATTTGACAAGTCAAATGACCCCACTTATATATTATGCTTTAATGGTTTGATATTGTGACACTGTACAATTTCAGCACCCTCTCCCCTAAAAAATACAAATATGACATAAAATAAAGATGTTGGTCTGGATGACCAATCCAATACCAAAAACATGCTCTGGTCTCTGACCCAGCAAAATAGCACCTGATAAATTACAGGGCCAGAAATGCCATGATTGGTTCCTGCCCAACAGGGCCCCCAAATAGTGGAGACGCAAGCAAACTGACACTTCGCACCGTCTCTCCCTTACACTCCAATGACCCTGTCTATTGACCCCAGCTTGTTCATCTCTGCTAACGCAAATGTGTTTCCTTGCAGCTGTGCTCGTGTTGTTCTCTTGGGGTGGAAAAACAAGATGATACTTGCCATGCTAGAGCTGCTAACCCAGCCTGCCATCCATACCAATGAGTCCCAAAACCTGAAGCATCTCATTATATTCACTATATATACTTTGAGCCCTAATGCTTTTTGCTTTTGGCTCTTAGTTTGGAGTACTCACTGCAACATCATGAACTCATCTGCATCAGCAGACACTTCTCTGAAGGTACAAATCACTTTCCCAAACATTTACCCATAATCTCACTACTGGTGTTAAAATGAAAACATCATTTTTATGCAAGGCATTTTTGAAGAAAGACACCTCAGCTTGTATGAAACGGGAGTGTAGAGTGTACAGACTGTTCAGAACAAATTTCATGGGAACCACACCTGCCTGCTTTCTACTGTGTTTACTGAGTTTATGCATGAGAGTAACCTGGGGAAATCTGGTTTAAGGGAGGCTTGCAAAGGCAGGTGATCACATAGACACTGGACAAAATCCCATGAGCAAAAAAAGATTTAAAACTTTAATTCCAGCTAACAAAGAATCAATATAAAAACTGCAAAACAAGCAATAGGAAATGTAATGAAACCATTGACCACGATATGAAATAGAGATTCCTTGTCACATTTATTAGTCATGATTGTATTAGGGGAGTAAAATATAACTTCCTTTCCTTGTTTACATGTATTAAATATCATACATGTATAATGTCATAATATATAAAGAATGTGTGTGATATTCACGGAGCACTGTAAATAGTAATTCTAAGCATTGTGTAATTGTGGTTTACATGTCATATATAATTCCATTATACTTGATCATTCGCAGACTGTGTGCAGACTGTAAATGGCAATCATCAAACGCAGTTTGTGAATCATATCATATTTTAGGACACAGCAGATAATAAACAAGAAAGGCCATTGAACATCATCCTCCACAGGATCTATCTAGAGGAAAGTGCCTGTGGACACCGCGCTTTGTCTTCACAGCCCTCGTCTGCATCACTAGAGGCAAAAACAGGATCTGCCTTTGCACTGCCTTTTCTTCTGAGCCATTTCTCCGGGTTATCAATTTATCACATCTCTTTTTTTATAGCTGCTTTACAGCTTTACATCTCTGTCAGATGAGAACAATTGTCTCTGACTTCTCGCTCTCCACTGCTAAGTAACAACGCCTTAGAGAGAACAAACTTCCACAACTCTGTGCCCTGCCTCTTATCAGAAATAAGTCATTTATTTGCATCGGATTTCATCCAGATTCACGTAACTCTAAGACAACACCCCCCCCAAACTCACATGCAAACAGAAATCATGCTTTGAATCAAGTTTTGAAACGGCAGAGAATGCAAGCCCCACTAACAATGCATATGCATGTCAGTCAGGGTAAACTCTGCAAAACCAGAAAAGCCTTTACACACTCCACTGGACATGCTTTTTTGGTATGCTTTCTCCTCCTGACTACCTCCTCCCCCAAAATCCACCTCTGTTTTCCGATTGTGGATTCCTTCCAGGCCGTCTGTTTGAGATCTCGGGTCGTGCTGGGGGAGTGAAATTTTTAGCAGAGCTCTCTGCTCCAGAACGAGGATGGGCAGAAGGCTCTTGCTGGGTGCATCCCACATTGTGAGCAACGCAGACTTAGTTCTTTTGAATCAATGATGCCCACTGCGTGAGCTGAACTTGAAATTTCCTTGTCAAAAAACACAGCGAGTAGGGGCTTTTTTTTTCCTCCTCTCCTATATTGACTTTGCCAGCCTTAGTGAAAACACAAACTTGCTTGCTGGAAGCTTCTCTCTGGCTGTTTTAAAGGAATCGGAGGAAGAAAGCTGAATTATGGGTCACTCGCACCGATATGGAGGAGCACTGGCACAGACAGCTCTCAACTCCCCTGCCTGGCATGAATCCATCACTGTCCAGCATGAAAGCCCTGTCAGTGTCCGATAAACTCATTTCCTTTAGGCAGGGGGGGAAATTAGGGAAGAGCCCAGGAGCATGTGGAAAAAGCCCTAACACCATCACAGAGATATGCTGGCAAAGACAAGGGAGGCCAACTGAAGTCTGGAATCTACAAAAGTCTGTCAGTCTTCAGAGGGTTCATTTCATTGCCTTTAGTTGAGAACCTTACCAATTCATGTGTTAAGTTTTAATAATGATGTGTTAATGTCATTCTGATGCACATCTTCTAAGTTCTTCAGATCTCCGTTAGTGTTTTTGAAATCATTCAAAATGCCAAAATGATTTGCATGTCTGCACATTACACACACATGTGATCATATTTCATGGCTTTTTGCTCAACAGCACTTGTGATTTCCTTTTGTTATTGTTTAATTCCCAAAAATAGACTAACCATGTGGAACAACTTACTTGAAAAACAGCAGTCACATCCCCTGATAAGAGACAATCATGCATTCCTCACTGTACACGCAAAAAGGTTAGTGAGAGGTCTGTTTTGTGAGTCGGTTATCAAAGAGATTCCTCTCGTTTGCCGCTCTCTGCAGGTTTAGTAATGCTGTTGAGTCTATGCAAAATTATGGATGGCCAGGGAGCACCACGCTTTATGACGCAAGAACGAGGAGAGAGCTGAAGAGAGAGGAGTCTGGACCAGAGAGAAGAGGAGCCAGGGTAAGAAAAAGGAAGAGTCATGGCTAGAAAGAAGAAGGGCTATGGCCAGAGAGAGGAGGAGTCAGGGCCAGAGGGACAACCCCACCACTTAAACCTCTTACATTTCACATCCAGCTCTAGTACATGGAAAGGCCTTTGTCATAAAGGCACAAAGAAGTGCATTTATAAAGAATTGAATCCTTAATTTATGATAACAAACAGGCCTAGTTAAATATTTAACATAGCAGCTGATGTAAAACATTTGGGAGAACCAATAATAAAATTGTTTTTCCATGTTCTGCCATGCCTACTACAGGAAGAGCGCTGGAAGAGTCTTGCACCATCTCTCAGCATTTCACCTGCTTTTGTCTCCACTTCTGCTCTGATTCTCTTTCATATAGCCCATTCACAGCCACCAACATGAGAAGTGACAGGGATTAGGGAGCAAGCGGAGGGTAAGATCAGGGTAATTAACAACTTGGACATGGTGTGACCTTCAGGTGAAATTTGCCAGAAGATCAGTGGCAGGGTGCAGAAATGGTGTCATAAATCACCTGAGAAAGGAGGCACCACGCATTCAGGGCACTGATGCATTGTAAGGAGTTAGCAATGAACAGGCTTTATGGAGTTAGCACTGAACTGACTTCGGGGGTTAGCACCAAACAGGCTTCACGACTGTTAATACACTGCTCACTCTGACCATTTCTGGGATGCTGCATACTATCAATATAGGCTGCCACAATCTTCTTAGGACCACAAAAACATATTTCATTCAAAGATACATTTCATTATCAGTAGCATTATATTACCATCACTTAGAAGATGCTCCTATCCAGGTCTTTCACAAAGTGCATCAAATAAAGTGGCCTGATACTTAACTAGAACATTGGTGACTTTGACAATGGCGGTGCCCGTTTGAATCTTCCAGGTATAAGCTCCTTTGACAGCATTGGCAAATTGGGCATGATGCATGCTGCTCAAAGCCACATCAAGGTAACTGTGCTGTATTTATAGGAAACTGAGGCATATGAAGTCAGCTGGGAGCTTTATGAAAAGGTCACATCTAGTGCAATATTTCCACAAGAGATTAATGTCTTTGTGAAACTGAGGATTCATTAAAACAACTGAACCATGTACAAACAACACAACCCCCACCCAGATCTAAGTTCTCTTTGTTCTTTGCTTTGGCTGTCCTGCGTAAACAATAAAGGGTGTGGCTCGTACCGCCTCTTTGGCGCCACCTACCTGCCGAGGGCCTGTACTTTGGCAGTGTGTCTTTCCTCCAGCTCCCCAAGCCGCTTCTTCAGACTGTCCACTTCCTGCCGCAGTCCGGCCGAGTGCTCCATCTCTCCGTCCAGCAAGCTACGTAGGGACCTGACCAATAACAGCACAGCACATCACACTGCTGTCACTCTCACTGGCTACCAGGAAGCTCTAGCACTCCCAATCTGCATGATGGCTTCTCCCCTCTGCCTTATTACTAATCGTATTTAAACAGTTCCATCTGCACAGACACTTGCAGATCGCCTGGTTTTCACTGACAGCGCCTAAGCCATATATGTGGTTCCAGTACGACCCAATATGGAAGCCCGTACTTCAACTGATGGGAGTCCCACTTACTGTTCAAGTGCAGCTGTCCCCTGAACCTCTTTATGTTTACTTTTTTGGTACCACCTACACCCACTCATGTTGTTCGTAAACAAATGAGCAAGCACAGGAGGTAAAATGAGCATCTTCTAGCATGGATTATCAGTTATACACAAGCACATCCATTCCATCTCGCTAGCTGTAAGCCAGTGCTTTACAGAGAGGTCTTTACACAATGAAATACTACTGCTTGACTCTTTCTTGGGGGGCTGGGACACTACGATTCCTGGGACTGGCTAACATACTGTGAAACATGGACACAGACCACTGCAGATTCTACTCACATGTTCTGTTCCTCCAGCTCATCTTTTCTGTTCATCATGGCCACTATCGCCTGACGTAGTTCAACTGTGGGTGACAAATAATCAGTAAACAACACACCCAGTAACAAAAACGCACAAAAAAAAAGGACAGAACAAAGTCTCTCACTGTAGTGACAGATTTGGAAAGCAAATGTTTGGCCTGGAGTCAATCACGCTGTGGGTCCCATCAAGTGCTCTGTGTTCAGAGAGACAAAACTGCCACACTGCTCTCCTGTTCTCCTATTCCCAACAGCAAATGCCCAGCACATGGAAGCTTCTGGAACCACAACACCAACAGATTCACAGCCCCTGCACGATAAGCCATTTAACGTGAGGGTGACACTCAAAACATGTAAAGTGCTGCATCGTGTAAGGTGGGTTTGTGGTTGGACACAGGACAGGTCTGTACTGGTAAGTGCACCATATAAGGAGAAGGTAAAAACAGCCTGGTACTGAAAGACAGGAAACAGAGGGAGAAGCAAATTATCTGAGCCTGCAGAGTTCAGGCTAGGTGCAAGTATAAGAGAGAAGTAAATTATTCAGAAACAAGGCCCTCTCCTTCTAAAAAAATGATCCACGGGAACAATAAAATGAAGTACCCATTCTGATAAATTACAGCTTAAAATATCTAAATCTAGCAACTGAATCTAATACAATTAATGCTAAAAACGATCATGCAGAGACGTCGCCTGTTGGGTTTGGTTTTGTGAAACAGATGCTAGTAAAGCCGGAGAAGCTTGTGAATACCAGAGGATGTCAGAGTAGCCAGGAAAACACTCCTGTTTATTTTCAAAATATAAATAATTCTATCATTAGAACATGACTTTCTGTGAAGGTGAAACAATGAGTAATAATGCTGAGATGACTATATATCAATAGTGGAAATCTGATGTACAGGCTTTCAGTACAACAGGACCAATTTGTCCATTTGGTCCACAGACACATCAGTAACCCATTACAGTTTCGATTTGTTTTCCATTATGATTGTTTTCAATCAGGAGAGTAACAGCTGTGCAAACAAAATACAGCAGCAATTTCAGAGCGTAAATTTCAAGATGTGGGTCACATACAAGTGACTGACAAGCGGAGAACTCCCGAGTAAGCGAGCTTTCCGTAAGGTTTTACTGATCTGGGGCTTGTGGAGAGAAGAAGCTGCCAGAAAAGCTCTTATCCCTGCGCCGTTCTCATGCTGCATCCTCAGATCAATGCCGCGAGCTCGGCAAGCGTGCACGTCTCCGGGAAACAATGCGTCTGCACCTCCGTCCTCCCATAATCACCAAATGCAGCACCATGGGAGCTCAGGCAGAGCTATTTATAAAGAGCAGGGGCAGTCTGCACTTGGAGAACTTTACTGTGGAAGAACACACACAAGGAAGTCACTGCTGGGTTCTCTTCTTCAGACCCATCCCTCCATTTAGCCTGTCTGGAAGCGGCCGGAAGCTGTGAGCAGACGATGTAAGCATATGTTGTGAGAAAAATGAAAAGGAAACGAGAAAAGACGGAGAAGTTTATCAGTTATTCTTTTCTTTCATGACCAAAAAATTCTTAACGAAGCAAATTCTTTTGAAATCCGGGAAAGATTAAATAAAAGCAGATTTACCGTTCCCTAAGCAATCCTACTCTGTAATCAATATGCAGCATAAAGATCAAAAGCTTGGGATAATTAGCCCACTTGCATTGGATTACAAAAGCAAACTTGAAGTTGAGCTGATTTGCCGCAGTATTATCACTGCCGTAATGGGCTGAGAGACCACTTCACCCAAAGATGCCGAACATCCAGCAGTGGGATGTTGTTTGTCAGGGTACAGATGCTTGCTTGTGTGTGTGTGTGTGTGTGTGTGTGTGTGTGTGTGTGTGTTATCAGGGGTTTGAGTGCGACTGTCATGCAGCCCCTGCTGTGAAAAGTGTGGCGTGGAGGATCTGCCCAAGGAGTCCGGCAGATGACCCCGCCCCTGCCACTCCCCACCCGAGTGCGTCCATCTGGAGGAGGAACAGACACCGGCGCATCGCCATGGCAGCTCGGACACACGGGCGGGGAATGATTTATTACACGGGGCTCCTCCCCATCCCCGCTTCAGAGCGCGTCGCTGCCCCCGCCGCCGAACACAAATCCTCCTGTCTCTCTCATCCTCCTCCTTCTCCTTCTCAGAGCCGCTTTCCCACTTCTGTCGCAGGTCTCGGCACCTGTCTGAGTGTCGTCCACGCTAGCTCGGGGGAAAGGTGATCCGACTGTCACTTCTCGCAAAGCGCTTCAGGCGCGCGCGGCTAACACTGAAGATTCCCTCCCCTACGTGAAATCTGTGGCGTAACCCGCAGAGCCCTGTCATGTTCACGCTGTCTGCTGCCTCTCACGGTGGCGGGCCGACCGGCAGAAAAGCTTCGGAAATTGACTGGCAGTTCCAGGTTGCACACTTCCTGACAAACTCAATTCTTTTAATGAACTACCTCCCGCTAGCTTAGTTGGTGGAAAGTAAGTGCTGGATTTCACAAAGTTTTGCACATAGCTCCTCAGTAGCAGAGAGGGGTGGCGGTTTAGAAACCAGGCCAATAACATGATGGTTGCTGGTGTGAACTGTGGGTGGGAGGTTAGTGCTGCATGTAACCTGAATAACTTGAATAATGGTAAAAACAGAGAGCATGGAAAATGTAGATAATGCGGGTCACACTAAATGAAACTGCAATAAAAAATAATCCTGTTTCACAAAATAGAAGAAATATGTAACGTAACAAAAATACGACAGTCGCTTTTCTGAGTGTCACAGGGCTATCAGTTTTCTAAAGACTAATGGCAAATCTCATAAAAAATAATTAAATCAAAATGACAAGCTTCGTAACTGATCATAGACATTGCGCAGATCATCGGGCTGCTCATCTCTGAGTTGTTGAGGTGAAGTTAACCTCTGTGATAAGCTGTGCAGGGTGCCCCAGCCAAATCTAGGCCCTCTTGATGGAACAGCATCTTCTCAATTGGCCTGAGGGCTGTTCTTCATTGCAGTGTGAATAAAACTATGAAGCCTGTTCTAATCTGGAGAGAGCACTGAGAGAAGGCAGCAGAAAGAATTTCACAGCCCATGTGATTGCAACTTAGACTTTCTCAATCATTATGCTTAATAACTGAAGCAGGGATCATAGGGTCAGAGTTCACAGGAACTCTGTGGTTTGAAGCAGCTGGATGTACAAGTAACAGCTCTGGACAGTACACCAGCTTGTCACATGGCCAGTCTGTCTTTTAAAGGTTGAGCACCATTTGAGCAGTGTAATGGTGACAGTGATACACTCTCAAGAGCCATCAATTAGCACCTTGTGTCCTTCTGACTGAGGTTTCCTCTCCTTAGTTCTTACGCATCAATTCATGTCAGACAGCTGCAATCACGGCATTGTGTTTCCACGCTAGATTTGCACAGCCCAACATGAGCATGTGTGCAAAGCTGCTGATTGGATTCCCACCCTGTTCAGGTAGAAATCGCCACACTACAAGACTGAAATCACACCAAACCGGGACGAAAATTGCCCTTTTTCTTGGCAGGCCCCTGAGTGTGTTTTAGAGCCAGGAAGTATATTATAGCAGAATACTGCCACATAACCTTTTTTCATCACCCTATCTTCTCCCCCTGCATGCCTCCACACGCCTCTGCCCTTTGTAGGAAATGCAGCGAGGAGCCCGAACAGACTGCGAATGCTGCAGCATGATGAACGCAGCGGTGTGCATGAAACACAGGCTCCCCACAACACCCGCGGGGCGCAGGGCCGGGGTCCCGCCCAGCACGGCAGTGCTCATGGCTGGGGGCTGCATCCTAATGCATGACCCTCTCCCAGACCTCTCTCACTGGCTACAAAGCATGTGTCGCAGTGAGAGGATGAATGTGCATACGGGGAATGAAGCCCCAGTTAAGGGCGATTTCTATGCAGGACACCTCAGCCCTGAACAAACGCATAGCAAAACCTCTTTTGGAATACGCCACTACTCACCGTCATCTTGATTTTCGGTGGGGGGGGGCAATTCCCTGTGGATTTAACGACCCACTTTACAGGATCATTCTGTTTTATCACAAGCAGATCTGTCACGGGGCATTATGTCTCCTCGCTGTTGTCGTGAAGACACAGAGGTTCATAAACAGGCACATTATCGACGAGCTCTCCGCCGCGGTTCACTTACGGCTTCGCGGTCCCCAGCCCCAGATCAATGGCATCCAGGTGGTGCGGCGTGAGCAGGAGAGGGGCGGTGCGCCTAAGGACGGGAGCACGGACGTGAACGGCAAAAGCCTCCACTCTCTCCCCGAGGGGGGGGGGGAAACAAACCCTCCGCCGAGAACTTCATTCCAATTCTCTCCTGCTTTCAATTTGAGTTTTTTCTTAAATACCCTCTTAAAACAGGGTATTTTACCTCCTGGCCCATTTCATGTGCTCCCCGGCTGATATGTAGCACAAAAAGGCTCCACGACAGTAAGCCAACAGTGCCATCTACTGGAGGCGCAGAACTCAGGCAAGCGTGACGAAATTGATTCGGGCTGCATTTTCATCCTTGGCAGTGCGATGCTCTACAATTCTAATGCTAATTCAGTAAACTCAGTTTCACGCAACACAGCTGACCGATCATTCACTCCAAATGCTTTTTCTCATACAATTTTCTGCAAAGTAAAAAACGCTGGCTGCAATACAAACCGCAAAATCATTGAGTATATTCACAAGTATTAAATATGAACAAAAACAGTGAGGAGGGTGGTCAGGTGACATGCAGTGTATTGAGGATCTCAGAAGGAGCCAAGCAAAAGTATGAACCTGTTTTACAGTGTGAAAGTAAACTGCTGTGTGTGCTCCCTGAGACCCTGATGAAGAGTCTTGCCCTCCACAGTCCTCTGAATGAGCAGGCAGTATTCCACTCCACTGTCATCACAGCCCGTGATCCTTCCACCCCCTGCCGCACAGACTCACGGCTATTAATAACCCTCCGAGCCCCAGTGCACCAAAATAGCTTAAGGAGGGCTTTGTCTTGACATCTGGAAGGCTCCGGAACTAAGACATTGTGTCTTTATTTGTGGGCTCGGCATGACCAAAGAGAATCGACACAGCTGACGGGGCCTCCAATTAAAGCGGCCTGGATCCGCCAATTAACTCCAAGGGAAGGAGAGCCATCATCTCCTCTCGAGGGCCACAGCCAGCCCTGCGCTGTTACCGCCACATCTGCTCCAGGCACAGAGGGAAGGAAGGAACGTGCACACACTCACACGCACACACACGCACACACACGCACACACACGCACACACGCACATGCACGCACACACACGCACACGCACACACACGCACACACACGCACACACACGCACACACACGCACACACAGAACATTCAGATGCTGGCTGTTTAAGAATTAAGAACACATGAGTTGCTGAATGATATTTCAAAAAAGCTGAACACACACATGCTACGTGTGTTACATTACATTACTGGCATCCAGAGTGCCTGACATCGGTTACAATTTTATACATGTTATCCAATTATATAGCTGGATATTTACTGAGGCAATTGTGGATTAAGTACCTTGCCCAAGGGTATAGCAGCAGTGCCCCAGCAGGGAATCAAACTAGCAACCTTGCGGTTACAAGTCCTGTTCCTTAAACACTATGCGACACTGACATACTGTATGTGTCTACTGATGTCACAGTGCCTACTTAGTCCTGAACCCTATTGGAAATAACCCACTTCTGTAAAAATGATCAAATCCAAGAACCCACCCTAAAATTCAGCCAACTGAGAACAGAAAGCAATTCAGTTCAATTTGCATTCACAGAATACGACAGTGAATGTGCTTGTGTCAATATCAAATTCGCTTAGCGGCTTCACCAAGTGTTTGTATTGGTTTCCTGTAGTGAGTGTATTTTTGCACTTTATATTACAACATCTGACTAGTTAAACTTTTTGAATATCCTGGCAAACCTTTTTAATAGACAGTACATAATCTACCACATCTACAATGCTGTCATCTCTCTCTCTCTCCCTCTCTTTCTCTGTGCCCTTCCACAAGGAGTCAACAGGGATTGATCAGCTCCGTGGAGCAGACAGGCCATCCTGCAGGGTGAGGGTGGGGAGATTCCTCAGGCAGGAGAATCAGATCCAATTCAGCCCATCTGCCTCTACAGCATCCAACAAAGCCCGCTGCTGCCCCTGCTGGGCGCACACGGGGAAATGCAGCCAACTCACCCTGACCACCCAAAGAGAGCATCTTTTCAGACAATGAGCATTAGCTTGATACCGTTTTCCTTCATCGTGCTCACAGTACTTTCCTCCGTCCAAAGCAAAGCAAAGTCACCACCCCCCCCTCGATCCTGGATATCCTCAGGACACCAGACCAGAAACAACAGGTCATGCTGCCCCGCTCACATTTTGGCCGGGGGGGGGGGGGATTTTGGCATTTCGCTCAGCGGCGGCAGAAGGCGCCTTGGCCGAGCGGCTCAGAGGCTCAGCGGCAGACGCTCACGCTGTCTGTGCTCTCTCTGCTTCTCTGCACACGCCACACGACACCAGCCCCGCCGGACCCGCCCATCCTCCGCCACCACAGCGCCTCACATCAATACACACCAGGCCGTTAAACAGAGAGCAGAGTGAGTGAGGGCCACCTACCCACGGTCATGGACTCCGGCAGGCCTGGGGTGGGCAGCATGGTGCTCAGAGATGTGCTCTGGACTGGGGGGCTGGGTTCCATGCTGGGGGGAGGGGCGACAGAGGAAAGCATGGTGTCATCTGCAACACTCACGACACACCCATACTTTTTTTGTAGAGTAAGAGGAGTGGGACAAAGGTGATTTACTTGAACAGCAGTTGGGATCTTGTTTTCGTGGAGTCCGTCACGTGGTTGGTGCTGTCAACCTCCGCTTGAAAACCCAGGGGCTCCACTGAACTCTCTGGAACACAGAAAGGTCCCATCACAAGTCCATGAGATTCAGAGCTGACAGTTTGGGTCCAATCAAAAGCTTGCGACTCTCAGTATTGACACCCTGGGTCCAATAACAAGACTGTGAATCTCAGTCCTGACACCATGGGTCCAATCACAACACTGTGTGTGTCAGCACTGACAGCTTGATGAGCAGTAACGTCTTCACATTATAGCATATAACAACACATAACAGGCCAACAACTATGTACTTCATTTAAGGTGTAAGGCATAAGATCAACAAACCACACACGGCATGTTGGGGGGCATCTCCTATCACTGTAGATGGAGAGCTCCGTTTGGAGGACACCTACCAGGCTGAGAGTAGGAGTCTGCGGAGGGAAGAGGAATGAGGATGTCTGAGCTGTCATTGTCGTTGATGACCTGCAGGGGGCTCCACGTCGACACACTTGACAGGCTTCCCACCACCACCCTGAGCAAAAAACATCGAGCCACTGCTCATTATCACCATTATCACTTTCACTTATCAGAAATAGGTTTTACTCAGTGCTTTTGCTAACATACAATGTAAGCGAAATTAAGAAGCACTGAATAGTGCATTTATCATTACTAGACATTCATGCTATAAAGTGGATAGCCGAGTACTCTTTTTGAAAAGCCAAGCCTCAAAATTCGATCAATGGGACAAGACAGTATCAGTACAGGGGGGGGGGGGCTGTGACCCAGTTTGTGATCTGGGGGGACTCACTGTTCTGCACTGCCTCGCTCTTCCTCGGGCTCGGTCCTGTTCTTGCTGTACACGTCATCATCTTCCTCCTCGTTGTCAATGCTCTTTGTGTCGAGCGGCGCCCCGTTGTAGGTGTTAGCGCCTCCCCAGCTCACAATCCCAGGCTCTGGCCCACCGTTCTGCGCGGGCGAGGAAGGCCGGGGGTCCAGGGCCTCCTCTGAGCTCCCACGAGCCACCTCACTCTTCCTCAGACTCCCGCCGATGTCCTCCTCTTCATCCTCTGCTCCCCCGTCTTCATCATCATCAAAGGAGATGATGTTTGTGACTTTCTTCTTCCTACGCCGTTCTTTTCTCAAACCCGAGTCTGGAGAACAAAGATCAAATCCGGTCACAGACAATACTACTGCACAGAGCTGTTGCCACTGTACATTATTATAAGTACAAACAAGTATTAATATATTGGAATTAGTGATCCCAACTGGTAAAGTTTTTAATAAAGAATAATTAAAAGGGTGCTGCTTATTAGTTTTTTTACGAAAAGGTCCTTAACACTTAAATAATTACAGGTTTATGTCCTTAATGTCTCCTAAGGAATAATGAGTCCTTATATGGCTTTTTGCTTGTGTTGTACTCTGCCTCACTCGTAAGTGGCAATGGATAAAAGCGTCTAATAATGAATAAATGTAAATATAATGTTCCATTCCAGCCTCTGATGACACAACAGTAAGATCAGAATGTTGTTCCCCTCCATACCAGCAGAGGCGCTGCGGGGTAGGACAGGCAGAGGATCAGAATGGCAGTCTGAGCGTGGGCTGAAACCGGGCACCACGGAGGTGGCAGTGCTGATTTCACGGAGGAGGGTGCTGACGCCCTGAGCCGACTCTTTCCACAGGCTGCTCACGCCCTGCGTCGACTCCTTGAGCAGGTGGGACACTGAGGAACCGCCCCGGTTCTGCCCATTCAGGTCCGTGTTATCAATGTTGATGGCGAAAAGGATGGAGTTCAGGCCTGCAGGAAGAGAGAAACAGAGGAGACAGAAGCTTGCGTTACTCTGGCACAGGGACACGTCTTGCACTTGATGTCACCTTGCATAACACCTTATTATTGACACACATCACACAGTCGTAGTACAGAGTGTGTGATCCATTCTTCTGTGTGTTATCCTTATTCCATCAGGACTCCTCCTCTTTCCCAAATTTATGTTTATTTAACTCCTTTTGTAATCACCAACAAAACATTGCTGTCTCTCACCGCAGTATCCACTGAACTCATGCAAGAGAGCAGGGCATGATGACTGCAACCCTACGATACACTCACACACTAACACAACTGCTTCTCACACTGCAAGTCGCCCATCAGACTACAGTGAGCTAAACACCAATCGGAGGATGTGCACAACTTCAGTGACGTCATCCAAGTAACCCCACAGGTGAATGATGAGTCACAGTGTCCGAGAGCAGCAAGACAGCGAGACCCCTGCCGACACATCCACCCCTACCCTCAGTGGATCGTAGCCAGTCTATTCCGTTACCATTGCCTCCTAGCTGATGATGTGGCTGAGACTGAACCTAATCCACAGAGCTCAGCTTGCACTCAAAGCAAGTACATTAAAAACTGACTATGCAGTAGCCCACAACTGCCTTTAAACTCTACCATACTTAGCTGGGACGACAAAGATCTGGCAGGAGATGATCAGTGTCATTCAGCTACAGCTACATAAATGTCAGACAAAATATCCTGTCATAGAAATGAAAATCAGCAGACACTTTCGGTTTGACCCTGGCAGTATCTGAATGAAATAAAGTTTCTGCTGCTGGTAGTGTGAGGTTAAGCCAAGAGTGTGAATGACAGGCTCTTACCGGCTGCCATGGTGGGTAGCATACTCGCTCTCTCTTCATCCAAGATGAAAGCCCACTCTTCATAGTACACACTACAAAATAAGATAAAAGTGTGACCACCAAATACGTATGGGTCCTGGCTACAAAACCGCAAGCCCTGTGGCATTCTAAGGATGGTGTGGCAGCAGTGTAGCATAGTGGTAAGTAGCAGTACTCGTAACCAAAAGGCTGCCAGTTCAATTCGCTGGAGCACTGCTGTTGTACCCTTGGGCAAGGTACTTCACCCTGAATTTCTTAACTACATATCCAGCTGTATAAATGGATAACATGTAAAAATTGTAACCTACATAAGTCGTTCTGGATAAGAGCATCTGCTAAATGCCAGTAATGTAATATGTAATGTAACGCACCTAGAATGTCACCTTCACAGCACGCCCGTCACTCACAGTATCTGAGCCATCTCCCTACATGAGATGGCAGCTGCTTAAGAATACAGAGGACACAGTTCTATGACAAGGGCAGAGTGAACAGGAGTAGGTCTCTTCTGCGCTGTGCTCGCAAGGTCACGTTCAAACAAGGTGATACAGGGGAACCTCCTCCTCCTCCGCCTGCCTGTACCTGAGCCGCGCTCGGTCCGCCAGCAGCATGTGGAGGTAGCGCTCCAGAGAGTGCTCGTTGAGGGCGCAGCGCAGCCAGGCCCGGCCCCGCCCCAGCTCCGAGGAGATGTGACGGAGGGAGTAGAAGCGCTGCAGCTCATGGCGGTTCAGGTGCTCCTTCACGTAGAACCAGAAGGAGAGCTCTGGAACACAAGCCAACTCGGGTCAACTTCAACTGCTCTGGCCTGACCAGCGGAGGGTGGCAGTTCAGTATGGTCGGTCTGAATCCACCAGGGACTGAAATATCGGATTAATAAGGATTTTATAATAAGGAACTGGTGAAAGGAATACAAAACACATATACCTGAAAACAAGATATGATATAATAAGGCAGATGATTAAGCGCTCTACAGCGTGACTGACGTTTTTTTTTTTTCTTCTCACTATGTTCTTTTAGGCACGCCTGTATCTAAAAATGCCTCTGGCGCACATGTTCCTATTTTCGCTTTTTGACTTAAGTTTTTTTTTTCCCTCCAGATGTTGCAGCAGTGCCCCTCAATGATGCACGCACTGATGATCATGTGTGTTCCAAAACAGTATCACTCCCATGCCAGCAGTCCAGCCTAGAGTAATCATGCTCAGTGCAGACATCCATCACAGTATTTACATGGAGTAGTATTATATCATGATATACTGACAATATATTCTGTTGTAATTGTATTTGTTGTTGTAGTATTATACTGACGAATAAATACCATAAGAGCAAACAAAAAGCCAAGCAGTAAAAGCACAGGAATAGGCACTGTCACCATCATTTCTGACATAGACATACTGTGTGTTACTCAGCAGCCACAGAAACAGCAGTGTTATATACACAGTAACTGACTGAGCTGCTCCTCACAAAACAACAACAGTACTTTACCAATCGCTATATGTCTGCTGTGCCTGTTTTTAATCATTCGCATTCCTGGGTACAATATTATGTCATGAAACGCATCATAAATTGTCAGTTCAACTTTGCAGCTGTATTCTATTTCATTTACACATATAAATCTTTTTGTAAAAGTCCATGCTTGAGGGACTACTGAGCTAGAGCCAAGATTCACTAGGAATTAATGTCATCTCCTCCTCAGAGCTGAGATTGTCATCAGCTGCACACCCTGCCAAAAAGACAATTACGATGGTTTTGAGCTTGAAAGCGTTTCACATTAACTGATGATTACAACAGTGATGTCAAGCAAAATGAACTAAAAACACCCACAAATGATCAAGAGATGAAAAAGCAGAAGTCAGAAAGTAATCGGTAGAAATGCAGCGTGTACTCATCAACTGAGGACAGGAGCACTTTGTATATGACAGGAAATTCAAGCAGTGTCCTCCGCACGCTCGAGCAGAGACAACAATAATCAAAGAAGTCATTCTTTCAGCTTCCAGACAGACTGCTTCACCATGTGCTTGGGAGACCAACAAACAAAGTTGTAAAAACCACAAGGGACTATACCTAGGACTGCTGACAGTCCTCACTGGTTTTGTGCACAGCTGAAAAACGTCCTCATTGTATGAATTCATTAGAGGATGTTTCTCAGTTTCAACAGCATGCAAATCAGGGCAATTGTGGAGTAAGAAAAAAAAAAAAAGCTAAAGGTGTCCCACTTTCACACGAATTTACCATATGTCCCCAGAAGAACAGGTTACTGGATAGCACATATCTATTTCTGCCAGGTGGCAGTGATCGAATTAAGGAAGCATGAGTGTTATTTTACATTCTGACTGCACCCGCTGACATCTGATTGAAAAGGTGTGAATAGCTCTAGACAGTCTTTGCAGTGTCTCCCCTCTCCTGTCATAACCGAAACCCTAGCATATGCCTTACTACTGCCTGGAAGAACACTGTCAGAATGTAGGGCCTCATGTGTGTTCCAGTGACACGCTGGGTTTCTTCCTCAAAAGGTACCAACTGGGAAAGCTCCCAGATCACCATCAATTCTGTTTTAAGTACTGATACAGTCAAACAAGAAATATGCGTCATAAAGGACACAGCACAGATGACTTAAAGGAAAAGTATGTGGGGATGGACGCAAAGACATTATGAGATGAAAATTCTTGCTTTCAACCATGCAAAATCCCAGGACATAACAGGAGAATACATCCCCACACTTAGCGTCCCCTTTAAAACTTCCTCAGAATAAACAGTAATATGCTTAAAATTGCTTATACTTGCTTAAAATGCACTAATTTCACTCTGTCAATAACATTACGATGTATTGTGAAATGCAAAAAGAAAATTGCTACTCTGGAGGAGGCTGTAAAAAAAACATTTGGCCTTCCTTGCTACAAGTCATATAATCACATAAACTGGAACGTTATTTGAAGTGGCCTTTACATGTCTAGAAGACGGCCACTGAACCTTCAGATTTACTGAAATGGTTCTCTTGTGACGTATTCAGGGATTTTATAAGTAATCAACATTTTCCACGTAATATTTTCTGTATTAGTCAGTGTATTTTTTTTTTTTCAAGTTAAAAACCACAGCAGGTGTTCAGCTAACCTCAGAGAAAGAGTGTTTCCCTTTTTTGCCCCTTCTGACCTGTTCTGTTACATAACATTTTTAGTTTCACAAAGAGTGGGCTTCCTGCCGCATCTGTTTCCTCTGCAGAGGTGAACGTGAAGGTGCCCTCTCTTTCAGTGCCGAGGCCTTGTGGTGCCACCCTTTTTCAGTCCCCAGCAAACAGTGCCACCCAGTAGGCTACATGGGATGAACTTAAATGGGTTTCGATACACATGCTACAACTTTGTTACTCTCTGCTGTGGCCAAGGGAGAGCCCCGGGGACTCTATTAATGTACAGCACCTGCTTCGGTTTTACTGGTGAATCCGGCGGCCTGCTTGATGGCGGCAGCCGTGAGGGCCAGTCCTCGGCTCTTCTTCAGTCCGTGCTGCAGGACGGCCTCAAACTGCGCACACAAGCAGATCACCCTACATAGAAGACAGGCAGGCACACGTCTCACTGTTGGGGAAAAGGTGGTCAGGTCTGCTCTGAGTACAGCGCTTCTTTCCTGACACACAAGCAAACACTTCTCCAGAAAATGCATGACTGATCCCAAAAACAAGATGTCACAGAGTTCGAGGCAGGTCACCTGCGACAGGAACTGACTTTTATTTTTCCCCTTGCCAGGGTACAGGGGGTCACAGTGCAGGATGGTTTCTGGTGTTTAGCCAACCGCATCAGTTTCCTTACCCAACTGTTTAAGGTTATTGACATTAAATCCTTTCTTATGAAGCAAATTCTCACAACATAGGTTTTGATTTTTTAAATACGGATTGAGGTCTGGACTGCTATTAACATCAAAGCATAAAAAATAATAATTTAATTAATCAAAGTGTCAACAAACCGACAGCATGGAAAACCAGAATGCTCTGTGGTCCCCGAGGAGCTTGCCCCCTGACAGAGGAATTTCTTACTTGAGCTCCTACAGAAGCCTGTTATGGCAGAGCTGATTGAGCTGTCTGGACTTCAAAGCCCAGGTGGAATCATTTCAGCGTCAAAATAAAATGCCCTCCTAGTTAATGATGTTGACAAAACCAAGGGCAAAGTATTTTCACCAGTTTTTTGGTCTTAAAATACCACTTCATTAGTGAAATTAAGAAATCTTGAAGATAACAACCCAACCCATAGACACAGAAGCTTATTCTTACCTGCTATCTGAGTCTGAAGCAATCTCTTTTCGTCCTCCAAAACGGATTTGGCACTGAAAAGAATAGTTTTTAAATATGGCTCTTGGTCATGAGGGCTTTGCTTGTCAGCCTGCAATGCAGGACCTTCTGTCCTTGTGTTTCACATTGATAGATGACAGTTATTACATGACATTACAGGTACAGCACTCAGTTCACAGGAGTATTGTGTTTTATGCTGGCCTCCTTATAAATATGATATTAAGCATTGAGCCCTTAGTAAATTCATGAGGGTTTTCTGTGTACAGTAAGAGTGTCAGGTCTTTCCAAGAATCAGAAATAAAGACAATGTTTACACACCACAAGAAAATAAAGAAAAAAAAAACATTAAAAATATAGGTTGGTTGACTGAGAGTCCATCCACTGCAAACCTTGCTGTAATGAATCTGTACTGACTGTTTATGTGTAAGGCAGGTTTACACCTATCACAGTATGACAGCTGTTCCTACCTGCTTCACTGCATCCAACAGCCTCTCCAGCAGGTGTTGCCTTTTTGTGTCATTTTGCTGAGTACCTGCAAAGCCAAGAGTTTGGGTCATTTTATGGCAGACCAGGTCAACTGCATTTACAACAGACTTGGAGCCGCATGGGAAAACTGCAAACAGGCAGAGGGATAAGCAATAAAACATTTAAATTTCCTTTAATAGCATACAACTCCACAAAAGCAATATCAAGCTGCGCACTGACAGATCTGAGGTCAAGCCAGGTCAAAAAGTTCAATTTTGTCTCAGATGTACAGATGAACCAAATTAATTTCACCTTACAGCCCTTTAAATTTCACTGCCATGCACCACTGGTTTCATTGCCATCTTCAAAGCAAACTAAACCCAAAACCTTTTTTGTCCTTTAGATTCACTGTCATGCAATTTAAATTAGGTTATTTAAAAATTAACATTGTGAAGAACAAGCCATATTCAGCTGCTCATCTCAGGTAAGATTGCTGTGGAAACAACCACCGGCTTGCAATGTTTTCGCTAATGTTATAGCTTCATTACGGTAGGTTACTATTGTTCTGCTGGCAGCATCATTGGGTATGCTTCAACGGTTCTGAAGACAGGTCTCACAAGTCATGAAAAATGAGAGTCAAAAGTTCAGCTCACAACAAGAAGCTAAGAGTCAAGAACTCAAAAAGCCGCAAAATGTGCAAGCTATAAGCTACCACTAACATTTCAGGCACTCTGTGACCTGGAACCTCATTACCCCTGACAATTTAATTGCTTATACTCACAATCACAAACATAAGCTCTACTTTATTGATTTTAGCCTCCTAACTATCTAGCAAATAGAACCATTCCCAGCTGTGAACCTTTTGCCATGGATTTTCATGACCCCTGTCAAGATTAAAGTTTCATAATTCTGCAGTGCTTTACAGAGACATTTTGCAACAGGTGTCTGCTACATAATTCTTACACACAGCAACAATCCACTATATGTGTACAACAACACGGGGCTCATAGATATGTCTGGATTCTTCAGAACACACACATCACTGTACTGATCAGCCTCACCTTAGATAATGTCTAAGACGGTGTGCACTCATCCCTCATTTCAGACATTGTTTGTGGGGAGGTTTTCTAGTTTATTTCATATCATACGCCCATAACGAGGAATGTTTATGTGAACTCATCCACACTGCCCACTAGTAATCATTTCACATTCTATTCATTTTCCTTTTTTTCAATTCCATGAGGTTAACATTTTCTTAGTCCTACTGCTCTTTTCAAAGGTAAACATAGGCAGTAAGGGTCACTTAGCAAGAAATGCTGTCCAGCAATACATTTTTAGCATTTTCATTATCAGGAAGACGGGTTATACATGCAGAATGTGGCTGTGACCAGGTTTGCTTTCAGATGGGGCAACAGGTGTAAAATTGCATCAATAAGTGTCAAATCATAAACATTTTCCATCATTCATTTCATTTAAGATGATGCATGTTCCTTCATAATCACCTGCTTTCATACGTGTTTGTGGTTGTCTGCCTATTCCAGAGTATGATTGTGTGTATTTGATTAGCTTGTGTTTCATAAATTAATGTTGAAGTTCTTTATGAAAAATATCAATATAAAAATCGACCCCATAACTGTTTAAAAACGATGAAAATATTATAGAATAATAACACTTTCAAAAATGGTACTAATCAGGCAGGCTGCTGACAAGAATCACTTTGGGTCTACAAACATGCAACATGACACACAAACAATAGTGCCTGAGGGAAAAAAAAATTCAAAATTCTTTCAAAGAATAACATGTGATATACTAACTACTGAAGATATGCAATTAAGATATTTTGTGAAAAAAAAGTTGTGCTGCTAAGTGTTGTCTGTTGTCTTAAGCTAAGTATGTGCATGACAGTTTACAATGAAAGGCAGATGCTTTCTACACATCAACACTGATTACGTTGTTTGATAGAGATGACTCTTAACTAAAGAGACAGAAGTTGTGAAATTGGGAATTCCATTGTCTAATCTTTCTAAGATTCTAAAGGACCATCATGAGTACCTTTAAAAATGATGGGAAAAAATTCAAACTGGAGAATCACTTAATTGTGGAGACACTCAAAAACTAACACATGACTATCACTAAGTCAAATGATTATTTTATTTATGAATGTAGTTATGGTCGTTAACTGTGCCAGGACATTGTAACAATTTGCACTATGACATTCTAGTAATTAATGTGATAATCACAGTATTATTTTTATATAAACAATCCCATAAAAAGACTATAGTCAAATAAATTCTGTTTTATGTATGAAACATTTAGCTAAGGACATTTGAAAAATGAATATTCAGGTAAACGTTACTTAAAACAGAAATTTCAATTTTATCTACTCATTTTGAACTTTTAAGATTCTATTATCTATTATCAATCATCTTGAACAGTTATGATTCTTATCATCAGAATGCACTGAACAAACCGCACACTCTGTTCTCTGTATGTCAGTACAAACACAAGAACACGTGTACCACTCAGAGTATTAATATCACTGTGATGCCAGCTTGCAACAACAATTAAGGCATCATTATTTCACAAACCCAAAAGAGGCACTATTCCAAATATATGCTACCCAATGTTTCTGCAATTCTTTGACATAATGTGGCCCTGTGTGATACTAAAAAGTTTTAGTGTTACACAAAACTGTCCAAAGCTATAAAAAGGGGTGGCAATAAGCATTCATGATGCTGCTTAGCTACAGTGCTGCACACCATTATATTCACAGTCATATGTATGTGCACATGTTAACCTGGTACACTGTGTGTGTTTAACCAATTCATTTTTCCCCTTAAGCTGCAAATATCATGTCATCTTATATATTAAATGATCTACCGATGATACAGCTGTGTACAGTACACACAGTAATAACATCAGTCCAACAATGACATGTGTTCATTTTTAACATTAGCACTGTTGATGAAACCTATGAGAAGTACAAGAACAATAAAAAAAACATGGAAAGAATAATATCACAATTTTAATACTCAGCATTTGTTGTGATGGACATGACACTTCAGATGTGTTACAGGTATACACAACATGTAACATCTGTACCATACTAATAACAAATTTGTTGTGGTAATTTTATGTTACAATATGGGTCTTGAAAAACTGCAAACTTAGAATACACATATCCCTTTTGAAATGTACTTCTTCAAGTGTAGTGAAGAAAATTAACAGAAGATTCCACTATCATTCATGAATTGAACAATCTGTGGTCTTTGAAACAGCACGTGTGACAATTCTGTTCAGGTGGTAAGCTGAGAAAATACAGCACCACGCTGCAAAAAGAACTCAGGAAACATTCAGAAGGATTCATTTGGAATAGTGCAAGGTAATGCAGGCTAAATTAATTAGTAGTTGTAGCTTGGTATCATACAGATAGCAACACTCTGAGACACAGGCCTATTTTTGTGGAGAGATCTGCATGTGTAATTTGCCACTCTTGTGCACTGCAAGCATTCTTTGTAGAGAATTTACATAAAAGGCCTTAAGTTTTAAAATTGTCTCTTAAATCAGATGCTTCAATGCAGCAACATTCCATGAATCTCTGTATACAGCTCCTTTGCTACAAAGTGCAATTTTACTTCAAATATTAAAATATTAATATTAAAAATAAATCATCATACTGTCCAAGGCAGCAAATGAAAAACAAATTCAAAAAGGACTTGATGCATTCAGAAAGGAGAAGTTTGTCCATTTTATTTTTCTTTTAAGTCCAACAACCATCCTGAGAGGTAACTTGAGATGGAAAGAACTAGCAGGACGATCGTACAATGCCTGAAAGTCTGTTGGGGTTTCCGTTGAAGTCATTAAGCTGTGATGGTAACATGTAGGCATATTTATGAGGATAATATTGACAGGTCTTTCACTGGTTAATGGTTTAGATTACAGACAGTGTCCCAATAACTATTGCTGCCATGATAAAAATAGCATACAATAGAAAACAGCTGAGATAGCTACAGTCCAGAGATCCAGCCAACTAAGACTAAAAAGACTCTACAGTTCTAGCAACTCCTACACAGGAGACTGCAGTATGACCACCAAGAAAACCCTTTCACTGAATTTGGTGAACTGGGGCAATTAAACCAAACCTTTTACAGAATCCATACATTATAAAACACGTGCACTTCAAATATAGAAATAATTCCATGCAGTTATTTTAAAAAGTGTTGTGTTGTACTAAGTAACCAAAGGTCTCCTGTGGGAAAAGGCTGATGCAATACAGAAACATTTTCAGCTTAACAAATATTCTACCATACTGTCAGTTCATAACAGACACAGGATGTTTAGCCTTTCACTGAAAAAAATCAACAATTTCAATGACAAACGAGACTATGTTATAGTGTCAGAAGAGACAACTTACAGCAGAACTACAGAAACGAGCACTCAACATTTTGACTACTGAGACAGCTCCAATCTTGCCTTTCATTAGGTTTTCTTACAAAACAGCTGAGCAGTGATTTCAACCGGGATAACAAGTAGTTGGCTAATCAGCTGTCACGTTGGAGATACAGTACCTTTTAAAATTAGCATGCTACAAGGCTAACTTGCTAGCTCCTGGTTATAGCTGTGGCTAGTAAAACTGAAACGGAAACCTGAGCATCGCATGGCAAGCTGTCTTAAACTCAGTAAAACTGTATAGTTTGGTAACTTACGTAAAGTCATTGTCTGTTTTATTTTAACAACTTTTTCCTGAACTTAATTTTGTGTGTGACATTGTCTCAAAACAGGATAGGGAACTTGGACAACAACGTTTCGTTTTCACGTCAGTAGATAGGCAGGAACCATTCTGTTACTTGGTTAACATTAGCTCTGGAATCAAAAATGGGAAGTTTCATTGAAAAGACCATTGTTATTTATTAGTTAGCAAAGAAAAGTCAAACCAACCGACCCTTTGCAATACGGCGTGAATTGGTGAGCTGAATCTACGTTTAGGACTATTAGAATAACTTGACACTATCACTTACCGTTCATCCTTTCAGTCCAGTTCATCAGATTGTGTCGATCTATGTATCACTCACCATGTAGTCTACCTAGGCAGCTAGCCTTGTTTAGTTATTTACCTGGACTCTTCAACGACCGAATTTAACCTACATCCGGTTCGTTTCCTGCGAGCTGCACCTACTTTCAAACTAGGTCCCGTTTCAATAAATCCATGAATGCAGTAATCATATGCATTCGAACGCAAAGCAGAATAGCCTGTTGTGATGCCACGTTTTTTTCTTCCCTACCGCCCAGTTGCTATGAGCTCAAGCCCTTGCTGAATTCAGAAAGGCCTGCACTGATAACAGCGACTCGTTCTTAAAGTCTGACTTTTTTGCGAGCTATCCACATTTGGCAAGCGATACCACAAAATAATGGTGAGACGAGTGAGTCAGGTAGTTGAGTGCCCGGGATCAAGAGGACTAACAAAAGGTCATTTTAAAAAGAAAAAAAAATAATCAGGCATTGCTCTCGGCAAGAGAAACAAAACAGCCTCTCAGCTAATCACATGACACAGCGTTGGTTTGGTCATATGACATACTGTGTCACATGGCGATGGGCACTGTTACTTTTGGTCGTACCACCGGGAGTCTGCGCAGATGCGTCGTGCTTAATAAATTGGATCAGTCGAAGTGCACTTAATGAAGTGTTACTCTCCAATCATTAGTTTTTGATATCGCTTAATCTGTGCAAAATATTTCACTGCACGTCAGTCTAAAATGCAAGCTTAATGTTCTTACTCGTTTTCAATAAAATCTAAATTAAATGAGACAGGAAATTCACTGTGAATGAACTGGACTTTTGAAAAATTGGTGGTGGTTTCAATGCAAACTGATTTTCTTTTAACCAGATAAACAATGAACATTCATATTCAGAACAATGCACATGTGTGGCTATGGTTAAAACACCTCAGTAACTTAATAAAAATATTTCCATATTGATATCCATCACCGTTATGTTCCCTTTTTGTATTTTTATACAATTTTTTGTTACAATGCTTTAACAATTCCATCTTCAGACTACACCATTCCATTCATTTGCAGCCTCTCAGACTACAGATACAGATCTCCACAAATCCAGAGTCTTGTCCTGTGTGCAGTATGTTGCGTAATTGTAGGTCTGTGCTGTTTTTGTGGTGACCAGGATAGTGGTACCCTCTTCGGTGGATGGAAGAGGGAGGCTGGAATTACAGTGAGTACTGCTGTTCTCGTAATTGTGCTCAAATTTCTCACTTGTCACAGGCCCATCATGTGCAACATCAGTCTGCCTCAAAGCACGTGAGTCTCTCTGATTTCCAGAATCTTCTATGTGCTCTTGGCTGGTCCCTGGCAAGAAGCACAACAGTGAAGTTGATTTACAATAAAGACACTAAAAACACATCAGTCAGTTATGGGTTTCTGTCATGGAATTGCACTTCACCTTAAAAAAATTAATTTGTTTGGCTTTTTGGAAGTAGAGGCATAGTTAGCTGAAATGGATTTCCTAGTTATCGTGTTTCCTTTCATGAGCTTTTGATTCTGGTTTTTGCCTGCAGCTACCAACCTTTGTTCTTGAGGAAATGCCTGCGTCGCTTTTTGCGAAGTACCTGAAGGAGCAGTACCACAGCAGTAACCGCACTCAGTAACAAGAAAACCAGGATCAGCCACACATTGTGGTTCTCAGGCACGGGACTGACAGTCTTGTCTGAAGCTGTAGAGAACAATACCAGAATACACCAACAATGAAGCTCCTCACTGAAGTACTAAACTTGCTTAGAAGCAGGTACCCAGATTTACATGGCACTGATCAAGGATGTAGATCATGAGAGTACACATTCAGCCGAACAAGGTTTGACGTACTGATTTTCTCTAGATATTTTCCAAGTCAAGTTAGAAGCTTTGCAAAAACAAAACAAGCTTTGTTAAGAAATGCTAACCTCTTTTTAGAGGTTAGTATTATACAGTCATAGTCATAAATACAGTGTTTGAAGCAGTAAAAGAGTGTCTGACTTACGCGTACTACAATATGCAGTGCAGCTGTCAGGGGGTGACTTGGAGCAGCGCAGGTAGCAGGGCTTACACTTCTCCAAAAGCCCGTCATAAAAATCGTTCTGGGCACAACTGCGTTTAGCCATGGTAAGAAGGAGCAATATTAAGATTGAAACCACAGCTGGAGTAGCATTCTCTTGTGTCTAGCTTTAGATTTAGCCAGTTGGACGAAAACCACAGGCCTAGTTTTATAGAGAAACAGAGACATGTAAATAACCTGTCCCATGGGGAAAGCCCCACTTTGAGAGGAAGAAACTCACAGCATCAAAAACCTTAAATACTGTGTGCTGTTTTATTTTGCCAGGTTTCTAATCAGGAAATATTCAGTTGCTCATAAATCATATCACATTAGTGAATTTTCATTCAACATATCAGCACCAGTTTTCCTGGTGCTATTAATGTTTTTATATAATGTCTTTCTTTGAAAGATATGAGATCCCATTTCAGATAAGTCACTATAGCAGGAACTACAATTATTTTTTGAATGAACTACCTAAGGGAAACATGAAACCAGAAATGTATAGTATCGATTAAAGAAACCTCTTCAGAAGGGGAGTTACACAGACGTCCAACCAAGAAGCACCTAAGACCACCCAGGCAACTGTGACAATTGCAGAAAACCAAAGCAAAACCACATTTTCATCTAAGGAATCTCATACCAAACTGCACAAAAGGGAAAAAGTGAGGTCACATCAGTAAGATCCATGGGTTGAGAGAGTTTTATTTACCTTCATTATCAATTCACAAGCTGTAGCAGACTCTTTTATGAGGGGCTGTGAGCAATGTATTTGATAATAACATAACATAAAAAATAAGTGACATCGAATGACATTTGAATCGATTTGTGACATTTATCAGATAATCACATAGCAGCCTATTCATCTATCAATCTGATGAACAGAAATGGCATTTTCCCTAATTCATCACTATAAACAAAATCAAAGTTACCTATAGTTACTTCCAGAATAGCCCTCAACATGATCAGCTAACAAAATCTGTACAACTGAAAGTTCCCAAGACCTTAGTTTGGCAGTTTGATTTAAATTAGGGAGAGAAATGAAGGTTTGATACAGTCCTGCTGCCTCAGTGGCTCATTGGGGGTATCTATCTCAGTCACTGTGTTTTCCCCATGTCTGATAATCAGATTCAATGAGCTTACATAACCTGGTCCTTTTACACTCAGAGCAATACCAATAAAGCAGCAAATATAAATAAAGTTATAAGAGTTATATCTCTGAATTTTGCTGTTGTTGCAGGTTAATTGTTGAGCAAGTGAAGATCAAATGGACGAAGGCTGTGAAGATGATGATGATGATGATTTTTGTTGGTGAGTAAACACCTAGCAACCGTTCACAGTGAGTAGTCTGTTCACATGCTTGATGGTGATCTAACAACACCAGCTGGTACATTTTGCAGGCCAACAGATATTGGCCTAACTGCAAAACTAGAAATTGATTTTTGCTTCTCTGTCCTTGCAACTCTGTCTCAAAACTGGCCAGCTCCCTTGGCTACAGGAATCCAGTCAGTGAGCTATGATAAATCTCTACTAATCCTGTACCACACCTGTTAATAATGGAAAACATGTTGGTGACAGCAGGTAGGTAGACATTCAGTTGGTTCAGCATGTCCTGCATAATCCACTTCAAGTACAAATTCGGAATGTATAACAGTCCTGAGGCCACACTCAGTCATATAGCTCCACTAATACATACATTTCTCATGGGAGAAAGAATCTTCACTGCATTATTTGCACAGGGTGGAAATGTTGGATAAATAAAGTGTAATTATGGCTTCCATCTTAACCCTAATGATGCAAGTCCACTGATGTTTGTGTATGCTGTCTGGGAATCTAGCAGTTGGTACAAAAAGGGCTGTGCAGTATCACATCACAGAGTGCCATGTGTCTGGTTTGTGGATATCAGGGCATAGTAGTAGCCCAGGACCCAGGAGGTCCACACAGAATCACACACAATCAAGACAGATAACACTGACAAAAACAATACTAAGCGTTTGGCATTACAGTGAGTGCTTAAGGAACCAGGCTTGTGACTGAATATTTGTAGTTTCACTACAAATATTATAGTAGGCCATTACTATTGTACTTTCGAGAAAGTATTTGAACAGATTTGCTTCAGTAAATATCCAGTAGTGCAAATGAGTAATAAGTAACATGTAGACTATGTCAGTCTTTGTGGGTACACCAAACAGCAACATTGACATTTCTTTTGAATGTGAATGAGAGGAAAACATAAACTGTGTTGTAAGAAAGTCAAGGAGATTAGCAGTACCTCCAGCAGGTGCTCCTGGAAGGTCACTGCAAGGCCTTATGAAGGAAACACGCCACTACCACCACTTGGCTTTGGTAATTCTGTATGTAAAAGCTATTTCTGTATTCAAAGCTAAGGACTGTGACCTGCCCCCACCACACTCCCCGCATGTGCCATCCACACCAATTTTAGTATTGGGTCATGTGCAAAAGTGTGAAAATTCCACTCACCATTCAGTGCACACTGCACATGACTTGAGTAGTGGGTGGACACTACCAGCGTATCAACCACAGACAGAAGGTCGCTACGGAGCGCCTTTAAAAGTTGCAGGTCGAAGGAATCTGACAAAATTGTTTTTCACAGCACCGGAGATATCGAACAATGGCTAAGCCTTCAATAATGACAGGTTATACTGGTTTTGCTCCTCTGCATGGGCAGAAACTATTAAGATCAGAAATGAAGTCAGCTTCTATTTATAGCTCTTACTGCCAAATTGCCACAATTTATTTGAAATTTTCCTTAGACTGGGGGACTCAAGCATTTTGTAAATTAATATGTGGAAGAACTAGATTAGCACTAGCATTACAGAAGAAAAGATATTGCACTTCATGTTGTGCAAGGCCAGAGCCCAGCATGTCCTTGATGGAGGCCAGCGGGGCACACCTGGGAGTGTTCCATCACTCTGCTGCTAGGATGTGTCCTCAAAACACTTCTCACGGCTGTGAAAACTTCATCTCAGATCATCTTCATCCTCATTCTTTTGGGCTTCTAATTCCTGACGCATTTAAATATTTTTGTTTTTTGCATGAATCTAAAATATTGAACTGAAAAAAAAAATACCGAATCACAGCCAGCCTATTGTCGGGTTGCCTAAATACCTTCCACCGCCAGAGGGTGCTGCATTCCAACTAGAGACGGTTATTTACGGTGGGTGCTGTCGAGTATACACGCTAACAGTTTCGATCGCTTTATTAGACATATGAATGCATACTAAGATATACGACCGGTTCCAAAATGTATGAGCTAATCATTTAAATAAAATGTAGTAAAGATTTTGAAGGCACAAGTTGAAGGGCGATAAAGAATCTACTTCCCAAGTCTGATGAGAAATTTGAGTTAATAGGACTTAAAGTTGTTAAAGTTTGTGATTTTTTGGTTTTTGTTTTATACTCCCTGAACAGTAGCTTCACTTAAATAACCTTTTCAATTTAATATTTCTGTTTGGGTCCATTTGATTTAGTCCTTCAAGGCAGTGGTTAACAAAGGCCAACTTATCTTAGTGCTTTTATAACTTCTTTGGTAAAACTGATGATGGTAATGGTAATTGTCAGAACAATTAGACTTATTTTGTCACTTACTTTGTTTTTGTCATGACTGCAGTGGTAGGCTCCAAGCAGGCATCCTATACCCATAATAATTCTATTATGAATACAGATATTCAATATATGGTCTGCATACAGGTCCCAAGTAGAGAACATGTTGCCAAGAACTTCATAATCATTTGTAAAAGCTTTTAGTGGCTGTTTGCAGCTGTCATGGTCAAACATTATGCTGATATGAGTTTACCATCCCATCCCCTTAATTTTACAATTAATTTACACAGCCCATCCTCACTGACATGATGCCAGACCTCTGCACACTTTTCCATCACCCTCCAATGATTCTTCAGTTACTGTTGTAACTGCAGTGTTTTCCATCCATAGCACTTCTCCTATACAGATTTTCCATACCATCTGTTCAATTCCTATGATTACATTTACAGAAGAACATTTTGATAGACAATCAAGGACAATAGGGGGTTAACTGAGAGCCTTCAATATGTTAATGTTCTACAAACAGCAAATAAATATAATGTTGTTCCATTCATTCAAAAACACTGTTTCAGCCATATAATCTATTCAGTCTAATGTCTACAGTCATTCAGTTTTCTAGTAGTACGATGGTAAACAGCATCCACTTTAAGAACACCTATTTCAAGTACAAGGATTGAGGATCTACAAATAACGCCTCAGGTCTCTCAGTTAAAAGGAAAATTGAATTAGAGAAAGTTCTTAGTGTTGTATTTTTGTTATTATTTCAACCCCATTTTAACACAGACTAAGCCTTTAGACTAACCCAATCTACAGAGTGCAATGATGAAGTCATTTGAAGGTATTTTCTATATCAAAGACTGGTAAGTATTTTTTTTTACTTTCAAATGGTCTTTTGAGAACACACCGACACACTTTGAAGCAGAGCAGTGTGTTTTTTTATTCATTTTGTTTTGTCATAAGCAAGCTGATTAAGGTGAATATTACAGTTGCCAAGGCTTGTTCCAGTCTATTGAATCCACTGGCATTTGTTGAAAAAACAATCTTCCACCTGGTGGAAAGAGAAATGAGTTCTGGTCATCATGAGTGCATTTTATTGCAATTTGTAGATTTCTGTCTCTGTTGGATGCATGAATAGAAACAGAGATATAAGAAATGACCACATCGCATAATGTACATGCCAAGGTAGCATTGCACTAAAAATAATGGTTGGCCATTTATTTTGACACTGATATAATGGGGAAATATAGTAACATATATAGACAGGTAATATTTTACAATTTTCACAACAGACCAAACTGAAATTTCTCAATATTGCTAATTGTGACAGACATTGGAAATGCGTACTGTCATAATAATCCTACCCTTAATAAAATTTTACTACACTGATAACAAAGATGATGTCTTTGTATCTTACAATAAAGAATCAGCTAAAGATGTCCTGCAGACAACCAGCCAGATATAGGCAGTGTAGCATAGTGATTAAGGAGCAGGACTTGTAACCAAAAAGTTGGCGGTTCGATTCCCCACCGGGACGCTGCTGCTATATACTTGGGCAAGGTACTTAACCTACAATTGCCTTAGTAAATATCCAGCTGTATAAATGAATAACGTTGTTCAAAACTGTAACGTATGTGCTTCGCTCTGGATAAGAGAGTCTGCTAAATGCCAATAATGTAATGTAATATCTCCGGCATGCCCGCTCAGCCGAAAAGGGGCTGAATAGGAACTTCCTGGTCAGGCCTGTTCCTTCTGGGTCAGTCCTTTACGCTGCAGTCTCTGCCTGATGACCGGCAGCCACACCAGCCCCGTCACCAAGAACATGAGCCCAATTGACAGGCACACAGTCCCCGCAGTGTGTGACACGTTCACCAGCTGTGCCGAGTGAAGCAGGGAGAGCACCGAGCCTGCCCCCAACAGCAGCCCTCCGATCACCATGACGATGATGGGCTTGTGGAAGTAGGTCCAGCGAGGAGGGTTCACTATGCCACTGTCATCCTCCGGGCATAAGACTTGCGTCACCGTCTCCTCTGCCCCCGTCCTGGTGTCTGTACTGGGGCCCACAGCTCCTGGGGAGGGCATCCTGTGGAGAGTGGCCCAAGCTCTGGACAGGCTTGCCTTCAGCAAAGAGGGGGACTCATCACAATGATTGAATAAAATGCAGCCATATTTTTGAAATAAATATGTAAATAATTGGATGGCTGTCAGTGACATATACGTCTCAGTGGTCAACCCCCTCTCCCCACATGGGAAGAACATGGATGATGAATTATATATACATATAATTTAAAAATGAAATAAATATCTGAAGCTTCACAGTTTAAAAAAAAAAGAATTCACTGGCTTTGGTGATGGTTAACAGTCATTCTGATTGATTTATGTGTAGATACAATCATTTGTGGGTGAAGCTGTTCTCTGAAATTGTTTAATCAAAGGGATAACAGTAAAAATGAGAAGGATCCACTACATACAGGATTTCACAATGGCAGGTACTGGATCATATGACTATATCTGAATGGGTATGTAGTTTTTATAATTTTATGATTTCAAAATGCATATAATTTTGAATCAGTCAAATTATATATTTTGTGGACTTAATGATTAATAAAAAACTGATTAATAAAAAATATTTAACTTACCTTAATGTAATGTTTGATGGTTCCTTTCCCCCTTTCCCCCAGTTTAACAGTGTGCTACTGCTTCTATGTGTCTGCTTCTGACATCCTTGGCCAGACAGCATCTGTGCATCCATGCCACACCCAAGGGGAGGGGCAGTTTGGATTAGTTTGACTGTGGCAACTGGCAGCCGAGACAATATCCACTGAAATTGATATCAGACGTGTGAAGCAGGCTTCATTTCACTGTGAATGTCACCAGTATTTTTATTATTTCTGATAAATTGAGGGCAGGTTTTAACATGGGACGAGAGCTTAATTCTCATTGTGTCCCTTGAGCACATGCTTGTGTACGGGTATCAACATGATTATTACAATTCCGATTCTCCCAACTCTTGCCTTTTATTCACTTGCATTCTTAACTCATGAACAACTCACCATTATGACTTACCATTTTTCCTGTGAAATTCTACATGCTCACTAAGCTATGTGCATGCTGTATTTGCTACAGTTCTGGTTTATGCTTGTGCATATTAATCGTATTGAATGCTCCACTTGTCTTACATTATATCATCTTCACACTCTTAAAACAGTCATTATGAGGGTTTTAAGAACAACTCGCATTGTCCCTGCAGAAAATGCTTCAAAATGGCACTGTCATGCAACTGCCATATGATTTATTATTTGTTATAGCCCACCACCCCCCCAAGTAATTGCAATGTTATTGTGATGGTACAGCTTTGGTGTTATGGAGCTTTTTCAGATTTAACTTCTCCTTTGTATCGACCCATTATGGTTTCCTGGCAAAAGAAGTAAGCTGTCATATCACATGCACTGTGGCTACATAATATTCTCAACAGAAAATCACTTTGGTAGTTTTGTCATAGGCTTGTTGTTATGACTTCTTAAGTTAAACATGCATCTAATAAGTTAAACATGACACTTAAACATGACACTTATTGATAGTGGATTCAATACTATTTGATATGCATTGCTGAATTGGAAAATGCATTTTCTCATATTCAGTTATTTAAATACGACATACAGGGACTGAAATGTGCCATTAACCTTGCTATGACCTAGACTCTCAGGTACTGGAATGCATTGGCTCCATTCTGTGATTCTGTAATTGGCCATTCCAATGTGAGGTTTGAAAAGGGGCCGTAGAGCACAAATAGTGACCAATACAAAAGAGGGAAACTGCAAATGATTAAACTTGCCTTTTACTATTGATGAAAAGCAGGTTGGCGAAAGTAATTTATGATGCCATTAAGATTCAACTGGACTTTCTTATTTAAGAGTATTAGCATTATTGACAGTTCTAGGCTTATTCATACTAATTTAAATCTACATTGCTATGAAAAGATCATTTTGTCACAAAATTACTGTTGAAACCATAAAGATTCTTCCAATATATGTGATATATCTTTGAAGTTATAATTACTTTAGACACTTTTAGTATAAATGAAAAGGAGTTCAGATGATTGTATTCAATTCAAATGCTATTTTATTCATCCCATTCAAAGCTTTATCACATTAAACAATCTACCTTTAAATATTGTTAGCAGAAAAACTGTTACAGAATAAAAAAATGCCTGTAACAAATACGGTAAACATAAATAGATTATCAATTCATATGAGAAATGGACTTGAAATATTACCATACAGTAGAAACGAGGGCAGCGAATATGTGCAATATTCATTCATTCAAAGGAAGAGAACATTAGACAACAACAGTAACAATAGAGTAATCGTGGAAAGGAATAAAGTTATAACAATATTTATTGACATTTTTAAAGATTGTTATTATAGTTCCTATTGAAATGATGACAGGCTCTTCTGTTAATGGCTGTGATCAGTATCAGTCCCAGATAAATCTGAACTTGACCTCCTTCATTTTCTCTTTGTAAACAGCATCAAATGTTTCCATCTGTGTCTCTGTGAACAGATTCTTCCAGTCACCAGCGATTCCTGGGGGGGATGGGGAAACTCTTGTTACTGTCAATATTGTATATTATGTATATGTATACTGTCACACCATTTCTTATATTGCAGTAAATTTAAAAGCAGTGCATTCGTAGAACAATTCAAACAACATTTACAGGAGTGCACAGGTAAATCCATGATGAAGTACACTGATGAAAGCATCCATTAAGGTTAGATTACCAGCTAAATTAATCAAATGCTAGGACATTGTTACATTAATCTGTTATTTTTGACCATACAGTACCTTTCCTAAGAAACTCTGATTTTTTCTGGTCGAAGACCTCCTGTGGCACCAGTGAGTAGTTTGACATCTTGTTTTGTTTCATGCTCTTGAAAGTGCAGCGATCTGCAATCTTCTTGGTCACCTCCTCACTCAAAGATTTCCCCATGAAACGGGCAATCCTTGACACGGAATCATTAAGATCCTATACAGAACAGGAACCAACATAAGACGAACACTCTCATACGCATACACACACATTTGTCTGCAGTACTCTATGGATATGCATAATTTTGCAGTTTTACATAACTCCGAAGTCTCTTGATATTGTTGTATTAAATGCAGGTGTAAATAATAATATACATACAAGTATCATTTCCTCATAGGAAATGTACATCACGCGGCCTTGCTCTTCTGCATTTAGCCATCCCTTAACATGATCAAACCATGACCCCAACATCACTGGGAAAAGAGGCAAAAATGTACTGTGATGTGTTAATTGTTACTACTAATGATTATAATTAACATGTAATGTTACTGTAACATTAGTCATATCTGACATATGTATCATTTAAAAAATTCACACTATAATTCAACAGTGAGTTCAACAAAAATAATGACAGCTTTCCAATATAGTAATTTTAATAAAGTATTGAATATAGTACCTTTTCCACTGAGGAATTTTTCTAAGAACTCATCTACTGTCCCTGGCTTCACCAGGAATGATGCCATCCCACAAAAGTGGAACGATGAAGTGAAAACATCCTTTGGGTTTCTCATCACATAAATGACCTGTGTAAGAAATCAGTTAATAGATGTTCATCATAAGTATATTTGGCCTCTATTATGTATAACATATACCAGTCAATGTAAAACACTAGTCAATGTAAAACACAATGTAAAAAAATACACACACACACACACACACATTTTATATGTATATATATATAGATCAGGAGACTAGCAATATCAATGTTATAAACATGTACCAGTACATTGAAATTCTGGTTGTAAACACATCTACTATTCGGTTTTACTTCATATGTAATCTGTAAACAAACACCTAGCTGCCGCTGCAAACAATGGTAGCAAGATAAGCGGAGAAGATAGCTTGATTTAATTAACTTAAAAATGTTCTGTGTTGGAAGTTATAGTAAGAGTTTAACACCGTAGGGCTATAACTCAATCACCATTAGGCAGTACCATTTCATACTGAAATAATCCTAATTGGTGACATACAGTACGATTCCCTGATTTAAACGCTCTCGTGCTGTGTCAACCCCGTCCTCTCTAATTCCGCAGCAGCCCAGTCGTAATGTGAGTCATGTTAATCTGAAGCACCCATACTGCGCAATTTTCAATAATTACAGTACAGTATATGTGCTAGCTCTTAGCTGTTTGAATATATTACACTTCTATACCTTTGGCTTGACCCTGAAGAAGGACTCAGGCATCATGGAGTAGTGGAAGTGGCTGGCAAACAAGCGAGGGGAGGGTCTCTGGTCCAGGTTCAGCAGCATGGCACGATACTCTTCCAGCCAGGGCATACGGTCCCAGTTGGGAATGGTGAGCACAGAAGCCATGTCCCCCTCACTCTGGATGAGGGGAACAATCTCCTGCATCCATGTTGTACCTGCAGAGACATGGGCAGACATATTTGCTACGTTTACACCGTATGGTTACTGTCTCTGGTGTACTGGTGTTTTTAATAATTTCTCTTTCTGTAAATTTAGATATTAGCAAGATATTAGTGCACAAATAATTGTATAGATATGGAAAAGCTTTTTCTCTGTAATGCACCGTTGAACCAGCAAGGTTTGCTTTCTCATCATTCCTTACATTAGTACACAAATAGTTAAAAATTGTGTAGAGATGGGAAGCTTTTCTCTACAATGCACTATTGAAACAGCAAAGCTAGCTTTCTTATCATTCCTACTGATTAAGAAAACAAAAACCATGAATAAACTGAATTATGCTTGCCTCACACACTGCCCTTCTCTTCATCTAAGCATTCAGTTATTCACTGGTCTAGCTCTATGCCTGGAAAAAGCTTTTAGTTGATATAAACCATTGTCTGCATAAATAAGACTGAAACATTGATAAAAACATAAACATTTAAATGTATTAATGTATTAAATGCTCAAAATCTGCATTAAAGCTGTAGAGAAAGCAAAATTACCAGACTTTGGATAGGTCACAACAATAATGTCGTCATGACGAAAAGTAAATTCCTCCAGGAACTTCAAGCTTTCTGGTGGATGCAGGTGTTTTGGAAGATAAATGCCTTTATACTCAGTGTATAACTCAGCCTCACTCATGTTTCCAGGGAGCGAATTTGAAGTTGTTCTTGAGTTCTTGCAATGTGACCACAACATACAACAAGCACCTTAAGTAGTGAGTCTTATCTTCTCTTGATCAATGGAGCCATTCAGTCCAATCAATTTAGCACTTCTTTTCACTGGGGAGCAAGGTCCTCAATTGCACATATTTGTTTTGCAAATTGCGAAAAACAGCACATTTACAAAATACACATTACAAAATAATCTCTAGTTTAAAATTGCTCTGTCATCCCAACAAACTGCAGCAGTTTCTCCTCAGTGAAACAGAGCTTGAATTTGGTTTGAAGGAATTTTTATTTAAAAAAACCCTCTCCATATGGGCTATATTACATCCAACCGCATACACAAAGTGATAATGTATAGTACAAGTACATCTGATAGATGCTGAGTTGTCAGGTGCTAGGTATAGTATACGGCCTGGTGCTGTGAACTAGAATGTAGACTTACTAGCTAGGTTTAGAGCTAACATATAAACATCTTTAGTAGGAAAGCCCTGGAGGTTTATGGAGAGGTCTTGGAGTGCATGTTTGGTGGGTTAAGCAGGTATATCTCAGAAAGGTTGAGCTTCAGGTAATGACTCATCAGCCAGACAAAGATCTCTGCAATATAATTGTATAATATACAAATAATGATATATTATACATTGAGACCTGCAAGTCCGATGACGGAAAATAAAGAGTTGTGTCAAAGGCATAACAATTATGGAAAAGGCCATGAGCAGATGTAACAGAAATGAGGAATGTGACTGAACCCTGAGGGATACCTCTCAAAAGACTTTGGTACGCTGAGACAGAACCTCTCCAGGCAACCTGGAAGGACTGGTTTGAGAGGTAGGGCATGAACTGGCTAAGGCTAGTAACCGAGATCCCTTAGTAAAATTTGTTGTAAAGGAGAACATGGTGGCCAACTGCGCTGAGTATTACAGAAAGGTCTTAAGCAATCATTACAGAGGAATGAGAGGTAGTTCTTGGAATGGAGTACTGGATCCAGTATGGAAAGCGGACCTGTCGGAGTATAGGAGGATTTTCCGTAAAAAGGAAATGAGAGTACTGAACTAAAAAGTAGCAATGATACAATCTGCCATCACATACTTCAGTTAAATAAAATAAACACTAGGTATTTTTTTGTTTCAAGCACCATATGGGAATAAGAAGAAGCCTTCAAATGTGTTGATACAAGGAAAAAAGTATATTTACCATCAGCATCTAAAACTTTACATCAACAGGAGGTTGATTAAATTGAAAAAGTAGTGTAATGGTTTATCCAAATAATAGAAGAAAAAAAAAAACAAACCAATAATAATTTTAAATATATATTTGAAATTGTAATGGAATACCCTGTTTTTAACAAAAGACAACTAGGTAGTATGAAGGGTTTTTAAGCTAGGGGGATAAAGGGGAGGAATAAAAGTTATGAAAGTGGTACATATAACTTCTGTTACAAATTATACTTCTGTATATTTTTTTAAATGCTTTCATTTGAATGTGTGACATGCTTCTTTCACATCAGATTTGTGGTTTACAGTGTTTGCTAGCTAACTTCTCCAGAAGTAAGTTCGCAGAAAATATTGAACTGAAATATTGAATTGAAATATTGAAAAAATTCTATATTTTATGTGTCTTTCAGTTTGATCTTCTTCACAATGGCATATTCTTTGTGGTGCTGCTTCTGTGATTGCATTTCAAGAACTAAACCCCTGATAGCTGCCTAATCTTTTATTTGATGTTGATATAAACTATCTGTGGTACTACTTTGTACCCTGATAATCCATTAGTTCATTAGTAAATTGCAGATTGAAATGAGATTTGAACAATGTAGGCTTTAAGCAGTTACTAAAGCCATGAAATACAAAGGTTCCAGAGCAGTAAATGTGAAATGTGTTTTACTATTTTCAGGAGAAGAGAGCTTGGAGATTAATTTGTGTAAATTAATCTCTGTTTGTGAGGTTTATCCATTGATTTAAACATTGTGACTTGCAGAAATATTTGCAAAGCACCAGTGTGTTTAGTTCTTCATTTAATTTGTGATGTTTTCTCATGATTACTTTTTTCTTTTCTTTATTCAATGAAAACAGGATTTCAAAAAAAAAAAATTACAGAATATTTCAGTAATAATAAGACATGGCACCCACATCATTTTCTAACATTATCATCTGCATAGCCAGTACCAGCATCATTTAAATATTATTAAAATACTAATTCTAAACATATCTAAGCAGACCAGCCTGTATATACATACATGCAGTGGATCAAGATCAAGATCAATTAATTCTGAATATTAATTTAAAATAGAAATATTAAAACACCTTGGCTGCATAAGTGAACGTACCCTATATAATGGGAGTAATTGTTCTCAGGTGAAACCATTCACAATCCAAATCATGGCCAGAGCTAAATGACTTCACCTATGACCAGCTGAAGTGATTCTGATTAGTTCAAGGTAGTTTCCTTATTTGTTAGTGCATGCCAGCATAAGGAAACAACTATGGGTAGAACTGGGGTTAATCTGATGAAAGGTACAAATCAGGAGAGGGTTTTAAAAAGGTATCAAATGCCTTAAATGTATCATGGAACACAGGAAAAACTATAATCAAGAAATGGACTAAATATGAGCACCACCGGGACCTTGCCTAAATCAGGCCATCCCTCTAAGATGGATGACTCAGGAAACTCATCAGGAAGGCCACCAAGAGGCCAACAGCAACATTAAAAGGGCTGCAGGACTTCATGGCAAGGACTAGCCACCATATGCACATAGCAACAATTTCATGTGTTCTCCACAATCTCCACAAAAAGGTAGCCACTTCTCACAAAGAAGAACATCCAGTCTCATCTGAATTATGCAAAAAGATACTCCTGGTCTCCTTTTGCCATGTGGAAAAAGGTCTTGTGGTCTGATGAGACCAAGGTAGAACTTTTGGGCCTTAATTCCAAACATGCTTGGTGCAAATCCAGCACAGCTATCAGCTTAAGATCACAGTCTGTACTGGCAAGCATGGTGGTAGCAGCATCATGCTATGGGGCTGTTTCTCTTCAATAGGAACAGGAGCTTCGGTGAAGGTAGTTTCTATGTTGAAGATTGGAGAAAATTTTGTGCATTTATCTCCCCTCTCCATCTTTGCTTTATTTTAATAATAATGTCCTGAACTAACAAATACATATTATCTTGCATTATGCAAGGCTTGAACCAGAAAATGTCAAATAAGCAGGTAAAGACAGGAATCTATGAACAGGTGAGCATGCAAGGGTGTGGACAATGTATTTTCTATGATGCAAAGAGAGGATGAACAAATGTTTGGGTAATTTCTGTTTCCAGAGATCTGTCACTTGACACCCACCTTGCGGCATCACTTGCAATACATAAAGGATCTTTGTTGTAAAACGTGAAAGCGCTTGGCATCATATTGCTGGACTAAATGTAAACACACTATGCCATTGGATGACAATGCAGACAGATAAAAGCAGTGTGGAGTGCTTGCAGAACAATTATACCTGGATTACGCTGAGTGCTCTGACATGAGTTCTCAAAATTATGTCCTGCTTTAAAAGGATGTGCAAGTAAAAACAAAAGTTAGTATCATCTGAATGGAGAAAACTGGGTTCAAAAATAGTTTATGTGCAGTTAGGAGTATACATCTAACTTAACAAGAAAGCATACAGACAGTGTATGTATGCAATAATCAAATCAACTGAAAATGTATTTTCCTCATAAACATGCCAAGTTACTAACAGGTGGAAATCATATATTCTCCATATATCAGTACATTCACATTTGCAAAAATAGCTCTGTCACTCAAAGTATTGATATCAATAAGAGGTCAACTTATGATGAACAAATTTTCCCACATCCTGACATACCTTACACACCTGAAGAGGCACCATTCTACACAAATGTTACCAAATAGCCCTGTTTGGTTTGTAAAAAGAACAGTTTATTCCAAGTTATCATGTGACATAAAACTTAAATGTGCATGATACAGTGGTAGCAGAAAGCAGGAGTGATTCTGCTTAGGTACAAGTGTCAGTGTACAGTGTCCTCCATATTATTCACATCTCTGATTATATAGGGAAAAAACATGATTTAATAGAGAAAATGTATATATTAGATATATTTTGTACTTAAACATTTTAATGAATTTTAATTAATTTTATTCTAGAAAAAGCATGCATCAAACTGATTCACACCCTTAACTTATCTTCTAGAGAAAATTCAACAAACAAAGTCTACATCAATATCCTGCACATAATTTAGAGTTCACCAAAACTTTCCAGATTCATTTAGGCATCTGACGGTTTCTTTTCTCTCTTGAGTATGAAAAGGAGGCAACACATGAAATGTATCAGTTGGATACATCATCATGATCAGGGGAGTTCTCTGAACAGACATGTTTGTGTCAGTTTCCACCTGCCTACCCCATGGTCACTGAGGGAAAAATTCACACAAACATGCAAAAAGAACTGAAAACAACTAGAAATGGACCAGACAGCAAGCTCTCTTCTGCCATAAACTTACTTAATTTAATATTGTAAGGAAGCAGAAACATTGTCGGTAATCTGTATGTCATAAAACTATTTGTTACACATAGCTTAATCCCCAAGGTCTCATAAAGATATTTAAACACAGATTTACTGCAGTGGACCCATTATACCTCTGGTTTCAGTCACTACCAGCCATCTGCAAATCATTGTAATTCCAGCTAAATTGTAATTACAGCTAAATATTCAAATTTGACATTCTTATTTCCTGGTTCAAAGCTTGTTTGAACAGGTAACTTATTTACAACTGAGCAAGGATGAATGAATGTCTTATCTGGGTACAAAGTACCAGGATATATTGATTTCAAATAGGATAATATCAATGACGAATTTTCTGAAATGCAATCAGAAGCATACTGCCAAAATGAGTGGCATGTGTGAAAGATTCCACTATTTGCATTTTTCAGCACTCTTTTGAAGGTAACTAGCAGGTATTTGTGCCATTGTAAAATGACGTCTTTCAAGAACACATTAAAAATTAATCACTTTACTGTGAACATTTTTGTGGGGATATTTCGGTCAGTATCTTGCATAATATTGGTTAGTCAGAAATGTAATTTCATATGGAAGAAGTCCTCCAATGAATTAGAGTAAATCAGTGATTTACATCAACTGACAGCATTAAAATGCTCTCTTTAGTATGCTGATCAGGTTACTATTTTCTGTATTGTTTTTCTTTTAACTTCTCTGTGGATGAACCATGGCAGTAAATGTTTTAACCTTTTATACAACTGGCTGGTGCTCATCACATTCAGAAGTTTTTAAAAGGGTGACATGTGGGGTATCATGCTTGCAAATTCTTTTGAATCCAGAGAGTACAGTATCATGTTTACAATGGTAAAGTAAATCATGGCAAAACCTCATCACTACTTTTTATATGACTAGTCTGATTTCCTCTCACAGAACATCTTGCTGTACCACAACAAGTCCACACTGGCATTCCAGACAGTACTCCTATCACTGACTGAGCCCCTCCACTCTACAAAAGTTGCCTCCTTTTAGCACGACTGCTTTCTTTTTTTGAGCCAGCACTGGACGGCTGGGTCAAATGCACAACATTCTAGTTGGGTTTCTGCCTAGCCTCTCAAATTTACCATGTGCTTGCATAAAAATGCAGCAACCTGAAGGGCAAGTGTAAACACTGGCAGTAACTGAAATCTTTTTTGAATGCAGACAGCATGCTCTGAAATTCCTCTGACAACACTCTTTCAAGAGTAGTTAGATAGTTATTTATATACAGTAAGACATTTGAGTGCTTAATGTGTTGGTTTGTTGCTGATTTGGAAAGTAATATTAACCAGGTAACTATCTTGTAGAGATATATGCTTGGATGACAAAGTCATAACTTGCAGATCATCCTTTATGAGGTAGACCAGCTCCACCTGCTAAACAAGACAATATTCCCATGCATCTCCCCCACACCTGTCATCCTCAACACAGGCTCTCCTTTGCAGACAACCTCATTTCAGTGACCTAGTGTTGCAGATTCTTCCTAAACACAGCTCCCCAACTGCACATTAACAGAATTGTCTTCTAGGGTAACAGACGTTTAGGCTATATAGCTTTTGGGACTATTCAGATGTCACTATTATGTTACTCTCACTGTTCTTTACAGTTCTATTCCAGAAGTTGCTATGTTGTCTACAAACCAAAAAAAAAATATTACTTCTTTTTTCTTTCATATTTCTATTTGTATTTTGCCTTGTCCTACGTCGGCTTAGCTCATTTCAGTCTCTTCTCAGGGAAGGCTTTAAACGCGATCGACTCGATTAGATTGTTGGGACAAAGTTCGGTTTAAACTAGTAATCTGCTCTGTGCCAAATAACGCTACCTTGCTGTTAGGAAGGGGAATGCGCACGATAGTTACTCGTCATTTTGCTCATCGAGTCAAAAAAGCAAGTCAGCTGAACTGCATCTTTTAACTTAATAAGGTTACTGTTCTGTAGCTACATCGATTTTTCACCCCGCAAGAATTCAAGAACAAGTTGTTTTACATCACTCTCTCGAAACATGACGGAAGCGGAGTTATATTCCGAATATAAAGGCGTTTACGTTCCAAAACTCCTGCACCCACCAGAGAGCTTGAAGTTCCTGGAAGAATTTACTTTCCGCCACGACGACGTTATTGTTGTGACCTACCCGAAATCTGGTAACGTTTCTGAATGTTGTTGTTCATCCACAATTACACTACCTTGTATTTTTTTCTTTTTTACATTTCAGACTATTGTTGTGACCAAAAAAAAATCTTGCGAGATTATCCATGCCGCTGCACGCCTGTGTGTGTGGTTTCGACACGTAAATTGTATCCTGGGGCAAGGAATTTAACTTAAAAAACTCTTAGAAAACTCTTATCAGTGTAACTTAAATTATGTTAAATAAAATACTCACAAGAACAAAAGATAATTATTCTATGTATGAATGTATGTCAGTAAAGTAAGTGTGCCAGTGTTGATATGAGGCCAATCTACAGCTGATATTTCCCCCACATTCGTGAACTCTTGTTGTTTTAAGTGGAAGTGTCCAACGCAGTGTGGTTTCCCCAGCGTGCGGTGTGCAAGTGTAACTGGCTTCATGCTCACAGAATAAGTGATTCCCTTGAATCCTGAATAGACTTATGTGGAACTACGTTCTGAAATCGTGACGTCTGTATTTACATATTGATTTCCTTCAAGTGAACACAACAATCTTTAGAACTCTTTAGATTGTATCTCCATGTAATGATGATGATTACATGTAGAAAACACTTCCTGTTACAAACTTGAAAATTCATGCTGCCGTGCGTGGGCGGACTAATGCAGTAATTTCAACCTACTATACAGCCATAGCAGATACAGAGTGGGGAGAATGTCTACCTGTTAAGAAACAGAACAGTACTTTTTAAGGTATAAGGACGTAAAAGATAACAAATTCGTTTATGCTATACACAGACTGGGAAACAACATCGTTTCTGGTATCATTTACTTGCCTTTTTGTAGTACACCTTTTGAATGATAATGTGAACATGAATACGTGAAAGAGAGGCCAACCAAATGTAGACAGAGGGGACATATACACAGTGTAATGTACATTTTATGCTGTTGTGGTCATATCAATCTCAAAGAATTCAGACAAATGCATTGGACAAAAGCATCCTCAGTAAGTATGCATGCAGTATTACACAAGATGCTTAGCAAGCGGCCAAACTTGCAACAATTTGCTACTCTGAACAGTTGTCATTGGCAGAATATGTATACATATAGGCTATCCTGACAGAAAAGACCAAAGGTAAACAGTATATTTAGACATGTTGGAAAATTTGTGATAATGTAATGCTCCAGCTCTGGTCAAATGTAACAAATACTGTATGTCTGCCCATGTCTCTACAGGTACAACATGGATGCAGGAGATTGTTCCCCTCATCCAGAGTGAGGGGGATATGGCTCCTGTAGTAACCATTCCCAACTGGGACCGTATGCCCTGGCTGGAAGAACACCGTGCCATGCTGCTGAACCTGGACCAGAGACCCTCCCCTCGCATGTTTGCCAGCCACTTCCACTACTCCATGATGCCGGAGTCTTACTTCAGGGTCAAGCCAAAGGTACAGAAATGTGAGACATTCAAACAGCTAAATGGACAAACACAAACACTGGTTTCCTGTTGGTTACTCAATTTGTACCTAAAAAGCTTTAGCATAAAACATTCACCTGCTGCAGGTATTGAGGAGTGAGTAGGTACTGGCTCCCTGCAACAAATCAGTATCTGTATTATCTCAGTTTTAGCCTTAAAAGTATAATTAGGTGGTTGTTTTAGGAGCATTTTTTTCCATTTATATGACTTTTAAGGGGATGATATTACTTTGTAAGTTTCCACTTGAAACAGAGAGTGAGCCCTTGCACAATGTTGCTCTATGACACCAATCCCCATCAGGTATAGTGAAATAGCTTGAGCCTCTTCAGTCTATTTGAATGTGAAATGCACTGTAGGTTGTTTATTATACTTTTATTCAAGTTAGAAACCTCAGCAAGAAGTAGAACTGAAGTCATGCTTTGTTCCAGGGCATGTTGACAGACACTGTAATATATATTTTAAATACAGTATACTGAACCAGGGAGGTGTGTTTTGCAACTGAAATATTAGAGTATGGATATTCAGAGGCACTCCCTGTTTCATGATGACCTGTATGTACAGTGTTTGTGAAAATACTGCCATCGTCTTGTGGTACAAAATACCAGTTCACGATAAGAGCCTAGATATCATCAACATAAGCGAGAAAAAAGAATGTCCTCATATTACTTAACCTTCTATTGTTGCATGTTACAACATACAACTTTTCTGCACTTCATATGCAAGCAGACTTAAATATAAATATATCTATGGGAAAGTAGGAACCAGTCTGCAGTGATCCAGTTTTATAGAGGAGTTTCCAAAAATACGTTTTGTAAAATTGGAGACAGCCTATTTGTATGTATGTATAAATCTGTATTTTAAAGATGTCTTGTCAAGTGTCTTCAGCGCTATCAGCAAATGCACTCCTTGCAAAACTGATTCAGCCAATCAAGCATCAGAAACACCTGAATATTGATTAATTGATTCTTTCACAGGTCATTTATGTGATGAGAAACCCAAAGGATGTTTTCACTTCAGCCTTCCACTACTATGGGATGGCATCATACCTTGTGAACCCAGGGACAACAGATGAGTTCCTAGAAAAGTTTCTGAATGGAAAAGGTACAGGATGGAGTTTTGTATTTGCTGCAGTTCTCTTTCACTGCATTTGAAAGCAGAAATTCACCTGATCTGAACTTGATGCATAAAGCCTTCCCTTTTCAGTAATAGAATAATATCTGTTAGCAAAACATGAATGCGAACTGTATTTTCTGAAAACGTCTACTGTTACATGACTAGTGTTCAGCTATGTTAATTTCCATTACTCTTGTCATTCAGAGTAACAATTCCTAACAGTAACATTTTAAACTATTTTCCCAGTGATGTTTGGATCATGGTTTGATCATGTTAAGGGATGGCTAAATGCAGAAGATCAAGACCGTGTGATGTACATTTCCTATGAGGAAATGATACTTGTATGTATATTTTTTTTTTACACTTATTTCTAATACAATACTGCTCATCAGCAATTTCAAGAGACCTGAGAGTGATATAAAATTACACAATTATGTATATCCAGAGTTCTGCAGACAGATGTATGTGTATGCATATGTGAGCGTTCATCTTACGTTGGTTCCTGTTCTGTATAGGATCTTAATGATTCTGTGTCAAGGATTGCCCGTTTCATGGGGAAATCTCTGAGTGAGGAGGTGACCAAGAAGATTGCAGATCACTGCACTTTCAAGAGTATGAAACAAAACAAGATGTCCAACTACTCACTGGTGCCAGAAGAGTTCATGGACCAGAAAAAATCAGAGTTTCTTAGGAAAGGTACTGTATGGTAAAAAAAAAAAACGAAACAAAAAAAAGCATCAACATCGCAATAGGTGGTGTTTTAAACTCAGTCAGTACAGTCAGTGCATTATCTACTTACATACTTCATACCTAAAATGGCCAGAATATAATAAATATTGTATCCTGGAGCAAGGACCGTAAATTGACCATAAATTTTTTTCTTCCCCCCTTAGGAATTACTGGTGACTGGAAGAATTTGTTCACAGAGGCTCAGATAGAAAAGTTTGATGCTGTTTATGAAGAGAAAATGAAGGGCATCAACTTCAAATTCGTGTGGGATTGATCACAGGCACAGGAGGAGCCTCTCTTCAATAAGAACAACAATCATTTTAAGAATTCAACACACATTATAGCTTTATTTTTCTAACCTCTCCTTTTGATCATTTTAAAATGGGGCACTACTACAAAGCCTTGTTCTTTTGTATATGGACAAGCTATCCCTTTACTTAACCATTACCCAATAACCTGTTGTTTAGTTCTCTCTTCCTTTGAAGGCCATATAAATGATTTTTCAGCTGCTTTGATGTACTTTTTCAGGAATAAAGCCCAAGCTCTCCACCCCATATTGAATTGACAAAAAGCATATGGCACCAAATCATGCTTGCTACCTAGACAGATATTCTGTTGAGTCAAAGGCAGCTAGTGGCAGGATAACTAGATGAAATTATCTAGCTAAAGGTACAGTCTGCAGTCCACAACGAATAAACCAGGTCATCTGAAAATCATAATCATGACTATCTACCTGCAGGTTGAAAATAAAGCAGTGAAGTTGTTTTTTCACCTTATCAAGTAATATAGCTAGCTAGAATATGAACACAATCTGCTGAGCTGTCCAGATAAAACACATTAGAACATTAATGAAAATTACCAGTACTAATTTTATGCCAGCCAGTACGAAACAAATCCTGACAAAATGTTGCAAAAGGGACACCTGTTGGAATGCTCAAAGTGTGAATTAACATGGTTAATTAGTAGGAATAAAATTTTAATCAACTCAATGACAGTTTACCATTCTATACAGTATCAAGATGGTGTATGCAATATGCAGTATGTCAATGAAAAATGGGCTCTGATTTCTTACAAGCCTTTACTTGCTCACTTATAAAAGTACAGAAATGTTGACATTACACAAATGTAACCACTGGATTTGTGGCAGGCTTAAACATGTGCAGCTGTTACTTGAAAACATAGCTCTGATAGCTTGAAGCAGGTACAGATAAACCTGTAGAGTTTACTTAGAAAGACTAGACCTGTATTAAGCCAAATGCCCTGACATGAGTTCTCAACAATTTGTCCTCAAGAGGACACATGGGTGCAAACAAGTAACATTTTCATTAATGAAACAGGGCTAAGAAATGGATTGTGGGCAGTTATGAGTATGCACCTCAATAAAAAAGAAAGATGGCTGTCTGTCATACAGCAATTGTACAATCAGATGCCTGTGACAGCAACTGTACCCCTCATGGAAAGATTTTACAACCCATTGTATGTAAAAACAAACATAACCATGGGCAAAGAATGTGTCTGTCATGAATTGATAAAAAATGGATACACAAGACCATTATGTACTCCCTATAAAACTGTGGGGCTACTGTAGAAGAGCCCTAATACCATCTAGGCACATGTATGGAGACTCAAATTATATTAAAATCTATGTTCCAGGTGCCATCTTCAATTTTGAAAGCATACATATCAGGCTGTTGATCTAGCATTTATATACAAGTCTCTTACAGAATATTCTGTCATGATTTTCATAATGGAAGAAAACCAGTACCAGTGTGAAAGAGAAGTCCATTTAATTCGACAGATGTTTGTGTGTAGCCTTCAAGTCTGATGAAGGTGAAGTAGTTAGTTGCCAGTGTGGAAACTAACATGACTGGGGCACTTTTCTTTTCCGCTTCCCTGCAGGGGTTTTTTGTGCCTTTGCAGATTTGGTCAATTGGACTTTGCCAGGAGTCCCTTTGCCCTTGCTGGGGGTCTTCAGCTTCAGTCCCTCCTTTGCTACACCACCATTTGGTGCCTTCTTGCTTGATGTTCCTGTTTTACTGGGGGTTTCTGATGGAGGTCCCGTGGGCCTCTGGCCTTTCCTTCCTTTTACTCCTGCAGGCCTGGGTGCTTCTTCAAGTCCCTCCTTGCACAGATTCTAAAAGCATAACCAAAGAAACTTTCTGTAAGGATACTGTGGCCAAGGGAAACTGACAAGCCTTCTGCTTCACGTACCCATATATGGGCTATGCAAATGTACCCACGTCATATATATATGCCGCTGTGGGGTTAAATGACAAATTGACATAATATTCAGTTATTTCAATTTGATGAGTCCCTTCATTTTTTTGTATTTACAGGCACAATCCAGAGTTTCCTGGACCCTTAGCTCAAAGTAGATTCATCCATTCACATATTATACATTAAAAAACAGAATTTAAAGCCATAAACTGAACTGCCATGTTTGCAGATCAAATAATTAAACTTTTGGGCCTCTAAAGCAAGGGCCATGCCGTAAGTGTTTGCATAGCAAGTCCTGTTTCCATTATGACAATGCATCTTCCAAATGGAACAACAGAAAATACTGACGGACTACATTTTGTAGCATGTTAAGTCGCAATACCATACCATGATTCTACTTAAGTTCAGTATCATGTCAAGCAAAGCAAGTTACTTTTGTTGGACAGCAGTTAAATAAAAAGGTGTGCAGACCTGGAAAACCGTAGTGACAGAAGCTCTAGCAACAGCTTCTGAAACCCAACAAAACTGTGCCCAAAAAGCTGCATAGTGACTACAAACGTTGCACTTGATGTGCACTTGTACACTTTGATTCAGATTTATTATTTGTGAAGGGAAAAACATTTTTTTGTTTAACTGTGGCTGTTAAGATCCTGGCAGTGCAGAAAATTCAGGGTTCATATACAAATCCTGAATGAACATTTTACTACTGCTCCTACATGTTCTGTCTTTAAGCACTTGCATTGTTTACAGGGTGCTGAACCCGTGTGTAACAGCCTTTAAATCTTACTAGCAACCCTCACCTCTCGTTTGGCCTTTTTGTTTGGAGACACAATGGGAACCAGCTGTGGGATTTCTTCTTCTTCCTGAAGTGTATCCTCTTGTCCAGCATCCTTCTGAACAGGCTTCCCTCCTGTTTTAGCCTTCTTTTTGTCTGTCACTTTCTGCAATTCATACACCCAATTCATTACAATCTACTGCAGAGCATTTTTACAGTGGGTTAATGCCAGTGTGCAGAGGCAGCGCTGCGCTCCTACCTTAGAAGAGGCGGTCTTCGGCTTCGCTTCCTCCAGCAGGGCCAGGTGATTCAGGTCCGAAGTATAGATGGGCAGAGCCACAGAGGTCTGGCTTTTCAGATGGATGATTTTGATGTCGTTTCCTTTCTGAAACGGGGAGACGCCTCGTCTCAGCCTACTGTCTCAAAAAATCTAAACATTTTTTTCCATTCTTGCACTCAAGGTAAAATGCACCCTGCATTGTGTAATTGCACGGTTCAAATATCATCCACAGCCCCATTTACCAGAGGACTGCCACACCACAGCTGTGCTGCAATCTGCAATCAAGACAAAGATAACAGAAAAGACACAGGTCTGTTGACTCACCATGGGCAGTTTAGATGTAATGGTGCTGACTGCATCCATGATGTTCTCCACCACCTCATCAACGGTCATCCCAGAATGAGCCACACAAGCCATGCTGCAATACACACAAACAGTAAGACCCAGGACCGGAAGCTCTTCCCCTACTTCATATGATATATAATCTAGCCCGAGGGCTAAGGGGTTGAGTGCAATGCATTCCTTGTACAACCCGGTTTTGTGTATTGTTGTGTACGCATATGCCTGTGTGTCAAAGCTGTAGAGACAAGCCCCAACAGAAGAGGGAGGCCCATCTGGATACACTTTGCATTGCTATGGCACTATCTTTGCCCTGGCCCAGCACTGAGATAGAAGGGCAGGGTTTGCTGGAGTGCCATCTTTAACATACAATTCAAGGTTCATGACCCTCAAAAGTGGAGAAACTTTTTATTTATTTATTTTTTTAACAAAATATGACATTTCATTGACTCATATCTAGTAACATATAAATAAGTCCATAACTCAAAATTAAGGGCACAGTGTCAAAAAGCATAAATGCCTACAATGATTTTGAGAACAAGCCCCATATATCCTTGAAACACTGTTGGGTGTTAAACTGGGTAATGATATTACCATTACAATTATTGACCTGGGCAAACAGACATTACTTTAAAACGTGTCATGGCATGTGCGTGTCTTAGAAAGAAGGACTTTTGCATATTTGTAAAAATATGACCTCCTGCATCTGTTGTACAAACAGTAAGGCACTTTATCATTACACCCGTTGTTCTTATCATCATTAGCCGCACGAATGTTGTGTCTCTCTGGCTAAAGGCAATGCTTTGAGTATGGTATGTGATTAAGTAGGAAGTGCATGGTTGAGCACGCGGATCCTCACCAGCAGCTACCCTTCTTGTTGATGCGGAGAGTGGAGCCCTGGATCACGCGTTCCAGGTCACGTGCCAACTGTTTGCTCTGCAGGTTCACAGAGAGAGGAACCCTGTGGATGGAAAGCACACACACATTCCATTAAAAAGTTTGTTGAGACAGGAACTGCTCTATTTGCCACAACATAGCTTATAGTATAATAAACACACCAGACTTTGAGCATGAAACCTGAAATTGACACACAAAAAAAAAAAATCTACAAAAAAGCAAAAGCTTTACTCATTTGTTAAGATGACCCTGCAAATATCTTGAAGCTAATGACTTAGAATTTGTATTACGTTTTACGTATGCCTATCGCTACACTGCCTGATACTGAGCTTACTTTTTGCTTTCGTAGAAGTGTTTCCCAATGTGAGAGGGCAGAAGGCGGTAAATGCGAGCATCTGCTAAGAAGAGGTCAAAGTTCCCCAGCAGCCTCCGCTTGGCTTCATAGGGCTTGTATTCAGTCTTCAGCACTTTGAGGGGCATTATCTGAAAGAAAGGTAGAAGAGACCCATCTAATGCTACTGGACACACTAACCACATTGCAAAGACAATGTGTGACAGAATTAGCCTATTAACCAAATTGTGCATTATTTCTATTTGTTCACAGAAGAAAAAGTCAAATGAGTAGAAACACAGTGCCCTCTAGTGACAGAACTGGGAAGTACCTCTGTAACACCCTTGACTCCCTTCTCTGTCAGTAGTTTCTTGTAGAACCTCTCAGTCTGGTCTGGTGTCATACTGGGCTCATCCTTGGTGAAGAGGCAAACCTCTCCTGTGTCTGAGCGTATGCCATGTGGCAAAGGGCTACAGAACAGAAATCAATATCACTGTCAGTAACACTTGGTACCAGCAATAGGTATTCAAACCTAAACAAGTCAGGAGGCACATTTAACACTGAACAAAAGAACAACACGAGTATGACCCTTCCCAGGCCAATGTCCCGACCAATACACTCACTCGCACACGCTCTCTCTCTCTCTCACTCACACACACACACACACACAGAATGATCATACTCTCACGCAATGACTGCTATCCTGAGCTTGGCTGCTGTTCTACAATTTGCAGAAAGCTTGAGAGAGCACCAGATGTGGCTGTTGGACCATAGTGAGTCTCACTGGGTTAATGTATCAAAGTTGTAGAGACAAGCTCCAATGGAGGAGGGAGGCCCATCTGGATACACTTTGCATTGCTATGGCACCGTCATTGCCCTGGCCCAGCACTGAGACAGAAGGGCAGGGTTTGCTGGAGTGCATAGAGTATGATGTGTAGTGAGTTTTGCTAAAGTAGGTACCTCATTATTCTGTGTCCTATAGACAAGTGTCCATTTGTGGGACAGAAGACTGTAATAATACTCACATGCGAATGGTCTGCTCTTGCTTGGGGATCTTCCAAAACGTGAGGAGCAGCGAGATGTGCTGGCTCTCGTTCAGCAGCAGAGACTCCGACGTGGAGGTGCTCTTGAGGTAAGCCTGCAAGGCCTGCACCGCCTTCTTCACCTGCACACGACGGCAAATTATTAATTTATCATAACGTTAAGGTAACGGTGAGGTGTTTGAACCCACTCATATACCGCTATTCCTTATCGTAAAACAGTTAGGATCACACGTGCAAGCAAGGCAGCTAGACGCTCTAACTCACTCTTTAAGAATCCTCTGTGAAAAACTGTAACCGATGTAAGCCAGAGCGTCTGCTAAATGCCAGTAATGTAAAGTAATGAATGGTAGTGTCAGTCGCTGCACACTTGTGTGTCAAGCAACGTGTTTAACGCTAGCCAACAACTTGCTCTTCCCGTTACAGCGAAGGAGTTAACTTATTGACTTGTCATACTTAGGTAAAAAATTAGCTCTTTGGAGTAGAAAAATATCAATTGCAAAAACCTTCGAATATACATTGTGGTCGTTCCCAAACTTTCGCTCTCTGTTATACTTAAACCAGATCCCCTACTAGAACTCACTACTAGTCACTTTGTAGTTTGTGACTATCAACGACCAACGTCCAAGCGTCCAGCATGGTACTCAGAAAGCAAGCTAGCTATCGGAAAGATTGATAGCAAACTAACGGGTGGGTAAAAGACTGACAATCAGATAGACTATCGGTCTGGATTTTCGTCAGTGCTGCTGCTGTTAGCTTGACAAGTTGTTTAAGTAGATATACGTATCATTCTAAAGCCACGAGGTATGTAGCCAACTGTACAGCTATGTTACCACAACCTCGGCATGTCGTAGCATTAACGTTAGATGCCAGAGCTTGAAAAATAACTGAATGAGTTAAAAGTTAACTAAATGATTTCTAGACCAGCCACATGCAGACAAAATGCTAAATATATCTCCAAATGAATACATTTCACAGCATTAGTGTTACTGTAAATACCTGTGCTCGGTCCAACATTGACTGCTCCTCCGCCATGTCGTCCACGTGCATAATGCCGGGATTTGAGCAGGCGCAGAGCAAGCTTTTCCGAGTTGACTCACCAAACTTTATTTAAAAAGCTATAGTACGATGCTAAGTTGTTTAGAAGTGGGCATAGTCAACAGTTACCCCGTGCACGTTAACCTCTGAAAAATATCGCGATATAGGTGTCTGTACCTCACATTCTGTATATTTTTAAATAATTACTTCATTATAGCTCTATTATCATTCTTACACCCAGACAAGCACGTTATACCACGTTTAAACGCAAGACGACTATCTTAACTCAATAGCCACAGAACGCGCAAGCTAGCTAGTTTCCCTGCGGGAAAAAAAGTTTAGTAGGGTGGATTCCGGCAGGGTAGGGGAAGCATACACCAGAATTATTGTGCTACACTAACAGAACCTTTTTGGGGGTGTCCCACAGGAGAAAAACAAATTTGCTTCCCTCCATACACTTATTAATGTAGCGACACCATCTATTATAATCTAATCTAGAATATGCAGAATTCATCTTGCACTTTCTTCCCCGTCTTAATTTTATGACCACATAACAATCATGCTTCCATAGCAAATTTCATCATATTCAGCCAATAGCAACATCTATCAACATCTGCAGGTACATCCACTGTAGACGTGATTGCAAAGCCACAATGTCCTATCAAATCATTTTGGCTGTAATGAAGGCAATGAGAAATCAGTCCATCTGAATAGTCTTGCATTGATTAAAAAAAAAAACCAGAACAGCAAGCTTGGCTTGGCTAGTCTACCCTGTCTGGATGGCCTAAAATTAATCACATTGAGCCTATGACAGCATCTGTTCAGTTTCACCAGTTTCAAGGATTGCTACCTCCCTCAACCAGCAAACCGTCACGGGCAATATGCAGCCAGTGAGAGTTAAGGTCCCCAAATCCTATTAGAAGGTTTTTGTTGTTGACTTGGTCAATGACAATTTAATACATATGAACACTTTAAAATTGCTTTGACCTGTTTCACAGCTTCATGTACTTATTTTACCTGGAGGTAGAGACAGTGAGACACAGACACAGAGAGAGAGAGAGAGAGAGAGACAGACAAAAAAGATCCTTTCAGCAAAAAAAATCCAAGCTACTTACATGCACGAATTAGAAGTCAGCTCATACATATTTGCAAAAGTAGATTTGTCGCTCACAGTTATAATATCTCTAAATATAACAAAAATGCTTTAATTATGCAAACACATCACGTTATGCACAGGCACAAATCACATTCTCCATATATCAGTATCTAAACGTTAGCAAAATAGCTCTGCCCTTCAACATATTGGTAGCATGTAGACTTAAAACAAATTTGCCCATATTATCAGATTAGTTTGTTAGGCAAAGTTGAAATTTGCATAATAATTATTTCAATACTTTTCACAGCCAAGCTACTTTGCCAGCGTTCTGACATGAGGAGAATATGATTTGTACCTGTGAGCAACATTTTTGTGTACTTTTTTGAGTTAGATCACACTTCAAAACTGCATACTAAGCTTCAAGCTCATGAGACATCAAGTTAACTTGTCCACTAGCTATGATAGAACTTTGTAGCTATCCAATTCATAAAATTTCAGTAATATCTAAGAACTGTACTGCACTTCAATTTGCTTTGTACAGCACATGTACAATGCCACCCCTGACAATTTTAACAATATCCTTCTGAACACATTAACTTCAATGACAAGGAGAGAGAAAAGGACAACAGTTTTATACAGCCATGTGTTAATGCATTAATGTAAGCATAGTAAATATAGTGAGTTAAAATACCCACCTCTCCAAGCTGAGAAAAATTATCAAAATTTGCCACTGAAATGTTAGGTGCCAATAAGAAATGATATAGGACAGCACAGCTTGACAAATTCTAGAATACCGGACCATAAAGCAAAAAAAGTCCTCACACTTTTTCAATTTAATATTTTATTGTCACTGTGGTTGCTTTTAATAACACGTGAACACGCGCTTGTGGCTGAAACGTTTCCTGTAGAGAAACCAATGTGGATTTTAGCAAAGGGAGACATGTACAACCGGAGTATTAACATTATTTTGGTTTCATTTAATTAAGTTTTTAAAAGTGAATTTTTTCCAAGCAAGCCCCGGTCCACATATGTTTATTATAACTGCGTCACTTTCTCTCTGAAGGAAGCAAAACATTTTGGAAGAAACTCATTCCTTTTCATTTGAAGTGTAGCCCAGTGGAGTGAGACCAGAGGAGGCATATGGAAAGGGGCAAAACAAATGGCATAGCTGAGCTCTCAATATGAGAAAGCTGACACACGTGTACTTGGTTTTGTTCTATATATTGTTTTTCTTAAAAACCGATTTTTCTTTCACTTTGAGAAGTTTGTTTTTCTGAAGCTGATTTTTCAAATTGTCTTCCCGCTAGAAGTGGGGGAAGAGGAGGGCTGGGAGGTGGCCTTCAGCAGCATCCTTCTCCATAGCCAGTCGACTACATCAAGACATCCTTGCAGCCCTCTTTTAGTCCTTCTCTGGTACCAGCTTCAGCACCTTGCCAATAGCAATGGTCTTGCCTGCAAGAAGGAAAAAATCTAAGTTTACACCAAGGGCATATATGAGAATTTAAATCCATCCTTACATGATTTAAAGTACACAACAGTCTCCTCTTTACCGCCTAGTGGGGAGGTGTATCAATGAAATGTTTTTTTCTGCATAAATGAGTGCAGAAATGTAGCACCATCAGTTTACAGAAGCAGACTCGTACAAAACTACATAATGTTCTCTACTGTGAAATGTATCCTTCCTCTCATTCCCACTTCAGCTTGTATTTTCTTTGTTTTGCAAAACAATAAAACATCTTGTGTGGCTTCTTATAGTAAAGGAGAACAACAAATACATTTATGAAACTGCAGCTCATTTACACTTTAAGGTGTCACAAGAGCCCAAGGGGTTTTTTTAAAATCCAGGCAGAAAAAGCTACCACTGCAAACAACTGCAGAATAACGAGTATATTGAACAGGTGGGATGACATGAGTGACAAACACTGTCTTAGATTTATAGGAAGTTTCTTTTAATCAGGGAGACACAGCATGGCTCTTAACTTGTTGCCATGTCTTAAGGCAGAACCACAGAACTATTTCTTGATTTCAAACCTCCTGTGGTGTAAGGCCAATCTTCACTGATTCTGCAAAGCCCTGCCATAATACACGCCATCTTAACTCACAGTGCATGTGCTAGTGATGCTCAAAAGCCTTATATGTTGTGTGTGTGAGGCGGAATTTGCTTGAGCAAATATTTGTATCAGTTTGTGTTTTACCGACTACTGCTGGTAGTGCAGTCGTACCTTCATCTCGTAGGGTAAACCGTCCCATCTGGGGAAAGTCTTTGAAGGTCTCAAGGCAGATGGTTCCCGCTGTCCGCAGGCGGGCAATGCATACTTGGTCTTGTTTGACGAAGCGAGGTCGTGTCTTGCTCTTCTCACCAGTCTTTTTGTCTACCAGGCAGATTAAGGCCTATGGTGGAAGTGGAGTCATATTTTGTTTCAGTTGGTGTGTTAAGCCAAAAAAACAAACACCTTAAAGTATTTTTTTAATCCTTTTTTAAACCAAAGCAGAATGTTCACCATTCAAGTGTTTATTCAAGATGCAGAACACTGCTAGCAAAGCATAACTGCAAATGGGGAAAGGGAGTTTGTGTAGACATGGTAGAAATTAAGCCTAAGCAGTGCCCTCAGCAGAAAAAAAAAACAACGTGTTCATCAACTGAAATATCCAGGAGTGTTACATTCACATGGAATGACCTTCAACAGCTCAGAGGAGTCACTTTTCAGCTATTTGAACCTGAACCAGGGGAAGAAGGCACCGTGAACCTCAACAAAAAGAGTTCCTGATTGTGTTTTCATTGCATTTCCTTCTACAGAACCACTCTTGCTCATTGCTAAAATAAGACCATCAGGAGAGATTAAGGATGATGAACTATTTTAGAAGATGGACGGCAATCTATTAATGCAGACAGCAGAAAAACAGTTACTATTAATGAATAAATGAATTAATGCCAGCTCTCAGAATACTAACCGTGCTGAGTATTCAGTACATATCCAAGCTGGCTAATCAGACAATAATCAAAGACAAAACAGTATTATCGCACTAACAGCAGAAATTTCTACAAAAAATCTTTTTGACTTTGACATTAGTTGTGAAAAAAGGTTGTTTGCATCCTTTCGCACACAAGTGATGAACAGGAATTAGTTCCAGTGATAATGTGCCACGGAGTTTAGTTTTTTTATTTGCCCATTTTATCCTGAAATGTCCACACTGACACATCTGTGCTAAATTCACACTGGGATTCATAAAGATGGGCGCGCCACTGACAGTACATGTCACAGGGTGTCTTATTTTTAAAGCAGTTAGTGTACATTCATTCATGTCTCGTTTAGAGTCCTGTGCTGTCCTGTGGGGGTAAGAATTATTGCTGTGAGACTTGGAATGTGCTAAAGCCTGCAGCAAAATAGAAAAGTGTGTATTTAGAGAAAGCTTCAGGAAGAAGTGCTAGATGAATATCCTCATGGGCAAACTGTACAAATATTGACCCAAAATCGATTTCTCAATAGAGCTAGCTAGGCCTTTTAGGCATCTGAGCTACAAAGTAATTGTTCTGCAGTAATCTCCAAATGAGCCAAACCTCCAGTCATCCATGTCGGTGCTAGAGTTTGTCTCTGTTGACAGTGAGAAAATTGCATTGTCTCTGTATTACTCGGTTTAACTTAAACTTTTTACAATTGTTTTATTCTTCATAGCACAGAAATCAGTATCTCAACTATAAACGGACAGCATTGAGTCAAAATTGACATATTGCTTATAGCATCATCAATTGCTTATATATATTGCATCATCAATAAAGTGTCAGAACTTACTGTAATTTGCACTTCTTCAATGCAAGTATGGATGTGTAGAACTGCGTTGTAACCTGGGCAGATGATGGATTTGTGTTCGATGATGACAATCTGAAAACAAGGTTAAATAAAAAAACATCAGTAAGAAAATCTAATCAAAACCTCTTACATTTTTGATGCAGCAGATGCCCAGAGGTTTTACCTGGGCATCAAACGTGCGTCCAGAGTGGCAGAGGTTCTCGGCGTTGCAGAGGATGAAGCCGGGCAGGATCTCCTCCTCCTCGATGCCCTTCAGCCGCAGTTTCAGGTTCTCTCCGGGCCCCGCATCATCAGTTTCCACGTCATCCGAGAGCAAACTCAGCACCTCCACAGTGTGCTGGTGAAAACAGCGCATCCCTCAGGTCAACCCACAACATCTGCTGTCTCTTAGGGTTTTCGGCTTTATGTTAAATGTAAAGGTTAAGGTGTGTCTCTCTTCCCCCCCCAAACAACCATGTACAACATGACAGCAAAAACACCACCAAGCTGGGGTTGCAGCTTCAGATGTTTATGTTGTTAGATGTTGTTATTCAAAATTCTCTGAGGTGTGCTGGAGTATTTAATGGTCCACTGTGCAGCACCTTACCCTGTTTGGCATCATGACAAGTTGCTGTGCTTTGCTGATAGTCCCTGACTCCAGCTTTCCAAGGATCACAGTGCCCATATCCTGTGTAGGAATGTACACAAGATTGAGTGAAGACAGCAATTTATTAATGGGGGAAGCAGTATTTGAAATATAAAAACATACTAAAAACTACTAAATATGCCACTAGAATGCCACTAGAAATGAAGTTTAATATAAAAGGTTAATTTGCTGACTTTTCACAACTTCAATAATTTTGTGTTCAATTAGATAACTGTGGAATACTTACACTGAGTACTGAAACACAATCACTGATTTGAGTCTGAGTTTTGCATCTGTGATGTTATCCATATATAGAACAGAGTGAGAGGCTAAGCAAGAGGCAGATTCAGGTGTTTTTTTCTACAGTTACTAGAGACAACCCACAATGCTCTGGTCTCTGAGCAGATAGCTTAACACAGTAAGCAAAGAGGAGAAACTGCATACTTAAATATTTGTGGCAAACACTTTCCAGCAAGTATGAGCAATTTGGTCTCTCAGATGTTGCTGAAACTACTACAAGTTTAACTATATACAATAACATGTACCTGAATAATAATTGTCATTGAACAAAATCAATGAAGACCACAGTGGCGATCAACAGGAAAAAGTAACTATTTTCAACTCTGAAGGGATACAGATATCCAAAAATTGTGAACAACACCCAGTACTTTTACTGTAATCATGTGTAATTCATCTATATTACTGTACCTGTTTATTACTGTAAACCTGTTTACTTTTAATCTATAATATCAACTAATATTAAAAAACCAAAAAATGACTTTGCTAACTTCTTACAAATGGAAAATTGAACCCGCCTTTAATAGCTCATGAAAATAATCCATAGTGTCAGCTAACCTTATGGTAACAAAGCTAGCAAGTTAGCAGCTGTAGCTACATTCCTTACAGTGAGTAACTGGTCTAAAACTAGCTAAATGTAAGCAAAAAAATCGTGAATTGATTGGTCTCATGAACTGAATCTACCTTTTCCTTTTGTCTACCTACTGTGTCCTGAGCAACAGTTTGTCATTTAGTCGATTCCACTCGTCTCCGTTCATACGCATATTCACTGAAAATGACAGACCACTGGAGTCAACCCATTACATAGTTCTACAATGATCAGTGTTTCAAGAACTACTGTCAATGTGCCATAATATCCTACAGTAAATACAAGAAAAGCAAGTGCTAAAATTAGGTGGGGGAGCCAAAATGTAGTCTGAGGAGGTGGGTCTTCTGTATGGGGTGGGAGATGGCCAGCGACTCCGCTGTCATGGCCACCACATGGTCGACCAGAACACAAAAGGGGCATGAGAGGGATGTGTGACTCCTCGGAGAGGGATGTGTGACTCCTCGGAGAGGGACTGCAAGGTGTCCTGAGGCTGCAGAGCAGAGGGGTCTGACCAGCATACGTAGGGTCTATTACACTAAAACGGTATGTAGGGTCTGATTTCACTAAGCAGCAAGTGACACTATGTGACGCAAGTGGAAAACGGGCTTGTAATGAGTTTTTAATGCGCTGAAGGCGTGACAGTAACAGGTCAATCGGTACACCTGTAACAGAACTTTCAAACTACAGTTTGCTCTAGTGCAACAGGACATTATTATTTATACAACAATGCAAGATGGTAGAGAACTGGAATATAGGTACACAACACCAAGTGCAGGTTTGTTAATGGAAGTGTAGAAAACTCTTATTTTCACCAAAAATAAATAAAATGCAAATTGTCAAAGGTTAGGACTGATATGCAAAACTCTCCTGCAAAGATATAAAGTTCTGTGTTTGTTCAGGGTTCTGTGTTAGTTTTGCTTCCTCCTGTGGCTTTGGTTTAAAATTTCATATATCCTGTAGCTTCTCTGATCTCAACAGATCAGGTGATCCTTTCTGCTACCAAGAGACTGACCCAGCTTTCTTAACAATGTAGCTAAGCCCCAATTAACTAGACCATAATCTCATTACATCAAATGAATACATGGCCCATTTTTAGCTTTTGTTTCGTAACTCTGGTCTTACACAATCATGCTGAGCACATAAATGACAGAAAAGGAGTGAAGGACATTTTTTCCCCATTTTGTCCTGTCTACACTCTGTTCGTGCCAAGATATGCCCACACACAAGAGTAACTTTGAGCCAGAGAGCTTAATTATCTTGTGACTTGTTGGGAATCGACTGCATTCTAGCTGGGTCTAAGAGCCCATGAACAGACATGCACACAGGCAACCTTCTCTTGAATTAGAATGTTATGAAAAAAATTTATTAAAGAATTAATTAAAGAATGCAATGAGCCGACAGTTCAACACCCAAATTGCCTGAAGAGAATGTTAAAATACAGGATCACAGTTTTTTAGCAGATTTTTAACTGCATGTAGCTCTCCCTGCCCAACTCCATGCCTGGCAGCTTCGTTAGGTGTTTTCAAACTGCGTGCTGGGAAAATGGCCAAAAGTGACAAAGAGCCCCATAATTTCATCGTTATTCAACATTTAAAAATTATTTCTGTGCAGGGCTTTTAATGTACAATATGTTTGACGGGTTTGGGGTGGTATCCTAGCCTGATCTTAGCTGAAACAGTGCTGTAGAAGTGCTGTGCCATGAACTGCTGAGGTAGGTTGTCATCACAAAGATTATTTCATATAAAATCATACATGGAAAGAGGACAGTTAGATATGAAAGCGGCACATCAACATGTTACTGTCCCACTGTTTTCCATTTTCATCTGAACATAGTTCAACAATGAAACTAAGGCTTTTTTTCTTTGTTTCTGAGACAGTTTTGCTTGCAAATATGGTTTGTTATATGATACACAATAGTTGTACTGATTAGAACCTGTATGTTCTACCAATTAGAAGTCAAACATACAGACAAGGCATTAAGATAATTTCTTCATGCTTTTATTTCCTTTATGCAACCCTGTTTTGGAATCATCCATAAAATCTGGAGTTCCTATCATCAGAAGCTTTGAGAATAATTTCTTACTTTGATGTGTGATATAGGAAAAGCAAAGATTCAATCTCTGTTCAATCTTCAGCCTCTGTTTGACACTTGTATTAGACAAGTTTCCTGCTGAACTGCTGGAGAGTGATACATAACAGAGACTCTTAAAATGTTTCTATGAATGACAGAACCACTGTGCTACCACCACTATGAATAGCTGTAAATATGTGCTCTTACCTTGTATTTGTCGACTATGGGTAATCTGACCGGTCCATCGCTTGATCTGTTGAAGTTTGGCAGACTATCCAGATGTGGAATGAATGGCAGCCCCCTGACATGGAATAGTAACAGAATTCCACAACTCAGCACATATAAGTACTCAACATATCCACCTATATCAATTCATCACCATTCTGTGTTTACTGAGGAAATGAAGCACATTTATATGTAGAAGTGACATATCAGATGATGTGCCATTTTCCATAGTATCACAGGAAACTGACTGGAAAATTCCCTCAGAGTAGGGCCTGTTATATTTGATTCCCACATGAGATTGTGTGTGCAGCTAAACAGTATGTGTGAAGCAATGTGAACAGTCCAACAGAAATGGATGATGACACCTCCAAAAAGTGTATATACTATATACGTGATATTTTCACATATGATTATGCATGTCAAATACAGGATAGGCGGCAGTGTAGCACAGTGGTTAAGGAGCAGGACTTGTGACCGAAAGGTTGCCGGTTCGATTCCCCACTGAGGCACTGATGCTGTACCCTTGGGCAATTGCCTCAGTTAATATCCAGCTGTATAAATGGGTTACATTGTACAAGAACTGTAACCTATGTAAGTTGCTCTGGGTAAGAGCATCTGCTAAATAATGTAATGCAATGTAATACAGTATTTGGCAATTCAAAATATATAACATTTTAATGAGATATTTTAAAATTAGAAGTAAATTCATTCTAGCTTTAAATGGGTAAAGATGCACCAACACCATCTACACGCATCAGAACAGACACATAACAGTACAATTCTTGTATTTGATATCATAGAATGACTTTCTCCTGCTTTGGTTGCAGTCTTACCACTCTGCGAAAAAGCCTCTTGCTTGCCAAAGTCAAATATCATACTGTCAGTGAAAACACCAAGCGGCACAATATTTCAAGTTATTTCACAAAAAGTTAATTGTGATTTATTTGACACAGCTCAAAATTCTGAAAATGAAGGAGTTATCCGATTATGAAGTTGACAATTATTTTGCTAGGGACTTGTCAAACAAACCTTGGCCACAAAAATTTGCTACTTGATTTCATTTTTTTCCCTGTTTGGTTAACATCACTGAAACAATTCACAGTGTAAATATTTAACAAATATCCACTGTTAGCTTGAGTCTTTGGTATTTTAAAAATCCTATTTCTTTCATAAATCAGGAGATGGCAAGGTAAATGACTCCGTAGTCTCACCCCACTCAATAAGCTACTATACTACTTCAGCTGAATAATTGATAAACTCAGCAATGGTAGTGTTTCCCATGATTCCACAAATGGATTTGTAAATGTATGACAATGTAATCCGTAAGTCTCAGATCTGTCACTTGAAAGAGTGGAAAAGTAAGTTTAACAGCAGGAAACACTGCAGGTCAGTAATAATTTAACTCTACAGAAAGCAGGAACTCTGACTCTACTTACTAATAGCTACGCTAGTAACTGTGGCTGGAAATATTTTTTGTCAGGTTTTGATACAAGGTACCAGGGTTGTAAGGGGGACCATAAAGTAGTTTTTCATTTAATTCATCTAGACAGTTATGATAAACTTGAACCAATCAGTGCTGGTAACAGCATCCAGAATCAGCTCAAAACTGCTGAGATAATGTTGGATATTGGTATTAGCTGGACAATTGGCATCAGTTCACCTCACTGGATAAGGAGATTAAGTTGCAGACACATGTATTCCCCTCACTTCTTTGCATTGTCCCAGCCCCATCTGATCCGGAGAGCAGGTTTTACTTACGTGTACCAAGGGCAGTGCTCTGCAGGTTCCTTTAGGTTGGCTCCCGTAAGTCCAGAACAGGGCATGAAATGAATGTCCTTTTTCGGGTTAAAGCCAACCTTCTTCAAAAATGGCACTAGTTTCTCCTTACATTCCTCGTACCTGCAGAATAAAGGGATCTGGATAAGTTCACAGAATTGCTTTTCTTCAGATGCATAATCATAACTTTCGGAACTTTTTAGTGTTGAATTTCCATACTTCCATGCAGTTTCAAACAAGACAAAAAATGTCAATATTCCTATACATATATTATTAAAGAGCAATAAACAGACCAAAATACCTTTAAATAGAAAGAAATTTTGCAGGTCATTTCATGCTAATGGTACACACTTGTCCCAGGGTAGGACTTAAGGCCCAGTCACAGGATTAGCTGAGTCTGACACTGCCAGATGTTTGCAGCAGTGTATCCCTACACACGGGCAGCAGTGTAGCATAGTGATTAAGGAGCGGGACTTTTAACCTAAAGGTTGCTGGTTTGATTCCCCACTTGGGCACTGCTGCTGTACCTTTGGTCAAGGTACTTAACCCACAACTGCCTCAGTAAATATCCAGCTGTAAAAATGGATAACATTGTTAAAAAAAAAAAAAAAAACGTAATCGATGCAAGTTGCTCTGGATAACAGCATCTGATAAATACCAATAATGTAATGTGATGTAATTTCCCACCTCTCCAAGCTCCAGTTCACTGTGGGATCGTCCATTTTATTGATGAGGACTATCAGGTGCTTCACTCCCGCTGTCTTCGCCAGCATGGCGTGCTCCCGTGTCTGGCCACCCTTTTCAAAGCCCGTCTCAAACTCCCCTTTCCTGGCAGAGATGACCTGCAGAGGAAAGAGAGCACTGTGCCTTACTCCTGATGTACTGTGATCTCACAGTGATCCAGCTCTGACAGGAGGAAGGCTGGATGAGGAAATGGTTTGAAAGCAGCTCCTGCCAGACTGGAACAGGCTCATGTCCATTTCCTAAAGTGGCAGTGAATTACGCATTTGAAGCTTGTTCTCTACTGCTTACCTACAGTTTCACTGATTTGACAAATGCTGACAAACACATGGGTCTTAACATACCTGAGGACCTGATGGGGAGGGGGGCTACAGGACCTACAGAACTTAAACCTAAAGATTTGCGCAGTTTTATACTACTCCTACTTCTATTTCTTCCAAATATTATTATAATATATCATATTACGTTATATGTGATATTATTGTATCATTTCAGCACCCTTTAGGTAATCAGGATTAAAGTATATTAGATGTAGATGGAGCTGTCAAACCTAAAATTGACTTTCACTCAATAACAAGCTGGAATGTTTATTAAGAAAATGCTTTATTAAATGTATAACACGATTGTTGTCCATATCATTTATTTGAGATGGGGAACCCTGATAATGGAGATTTTTCTAGACTACATTACTCTGACTTCATTTATTCCTGTGCTCTTCCCAGGTACATTGTCATAAAAAAGGCATGGTGCATGAAAAGTGTTTTTCTTCCCTACTGCAAAATACAGAACTTCCTTCCATAATGTACACACCTACGGATACCCATAGTCGTTATACATTCCTCAATGATTTCTCGGAGCCATCTCATAGAAGGGCTCGCTAATTTTTTGGATATATGACCTATGACATCTGAACAGTCGCCAACAGTTACTGTACAGCAAAAGGATGAAAGAACCTTGAATAACTCACCAGAACTGCCAAGTCAGCTTGCGATGCCCCGCCAATCATGTTTGGGACAAAGCTTTTATGCCCTGGCGCGTCCAGGATAGTAAAGTGCTTTTTTTCTGTTTCAAAGTACGCGCGCCCAACCTCCACTGTCTTTCCCTTGTCCCTCTCCTCCTGGTTGGTGTCAAGGGCCCAGGAAAGGTACCTATGCAGAGAGTCATAGAGATTAAAAAAAGAAAACTTTAAACAGAACTGTGCTGTTAATAGCACCACTGCTATTATATATCGTTAAACCTACTGCAGAGTTACATTAAAAGCCTGATTTGTTAGGTCTGGGGTTGTTAAAATTGAGGTTATTAAACTGGGTTCATTATACTTAAATGTGTGAGGAGCTCTTTAATGCCATCTAGGCTCAACTGTACACCCAAAGAATCCAGGAGCACATTTATCTTAATTTAGGGTATATCAGGAGCACTATAACATACCAACAATAGTGAGCATGTGACCATCTGCTTTGATGAATCCAAATAACTGACCCAATACTACAATTAACTTGGACGGAACAAATACTACTAGCATATCTAGCACTCAAGTTGCAACGCTGCCTACCCTGAAAACACAGCTTTATTACTTAACATGTGATATTTTGCTTTGTACAGACCACACACAGTAACAGAGACCCAGTCAAAAAGAGTCAAGATATTCCTAACTGCCTGATGTCCTCAACCAACAAATAAGACATAAACATCTCCCATCTTCATGCAATGGTACAATATGAATATCTACACATTCAAGAAATTGTAAAACTGGGTCTGTTGAGGCTAACCAGGTTTCTCTGTTCTTCTCCTTTGCCTCTCTTTCATATTTCTCCAGGGTGCGCTTGTCCACCATCCCCGTCAGATACCTACAGTACAAGAAAATGAGAAAAAAGCTGATATATATATTTGATAATGATAAATGATATATTAGTAATGTTACATCAAACACAGAGACTGAACACAACAAATTTGGCTGCATCTACAGACTGTGGACAAGTTAGACTGTGGTTCTGGAATGGTTCATTGGAACAACAGTTCTGGGAATGAAGGTGAAGGAAGAATAGGTGTATTTTTTGATTGATAGTGGAAAAAAGCGAAAAAGATTCTCTCAGATTCAGCGGTCTTGGCATGTTTCATAAGCAGACTGCTGAGCTACGCTGAATAAGGAAACACTGAAAGGAATGACAATGCACAACTGGAATGCAAACAGGCCAGATGCAACAGTTACAGGACATGACAATGACATGTGGATTGGACAGATTGTTCTGCTGTTAGTACCACATACAATAACAACTGTTACTAAAAGCTCATCACAGTCCTCAGCAAATAGCGTGACATCACCATCTGCATCTGCAAAAGCCACATTTGTAGGCTTACAAGAAAAGATAAAATGCCGCTTACTACTCACATGATCTGCCCACCGATTGTTGACTTGCCAGCATCTTGAATAGTAAGAGAAAAGAAGCATAAGTTAATTAAGAAGATTTGAAGAAGATGATTAGGTTTGTGTCAGTGAGAAAGCTGTAATTTTTTGTCTAGAAAATATCAGCCTAACAGCTCCTGTGACTGAAGCTCGCTTGGCTTTTGAAGTGGGGACTTCAAACAGTCTCCTTCACAAATACACAGAACACCATTTCCCCAATTTCAGCCATCAGTTTTACTTCAGAAAACCCAAAGACGCCAGCCTGACATGGAGAACAGGATTTGCATACAGCACATTAAGAAAAGCCTCCACACAATCCTTTCCATGTTTACATCAGCAGCACTGATCACACTCAAGTGCACAGGTCTCCATTTCATTTTGCTCCTGAGGCTAAAGCCAATCAGCTTTCTTCACTCATATGTGTGCTTTTGCGGTGTGTTCTACAGACTTGTTGCTCAGTTGGGGTTGAGGTGTTTGAGCCATCATGTAGCTGCCATTTTTTTCTAAAGGGGAACTAGCAAAGGTGGGACCACAACTTTCCTGTAATCCCATATTCCGAAGTGCAAATTTCACCCGTATTACCCGTATCTTACTGATGCCAATACCACTGATTCTTCATGACACTAGTACCTTTATTTACACATGCCAAATCAAGAACAAACTTAACCTGTGAACCACTTTAATCTATATTTAGTACTGTTATACAGAAATTACTACAGCAAGCATTTCTTCATCACACTGAACTCATTTACCAGATTTTCTTAACTGTAATTTACCACTGTATATCCAAAATACAGAAACTTATGTTCCGAATTAGTAGATTATAATAACAATCTTTGGTTAAAATAACCAAGTTATTTAGTTAAAATAAACAAGTGCATATCGCAAACAACTCCGTGTTTGTTCACCAAATCACTTTGCCAGTTATTTATTCAATAAAAATTAAGTCTAGTAAAAAGCAGTTGTTAGCGGTATTATGGTCTAATAATTAAATAAGAATTGAACTTTTTAAAGGCATTTATGAAACAACTGACAATGCATCTTCATTTGATAACTGTTGCTAGTAACTGTTGCACTTTAGGTTGCCATTTGTAATAAATTTTCATTTAGATTAATGGCGCTGTCACTATTGTTGAAAATATCGTCCAACATTGCAGGCGATGCAGCAATTGTACAGTATGCCCTTCATGGGGTGTTATTTAACAATCCAACTACTAGGCTAATATTTAAACACATCACACTTCTCAATCAACATCCTCCTTCTTGAACACAACTCCAGTTTTACTCCAAACATTAAATGTTGTACCAACTGTAATTAATTTATTTTCAGTGCAGGCAAGCTAATAGGCTAACTACAGTTACACCAACTAACTGTTAAATCTTACAGACCCTTACATCATTTTATCATTCAGATTACTACTCGGCTTATCTTATCTAACCGGGAGTTTGATAGTGATGTTTAATTTAGTTATTAAAGTAGCCTCATTAGCACTATCAGTGACGTGTGACAGAGCTGAAAGCGCCGAGGTGCCATGAGACTAAACAGAGGCAGAGGTCTGCGTGACACTTCCTGGATGGACTCTTGTCCAGCTGAAAAAAAAAAAAAAAAAAAAAACCATGCACTGACCCACTCTTAGATGGATTCTATAAGAAACCAAATGCTTTATCATCTTAGACGTGCTTGTATGGTATATTCTTTTTTTTTTGCATTTTTACCATTGAACTAAAAAAAATTAATGAAGTCACAGTTTTGTCCAAGTATGACTCACTGTATTGGTCATGTACAAACAGGCTGCAAAAGGCACATGAACAGCAAAGAAATCACACAAGAATTAGAATCCACTGTAGACTACAGGCTGTAGAAATGATTACATGAGCACAAGATGTGGGTTGTAGTTTAGTTTTTGTCTATGAGCAAAGAATACATGTTTAACATTCAGCATGTTTTGCTTTTCAGAACTACTGACCAGTATTGAGAAATTCAATGCATTTTGGTCAGTTCAGTTCCATGGAATGTACAATAATAAACTACCAACGAGGCCAGGAAAAAAAACTGTTTCATTTCGTAGTTAATTAAAATATTTCATTCATCATCAACAAACAAACAGGAAAAAAAAACAACATGCCTTGTGTGTAGCAATAAATTATGTGGCCACATAAAGTATTTTAATTTGTATAAATGTGCTGAATTCTGTTCAAAAATGGAAATTGTATTTCCAGTGGCAAATTCTTGAGAGTCAGCATTTTATAGTACGAGTACACAGAAATATCAGAAGTCAAAGATATAACATTCCACCAGCAGAATGGGAGAACGGACCCTGACTCACCTACGTGACCAATGAATACTACGTTCACATGCTCCTTCTTGGGGGCATCTGGCGGGGCAGGGGCTACTTTGGGAGTTGGCACCTCCTCCTCTTCCTCCATCATCTCCTGCTGGAGTTCCTCGGGAGTGCCCCCATCTCCAGAGGGCCCACCTCCAGGCTCCGCGTCACCAGGCTCCTCTTTCTGTTCCCACGTCTCCTCTGTGTTCATGTCTGCCTCTCCGTTCTCCACCGGTGCTGCAGAAACAACATCTGTAACCAACACTGAGCTGGGTGTGAGACAGAGCATCACACAGAGATCGTGTGTCACCCAGGCTCACATACAGCTAGAGCGCTGGTGCTCCATAATTGCTAACTGGGTTGGGAATTGCTAACTGGGTGGTCACTTGAGTTTTCGCTGTGTGACATCTGAACTCTTAATTCATGGCAACAGTGATGTCATTCAAGCTGAACTGGATGGGGGAATAAGATCAGCAGGCATTGTATGGTAACCCCTGTTCTTCTGTCAGCACATGAGCGGTACCTTCACCGCCTTGTCAGATGAATTAAGCAGTTCACTGATCACACACAAAGACCTGTTCTACTTCTGCTAAATAGCTGTTATTGACAAACAGCTTCAGTAAACGAGTAAACCAGTAATGAGGGATGACAGGATGCATCCAAACAGGTTTAAAAGGATGAAACTACATTGCAAAAGAACGTTAATATACATGCCTTATTTTGCTTAGTATTCAAGACATTCAAGATTTAATATTCAACATGTGGCAGCATGATATTCTGTTTTCCACCAAAGTTCAACACTTTTGTGATCAAAGGACACTGGTACATTGTGCTTTCATTTTACCTAGCAACAGGGATTTTGAAATTAATTCCCTAAACAACACTTAACACTTCCATGATAGTTCAAACAACCTAATAAAAACAAAATAGTTACAATTAAAAACATAACATAATAATTACACAGCTTTGCACGCTAGGTTAACTTGACTCTAATGGTTGACACTACAATAAAATCAGAGAAATAATTCTGTAATGGCGCCTTGTTTTCCTCGGCGTCTTCCCTCTCTGTGCTGCTGCTGTTTTGCAGGTGTCTAACCTAAAGATAAACAGGGAGTGTAACTTGAGCACATGTCTGATGTAACCGGCCCAAATTGGCAGCTATAAGGCTGAGTAACGGATAAATCGGAATATCCTTATTCAGCACTGCGGGAGTTGAACACATGAAGGATGGATTCTGCAAGCACTCGATCTGGCAAATGCTTTTCAACATAAAGACTTCAAACAAAATCATGGTGTGGATTTTCACTTTCACCAACAGCTCCGTTTAGCGACGCCATGCCTCTTCAAAGCCCCAAAAGCTTCTCTGCGTGGCCTACCCGAGTTCAGCCGAACGGCCGTTTTCACGGGGACATCTGTTCCGCTGGTATGAAACACTTGTCTTTGAGCACACAACTCGATGGCAGACTGCTTATGAAAACCGTAATCAGAAAATCTCATTGGCACAATTCTCTACTACCTCAGCCTGCAGTCTGTCATCCAAAAAACAGCTGTGCATGTACAGACAGAGTGGGTCTGGCAGATTGGTTTAAGATAATAACACTCATTCACAGTCCAAAGGCTACATGCTGTATGTGAGCACCTGCCACAAAAAGCAGTCATGCCGATGTCTATATCATTCCCTTACACGTAACACACATATACAACCTTAGCCAAATTCAGGTATTTGACAACAGCAGCTTCAGTAGTTTACTTGATGTGCGCTTCACCTTTAGCAACGGTGATGGACTGTTCAAAAGCAGATGGGCAAACTGAAGATACTGACCTGATTACAGTAACTTTTAATTAAAATACTCCAAGCTACTACAGTACATCCTAATTTCATCTTCAAATGACTGTTTCCATAACACTGAAACTGAAAAATAATTTCAGTCAAGTACTCATTACAGCCATGTGCCAACTATAAAGGAAATGCAACTGTTTCTTGTGCGTTTGTAAGTGATCTCAATAGCACTTTAACCATTAACTAGTAAGCAACAAATTAGGGAGCACTCAGGCTTAGTACACAGTTTTCATTCTGGTTAAAAGAAAGCATGTACAAAGCTATTCACAAAAGCTAAGGGTATCATTAAATCCTTAAATAACTACTTTCCCATGCCAAGATGTCAGAAAAAAATGTCTCATCTCCAATCGTTTCCATTGCAAAGAGAAAATCAGGTACTTGAGTTAAAAATCTTAATGTTTCGTAATACAGCTCCTACTCCTGAAATAATTCACTGCTGGTGAGATGTAGCTACCAATTCCTACAGTCCATTTAACTATCCCTGTTGACGTTGTGGCTACCACACAAATGTGCCTTCATTTAGCATAAAATCCTGCCTTTCAGAGCACGTCTGACGTTAAAGACTTCTTCCACTTAGAAAACATTTACCACTTTAGCTGTGGAGATCAACAAGCAGTGTGATAGTCAGAGTGAGTGGCCAAGACAACACGCCTGGAGTTATAACCAATGTGATGCCTGGCCTGTGCTGGTCTTGATGACAGACAGGCAGGTGAGCTTCGAGGGTCACAGCGCACACTCCTACCTACCTTTACCTTAGCACACAAAATCTGTGCCAAAAATGTCCACTACACATTTAACAATTTAGACAAAATGAAAAATGACTGTTTACTAAGTTCAGACAAAAACCAAAACCTGGTACTGGTATCTGATAACCAAAAAATCCTCCCACATCCCCAGTATACATATTACATAGGCTAAACAACAAACTGCAACTTACCTTGACCTGGAGCATGATAGGGCACACTGCCATGCAGTATTACCACAAAACTAAATTGGATTCCGTTGATCATCCAGCACCATCTGGCATTTACTTCTCATAACAGAGTCACCACTAAGCTCTCTATAGCCATCATTTGATTTTTCACTAACAACACCCACGTATAAATAAAACACACTGACAGACACTGGACCCCTACAGGACAGTTACTAGGTGCATTTTATTTTCTTTCTTATCAAGTTGTTCTGGATGAGGTCTAATAAATGACAAAATGTAAATGTAAAGATCATGCACCCCTTTACTCTATTTGTAAAAAAACTGCAGATCTCACCACAGTAGTCTTTTATGATGAGATCATTTTCTCTCTTGCTTTGAATTCTTACACTGAAGCCTACCATTCCACTCCCATGCATCTAATTAAGGCTCCAGGGTCATCTACCTTATGAATGGCCTCAGTCTGTAAAGAATATGGCACTGAATAATAAATTGATACTTTCAAACCATACGTTACTGAATAAACACTTCAGGGGAATGAAGAAAAATCTGAACAGAGAAGAAAAGACTAAATAATAAAACTGGATTCATCTAATCTAGTGTTTTAGTTTTGCTGCCAGTTTAGAGAGAGTAGCAGCGGGAAAATCATCGCCAGAATATGCGCCCAAACTAATTTATCTCTACCAGCATGACGATCTGAAACACAAATCTATTAACAAGTGCTAAACATTGACCTAATAGTGTGCTGGTACCTTTGTATGAAATTTAGCCTTAATTTTCACTCACAGCAGACCACACTCTAGATTAACCAAAAAAAAAAAATACCGATTTTAAAATCCTCTTCCTTATATCTAATTCCACACTGAATACTTTAATCCAAAATTACCGACTGTTAACGGTGTCAGTTTAAACAAAAATTAATAAAATTCAGACACTTACCAACTGTTTCTGATACGTCCATACTGGCAACTGTATCAGTACCTACGAGAAAAAAAAATGCGATTAAAAATGAATATGAATTAAGTATACAGATATAAAAGAACAAGAAAAAACAGAAAATGACTTCATTAATTCTGGATAGCTGCATGTTTCCATGTTTTACTAAATTACTAAACTTTTAGAGCTTTTAGAACAGAGCCTTTTGAGGAATTAAATCGTTTTCAATCTGTTTTAACGTGAAACATTTTCCACTGAGACAGTTTCAATTTTGTCCAAAGAAACGAAATATTGCGCAATTTGCCATTACATTTAAATATTTTGTAACACATTCAATTAACCACCTTGCCCGAACTAGTTCATTTGCTGGCAATCTGTGGGGCCGCCACTTGTGCTTTTATACTGTGGTATGTAATTATTCTTCATCAACCGCTCAGAACACAGCAGAGCCACATGAAAAAATAAACATACATTTCATTTCGGTTGCCGAAATAAAATCACCATTCGAATCATCAACTACAGTACAGTATGTAGAGTGGGTTTAGCAGCATTTTACTCAAAGCACGGATATGAATACACTACGAGCACGTCAAATTATTAATGTATGAAAGTCCATGTTACTAGAAAAGAGTACAGTTAACACACCGCACACATTAACATGGACCATGCAGTCAAGTCACGTGCCCTGTCTACCGATTTTTCGATACAGCAGATAAGGCAACCGCCGACCATTTCGTCACATGGCAGCGTTTATAGAGAGGATAACGACACATAAAATTAAATTGGTTACATGAAATACTACTAATGCGTATTCAATTATGCGGTTAGTTTGCCAACTCTAACATACAACGCTTGCGAGACTACTCAGATAGCTAGCTCGCTGACTAAGTTAGGCAGAATTGCAACGCACCCGGCAAAGCTAGCTACCGCTTCACCGCTGAAGCCAATTATGTGACGTTATCACATTGTGGCACTGCTGTGAGAATGTCACCCCTAGCTATGTGTTAGCTAGCCGGGTAGCTAATGAACCACTCGCTCGGACGAGTTCCTCATTTTAGCTAGCGTCAGCTAGCTTCAACCCACTTCGTTCCTCACAAGTTCACTTCGCTAGCAGCTAGCGTTAGCCAGCTGTAGCTAGGTATGCTACCTAAAGTACTGACAAAACAGTTAACTGTCACAATTAGCTAGCCATATCGGTGACACTTTAAAGTTCTATAATTCTAATTACATGACCAATGAGCTAACACGAAGGACCAAAGACCTCTTAACTTAACAAAAGATCTAAACTCGTCAGCTAGTTAGGTAGCTCTGTTACCAGGTCTCAATGTTGCTACCTTGTTATCGCCTCCTTTTAAAGGTTTGCTAACGCTAGCGAGCTACAATAACTCGAACATACTTGCAGTGAAAGCCATGGCTTAGATGGCTACCTTTATACCCCACGACCACGAACTTACCGTCGGTGTCTGGATTTTCTGGAGGCCCCTTCAGAAAGACAGCCGGTACAAATTCAGGGGCATTAATATTGGGGACAAATGGCTTTGCATTCACATTAAGGCCACTAAAGGCGGACTGAAGTTGCTCGTCGGCCGGGGCCTCGACATCGTCCTCCTGTTCCCAGGAATCAGGGGCAGTGTCTCTCGGGTCCATCGTGGGTCTTTATTTATAAGCTAGCTATGTGCTAAATACTAGCTACGTAGTTAGCTGTAAAAACCACCTCCTTAGACGTTGCTTTCACCACCTCTGAAGTTATCTTTTTAACATGTAAATCGCTTTCTTTCCTTAAAAGAATACAGAGCCGGTTTCTCACAGCGACACCAGAAAAAGGGGGGATTCGACTCAGCACTCAACGCGAGTCCTCCTCGTGTGTACGGATGACTCTCCCCAACCGAAGGGAGCGCCGCCAACCGTGCATTATGGGAAACGGTGTTTAATTGTATTCACTGCTGACTGGACTTGGGAAACCCCATTTTAAATAAAACTACATTTCCATACTCAGGATAAAGTAAGGTGACGAATTCTTAAAAAGTGCACATGGGAATTGGTGTTTTATGTTGGAACAGCCAGGGTAGAAGTGTTTGGTGACCGCCAAACTAAATCTTGCCTAGTATTTCCTGGTATCTGGTAAAAACCGCCTGGGATTGCTCAGATCCTCTGATCTATATGCCATTTACATAGGCTCATAGAGCATAAACTCTTTAGAATAATACATATATATAATATAAATATTAATATATCAGCACCGTGCAACTTCTAAATTGATGCTTCAGAGCAAGCATTTTTGTATAGCAAACAATTTCTCCAGGAGGTGCACTGTTAAGTACCGTGTTGAGGGGAATAGACTAAAATGTACCACAATACTTTCACACGTTCTCTTATAATTGATGAACGCTTTGAACCACTTATCGACCGTATCAATACCGTGTGTGAAATCCACACTGGTGGAATGAGCTTTCTGTCGAGATTCGGACAAGATTCCCTGGACGCCTTCAAGAAAAAACTTAAAACTCATCTGTTCAAGCTGTATCTTTAGCCTACCTTCCCCCTATGTACGCCTATTTATCCCATCGATTTTTGAAAAAAAAAAAAAAGCTCCACACTAGCCTAGCACTTAACTTTGTATCTTACGGACCTCTTGTAATACCTTACGATGTCTACTCTTAGCAAAATGATGCACTTATTTGTAAGTCGCTCTAGGTAAGAGTGTCTGCTAAATGATGTAATGTAATGTAAATTACTAAACCTCAAAGCCAAGGTTTTGTTAGGCCGTCAACCTTATACTATAATAAAATTATAATTATAAATAATAAAATAATATAATAACAAATGTAAATATACAATAATATAAAATAATTATATATTTGTATGTAAAACATATAAATATAAAATATTTAAAAATATATAAATAAAGCGATTTATAATAATAATAATCCAATCATATGACATGCGTGTGAACACAGCAGTGAAAATATTTGGTGTGGACTCCACGTCTGGTGTATGTTAACGTCTTGTGTATTCAAAATAGACATTGCGTCCATCCCCGTTTTACTCTCAGATGGACAGCAACTTTAGGCAGGAGACACTGGTACCGTTCGACTACTATTAAATTCCCACTAAGTATTAGGACACCCTACGGACTGTGACGTACTGCTTTTTGTGTACTATATAGTATGGAAGTATGAGTAATTGGATGCAGCCACTTAGTATGAGCTTCCAGCTGCAAGATATCGCAGAGATTTATTGTAAGATATCACTTAACGTTATTTAATGTGCATTTATCGCCCTCATGTGGTCTAAACATGTATAACACGAGGTCCTGCGTTCGTGTTCCTGCTTCACTGTATGCAGCTAGGTTGCTCGTTAAGTCAAATCTTCGGTCTTGATGACCACTGAACCGTATTTTAAAGTTATCACAGTGTTCTTGACATATATCAGTTCTAAAAAAAAACGTTAAGTAAAATTTACGCTTTACAATCGGTCTAAAGGAATATTTGCATACCCAACCAGTAAAAACGCAGCCCTGCATAGTCCCCAAGGTATCCACCCCTCCTTGAACTCACAATGTGGAACGGAATGGCACGCATTGCATTGGTGTCAATGTAGTTTTATGATTGGTAATTTTTCATTTGAAGGGCTGTTGTATGTGGTCTGGACAAACTACAGCTCTGACAACGCTCTGACGAAAGAGCAGGAGGAAGTGGTTTCGGGAAATGAACATTTGTAGACGTAAATAGTAGCTAGCTGGCTAGCATGTTAGGGTAGGAAGAGTAGATAGCTACATATAAAAACTTCATTTTACATTAAATGAAAAATGCCACTTCTTATTCAAAATAAAAGAATCGAACGGACTAGTACAACGGCTGAATTTTTCGCCAAGTACCCACATTTGCAGGTAGGCTTCGTTTTGCTCCTCATTGAGAAATTCATCCATAACTTGCCACCTAGCTACATAGCCATTGGTGTTATTCTCCGTAAATGACAAATACATTTTCCCTCAGGAAAACGCAAGATCATTCTGCGCCAAGGCACTTGTGAATGTCGACCCAAAGTGCCTCCTTTATGTACAACAGCGAGAGTTTGCTGTCACAACCCCTGCTGATCGTGAGTATTCAGTCAAGCTCTGATGCCTGAGGGTCAGTGATGAAATACTGTCTTAATTTACGATAATGTCCCATGCCATGTAACAGATTACAAGAACGATTTTCTGGAATGCCTCTTATTTTATGTTCTTTATACTAGTGAAACGAAGTATCATATGATTTTTTCTGTCTGTTTTATTTTCGTAATACAATTTTGTATCCTGTTTTGTCTTGGGAGACCTTTTTATTTCTGCCAACAGTTTTACAAAGCCACAGATGTATGGTAGCTATGGATGTCAAAGTGAATATACTGGATCCACGGGTGCAAGAAACATTTACCAAGTGTTTTACTCTAGTGATAGTTTTATTTCCCCTCTGATAAGAGTGGTATGTTGTGAAAAGTTGTGTTTGTTTATTTGGCTGTTGGATTTTTTCATTTGCCCAGACTTTGTCACTGTGATTGGATCTGATGATGCAACAACCTGCCACCTGGTATTAGTACGACACACAGGTAACAATTTGCCTCAAATTCTCTTTCAGCGCTGAATGTTTGATGAATTTCAGTTGTTCTGGTTAGCATTAGTATACTGCAAATCCTGACTGGAGACTGTTGTCTTAAAGTGTCTGTCTGAGCCGCTTGTGTTTACTGTGGATGCCTGTTCTTTGACAGGAAGTGGAGCAACTTGCCTTGCACATTGTGATGGCTCTAGCACATGGACTGAAGTTCCTCTCTTTGTGAAAGCTGTCACCACTCTGAGTAGCCAAGCCAAGGATGGCAGGTAGGTTGCTCTCTCACTAGCTGTAAGCAGTCTTGCACTGATAGACTTATAGTACTGATTTGTGCTGGTCCTTCTGATATTTAGGCTGGAGCTTCACCTCATTGGGGGGTTTAATGATGAGACAAAGACATCTCACAGCCTCAGCCTTAACCTTCTGGGTGAGTCACTCAGCTCTTTTTGGTTGGTGTCTTTTTAAAAAATGGATATGAAAAGAATAGAAGCGAGTGGCTGTTACAGCAAATTGTTGTCTCTCACTTGTTTACGCATCATCTTTTGCAGCGGCCTTCCAGAAACAGAGAGAAGACATACATTTGGTAACATGTTGCATTACAGGTGAAAGCTCTTGTTTTTCTGTTGTTTATCTTATTCTGTTTACATTGTATGATTATCCAAATGCTTTTATTCTTTATGTTTTCTTCTCCTCCTCTTGCAGAGTTGAATGATGTTGTTACGGATGGGAATCACAGACCAATAGTCTATGGAATAGGTAAAGTGCTTTTCCCACTGAATGAACTCATTGAGTGACATGAGCATGTGTTAGCGTGGGTGTTGTGTATATGCAGGAGTCAATGTCAAAACTGGAGAGGTGTTCCCAGCCACATTCCCATGCCGAGGTCCTGCTGAGGAACTGCGCTCAGCTCGAACCTTCACAGGGGGACAGGTATACACTGTCTATTTTGATTCTCACAATCCAACTTATGTTAAGAAGTATGCTTATTTGAGAGAGAGATTAATACCAGGGCTACCCTTTTAAAGAAGAAGCAACTACATTAGCTGCACATTCAAGGGCTGAATACCAGAGAAAAATGAGGAGCTACCATCTGTTTGCTAAATTTTGATTTAGCTGCATTTTAAAACATTCAGCTACACACAGTAAATTGTATACATATAACGACATACAGTATAAATGTGTACATTTATATAATAATGCAGCTGGCACAGATCAAGTACTTTAACATTGTCAAGTAATTTAACATTAAATTGTTCTTTAGTGATATGCAGTAATTTGCCTATTAACATATTAAAGAATAAAATTGTGAGGGAATGATGGCAATACATGTGGATTGGATTTAAGAATGGAAGCAGTTATAGGTTTGCTCTGGACATGAAGGGTAAATATCACAAAGCTAAAATGATGTGTGTGTTTTACAGATGGCTGAAATTTATGATTCTAGCAAGAGTCAAGTGAAAATTGGTCCATGCAGGTGGTCTCCAAACAGTGATATAGCCTTCTGGCTGACACAGGATGATGCCACTATTTTGAAGGTAAAGGTTCAAAGAAGAATCAGTCTCCACTAAGAGACTTACTCTGATGCAAGAGAAAGACCCAGTGCGACTGTGACCAAAATGTTAGTGTGAGTGCACTGTGTGTAACTCAGTTTTTCCTCATTTCCAGTATTTGTCCACTTCCCCTCTGGCTGAGCCACCACACTTCGTCCAGCACATCAAGTCCACCATCCGCTTTCTGCTGGAGCATCCCAGCCCTGACAGCCTCTTTCCAGGAGGGCTGCCCCAGCTGTTCCGCAGGACGGAGCAGGGAGACTGGGAGAGGGTGGTTCAGCCTTAGGGCCTCCTTCCCCAGGTACACTAGGGACACTGCTTTACACCCTTGATCCCTTGAGACACTGTGAGCCTCTGAGGGAAATCCCTCAATCATCAACAGTTTTTTGTCAGTTCATTCTTTTTACTTTTAAGCTCTTTCATGTTCCTGTGACTAACTGAAAGCTGTGTGAACACTGGCCAGACTCCATCCAAATGTTTGAGCTGTAACCCATTGTTCCTTTGACACAGCTTGATTAACAGAATAAGCCTCCATGGATAGAGGTGTGTTTTTTGTTCTTGTTTTGACATGAGTCTGTATGGTTTGATCATCTTATTGGTTTACTTGATTGTGCTTTACATTCCGCAGAACCTAATGTCCTTATTTATTCTACCATGTATGCTTCCAGTTTTGGGACTTTCCACAGAGGTGAAAAAGAAATTATGGAAAGGGATCATTTAACACTTTGTACAGTGGATGGTTTAAAATTGAGTAACTCCTATTATCTGAAGAAGAGGAGCACAACTACATATACCGGATATGTGAAGTATAAATTAAATTCTACATTGTACATATATTTCTGTACCTCACAGAAGATTGTGTAAGATATTCTACAAGGGACTTCAATAAGGAAACTATACATGTTGCAAAGGAAAGCAAAAGCATTCAAATACGTGAGGGGAAAAATAAATACAATTTGTGTTGCAGTTTAATAAAACTGACACCTTTTTCAAGATGACATTTTCAAGGACACTGGTTCTTTGAGCTTTGAGGAAAAAAACCCAAATTGCTTTAAAACAAAACCACAACAACCACAAAGACAAAATTATTTAAACAATCAAAATGACTTTTTACTTTCAAAGCAATATTATCTTTAGTCAGCCATGTAAAATATTAAAACAAAACTTTCATAGAATATATATTAAAATCAGCATGTTATCTTTCCCTCCAAGATAAATAAGGATTCTTCATTTCACCAAATATACAAAAAATGAAAAAGGAAGACCATGAATATCTGAAAGCATTTAGATGTGTTGAAGAAAACAAAACAAACAAAACTGAACTTCCCAAAAGAAAATTACAAAAGGAATGAAACCCAGACGACATTCCATGTGTTGCAAATCTTTTGTGGGTTTCAATGTAGAGTAAAGACATTGCTGTATCAGTGTAACCATTATAAATAAACATGACCCAAACCCATGTTTGAATTGCATCTCTTAAATTGCTATGGTATGAAAGGTCATCAGTGATAATTTTAGCTCTGCATTAATGGCTGAGAGGGTCAGGCCATGTCACATAAAGTGTACTTGAATGTGTAAGACAAGACTGTATGAATAAAACTTACAAACTTTGTTGCTGAATATTGTTCTCTATTCATACACTTTTTAGACTGTGTGTCTGGGTAGAAGTTCAACACTATTCTTGTAATGACAGTAGGTTGTGTACTGTTAGAGTGATTAAATGCAGCTCTCGAACGCAAAATTTAAATGCAGCAATACAGGATTAACAGGACGGAAGAGTGGTGGAAACAGATATACCAAGGTAGCTAAAAAGCTTCCCCTTGAGGCTTGTGGCCCTTCCAATGTGTCTCTTTTCTAGAGATTAGAAAAACTGGATGAACAAATCGAGTATTAATATGAACACATGAGTGGGACCTTTAGTTAGGAGTCCAGCTGAGTCACAGAATTTACACTATTGTTTGTGGCATGGCCATGAAGTGACACATACTTGGACACACAAAAAGGCAATGACGAGACATGTAAATACATTCTCACTATATACTTGACAATACAGAAATTGTCAATGAGCATAAGTTTTGAAAAGACAATGTGTTGAAGTAAAACAAGGATGGTGTAACTCATAAGGAAAATCATTTGGAATGCCTACTTTTAACTAAGATCTCGGTTTACATACCAAATGGACGTTTTTTTATTCCAAATCAACAAAATAAATTAATTTCTAATAAATAATGTAACTAATGGTCTTCATAAGGAAAAAATGATGCTGCCATTTTGATTAAATAAGGTCATTGATTCTGTACAAAGTTAAAAAGAACATACCTAGTGCAATAAGGCTCAAGTGTCCATAAACTGCAGCTCCTTCAATCCATATAGCAATCTGCGTACAGCCAACAAACTCATTAAAGAACTGCCTTCTCAATGCATACACAGTGTTCGAAAGCAAACTCAAACCTTGTTAGAAATATTATTGATAAATGTACATTTTGACAAGTTTTAAGTATAAGCATCTGAGGCATCTTTTTAACGAAGTGACGTAAATAAAATAGAAACATATTTATGGAGCAAGCCTCATCATGTGCAAGATTTACAGATATGACATCAAGCTTGTTCACACAGCAGCTTCTGATGTCCAATAACAATGTTGTGTGGATGCATCCAGATCAAATGGGGCTTTCAGAAAGTTGTTATTGATTAAGATCAAAAGGCTACTGATGGTCAGGCTGTGTCATCTACAGAGAGGTGACCAGACACAAAATCACAAGGATTCATTTATGCCAGAGGCAAGAATAAACTTGTAAAAATGACTAACCTAACAGCTGTGGAAAAATATATTATGTTATAGATTCAATAATAAAGTCTCGTGATTTAAATGGCATATAGATTTAGCTCAATATCTATAAAACAAATTTGTATTGACTTGACTGACAGCAGCAGGTTTTTAGCAAGTAGTACATCATTTTAAGCTTGCACTGGTAAGTTTGTTTGGTTACTGCTGTTTGGTTACTTGTGTTCACTCAGCTGTTGCAATTATGCATCTTTGGATACTGATACCTCAGATAAGGTATTCCTGCTTACTATGCAAGTAGACCCATCAGAACACCTTGATTAGTTTGAATATGGACCCAACACTGCAAATACGGACCAGATGTTCGGGTGCAAACTATCCTGATCAAAAGTTGTGTGGTAAATCCAATAAACTGTGCTAGTCCAGAATGTAAAAGCAGCAGCGAGATGGTGTGGAATTCTCTTTTCTTTGAGTTACCTTAACTCATATGAACTCTCCCTGCTTCCCAGAGCTCCTAGCAGATTCCCCATCTGTCCCTGAAAAAGCCTCTGCTGCTCTAGGGGATGTGAAATAAGCCACAGGTGTCTTCATTAAGTTAATGTCTTTGACTTGTAACTATGGAAGGGCAGTGCTCATCAGAGGGTCTCAGAGGCTGCTGACGGCTGCTGCTTTTTTTCTTCTGGTTTTTAGGTAATATTATGGCAATCTCACTCTTTTGTAAATGTGCATTTCAATGTTAGCCTCACGTACAGCTTAACCTTAAATTCAAAGTGATCAAGTCTAAACTATGATGGCTTGCAAGATTACATTTACATAGATTGAACGAAAATCACGACGTTAATCAATTAATTGCATATAAGCTGCTTTACTTCACCCTCTCCTAGTTATGTAGTGACAGAAAGGAGTGTTCCTGCTGGCTCTCGGCCTGCGTTAGTTGCACCCTGTCCCTGCCCCTGCCCTCACCCCTACCCATTGGCTGGCATCTGTGAGCCGTCCTATCTGAGAGAGTCCTCCTGCTCTGTCGCCCGAATCTCCAGAGCTGGCTGGTTTGCCTCGCTTTTCCCGTCCTTCTCTTGGGCCGTCTTCTCTGCCTGTGCTGCCTTAAGACCGGCTGGTTCCAGTGGAGACTCTGGCACAGACTCCTGGGTGGGATCAGGGGCGACCTTCTCTGCAGCTGGGCAATGGACCACTTCCCTTTCCACCTCTTCCGGATAGCCCACAGAGCTGGTCTCGCTTAGCTTGTCTGAGCCTGCTGCCGAGCGACGGAACAGCTTCTGCCCTGAGATTGTGATGGCAAAAATACACCTTTATTACCATTCATTCATTTGGCAGACACACTTATTCAGGGATACGTACAGAGCAAGTGCAGTGAATAGATTTTTCACAATTACCATCACTTATAATACACTACTTAAAGGAAACTTATCAAATTATCATGCAAATCTTCACATCAAACACTCAGCAGTTAGACAGAAAAGTGCAGATAAAGTGGCAGCATCAGAGTGTCAGTCCAATCATACTGTATCAGGACAGACAGGATTTAGGGGATCAAAGGTGAGTTTTCATAAAATGGTAGCGGGTGATAGGTCACTGCTGTTCTGACCATGGTGCATAGACTTAATGTGCAGTTATGACCAGGAGATTCGCATGAGTTGGCCCTAGACATGGGATAGTGAAGGGGAGGGACAGGTGGCAAAGAGCAGAACAGCTGAGGGAGCAGGGAGGAGTGCAGAGAGAAATACGAGTTTAGAGGTATGGAGGAGTAGTGCTTTCGAAGGCATGACACGTCAGAAGATCAAAATTTATAGGCCTGAATTTGGTAGCCAGAAGAAGGAAGGGAGGAGGGGGGGGGGGGGGGGAATATAGGAGTGGGGGGGGACACATGGGCAGCAGCTTTCTCAGTGATTTGCAGCAACCTGACAGCTCTGGCAGGGAGACAGGCCAAGAAGGAGCTACAGTAGTCAAAGCAAAAGAGCCCCTGGGCCTGGACCAGCAGCCAAGTGGTGGTGGTGTAGAACTCAGGGACAAACAAGCTGAATAAGCAGTCTGTTCAGCTCTCTGATAAGAAAGCTCTCATTTTAAATGAATGTGCTCTGCTCTAGTCTGTAGGTTTTTCCCAGAATTTTAATAAAATGCTCCTGTCCATACAAGAGAAAGTCTCTACTGTTGAACAGCAGCAGAATACACCCGAAATGAATACAGGGCAAGTCCATGCACCAGGGATGGGTATTTGGACGGTGTGGAAAAGAGGGGAGTTGAAGTACTAACCTGGCAACCGCTTGGTTACAGTGAATGTGGGGGTGGCAGGAGGGGTTCCTCGCACTGTTTGGGCCTTCATGGAGTAGGTGGGTTCTGTGGAGTCCAAAGAGCCTTTGGACAATACACACAGAGTTAGAGCTCTTTAAAAGAAACAAATACAACAACTCTTAGGTCACTTACATTTAAAGTTTTGACAGTATACTTGAAATGTTTAACATTCAAAGTTTGAAAATCTATAACTTCAGTATATTTCTGCAGCAACAATTAAAGGTCATCTTTGGAAGATCTTTCAAACTTTATCAATGGTTTACCCTATAATTAACATTAGCACATAAGTTGTAAGACCTAGCTAGACAAGTTTTTTAAATTAAATTTTATTTTCCATCAAGGGTTGAGTTTTCTGCCTCTTTCTCCCTGCCTCAAAGAATGACGGATCCATAATACCTGCAGCCAGGTTGAAGGTTCTGCCTTTGACAGAACTCTGGACAGGGGAGAACCAGTTGAGGACGGAGCCAACCAGCGGGATCTGACGCAGCACACCCTGCAAGAGACAGCAAGTAACTATTCTGTCCACTTTAGTGTCAGTGCATACACAACAACAAGCACACACACACATATAAGTGCATGGACATAAACAAACACATAGGCACCTCTTCCATCAGCTTCTCCTCATTAGCTCTCTGGAGCTGCAATTCAGCCTCCAAGATCCCCTTTCGCACCACCTCTGTCATGTTCTCTAACAGCTGGAGAGAAGCAGGGGGAAGAAGGAAATCAGAAAGTGACACAAACATCTGGAACGCAAACTTGTTTGAACTGTGTTTGTACACACATGCTGGTTTAGAATAAATGACTTTTGTATCTTCCATTACTCCTGACCATACGTGATTAAGAGGTGCACAATTAAGATTGCTCACCTTGCCACTCTCCTCAATTTCCCTCCCCAGGACTGTAATGGTGTCTACCAGCTCTGCCACATCCAGGTCCTCAGTTGCCATGCCAACATATACACAGTTTTTCTCTGGGCCAAACTCAGGTCCTAGTTGTGTGCAAAAAAGTTCAACGGATTGTTTTTTTTTTAGTCTTGACATCAACCTAGACATTTTTACCATGGAAACCATGGTACATCTTGTTTGGTCCTCAGTGAACACATGACCTTCCAACTAATTGATCATGTAGAGGAAAGCTATAGTTTGTTACAGTTTCAAACAGTCAATGCTTGCCATAACTTTCAAACTCAAGACAGCCAACAGGTCATAGGGTTCTTGAACAACTTGTGGGACAGACAGGAGGATGGAGACATACCGGTGGAGAAGCTAAGGTCTGCGTCCAGTTCCTGCAGCTTCTTCAGCAGGTCACTGTTGATCTTCTCCACTTCCAGCTGCCTTTTGCTGTCATCAGGCTCCTCACTGCTGGGCTCGTACCTGCCACACAGACTCCACATCTTATTATGACCGTTTGTGTCCACCTCTTTCTCTTTCTGTCTCTCATTAGCCTCCCATTTCTGCTCTCCTCTCTCCTGTCTCACCTGAAGACCCCCAGCCCAGGCCAGCTTAGGTCCTCTATGTAGGTGAGGGCTGTGTGGCGGTAGACCTCCTCCCTGAAGTCCTGCCTGAGACGCAGGGTGCAGCTCAGAAGCGGCACCATCTCTCCCAGCTGCTTCACCAGGGCATCCACATCCCCCTCCTGTGTACCCAGCACTGTGGACAGCACGGCATGCCAGTCAACCACTCAGTATGGCACTCATAGTAAGATACAGCTCTTATGCTGACAAAGCTTGATAAACAGTGTAGCACAAGTAAGCCTATGGTAGGCATTACTAAAACTGTTTCACTTATATTCTTATATTATTTATATTACAAACACACCATCCTTATTTTTCAAAAGATCTCTATTTTTGTCATTTAAAAATTATTACAATAAAAGAAAAAATGCACGCAGCACAGAATGAATGTGTACAGCCTTTACCTGCTGCAGTCATGAGGGGGCTGAACCTGACACAAGTGCCCTCATCCTCCAGCTCCACCACATCCACCCCACTGGCTGGCACCAACTGTGCCAATCTCTCACCCAGCTGTGGAAAGGGGACCCCCCCCCAGACACAGTCTAAGACACTTTCAGCGTTGCAACTCCAGCCTAACTATCACATAACATATACTATAATCTGAGGTGTCATGTTTGATGTCTGTGATATCAAATATTCTATAAAATACATATTATGAATATGATCTGCAGAAACCATAAAATGAATATAACATTTTAAACTTAAATCAGCTTCTTCAAGCCATTAATTAAATTCACAACAATAATCTGTTATTCTCGACATTCTGAAGTCATGTCGGGTAGATGACTTACCCATCGGTTTAGGGCATCTTGCACCTCTCTCTCACCTCCGTTATATCCCTGCACAGAGCCCCCACTTGACCCTGAGTACAGTGAGGATGAGAGAGTAGGAATCAGCTTCACCCGTTCACACTCGCACCTTTGTTCTCCTTAACGGTACATCACACTTAGGAGCATCATCTGTCACACATTTAATACTAAGGTTCATTATATAGAGGGAAGTGGGGCTCACCTTCACTGGTCTCCTGGGAGAACCTGAACACCACCACAGGAGAATTCAACTCATCCTCCACCTGGTGGACAGACAAACAGGAGGGTGGTGAGGAATCACAGACATACATTAGAGGCACTGCTGTAGTGCTGGAGAAGAGTCTGATGAGAGCATTCGCACTGAGGAGGCTCTGAATCTGAACAATGTGAAACATTCACTCTTAGCAGCAGCTGTTACTAACGCTTATTTTTTAAAACTCGTTGAGTTTAAATGACGTCATAGAGATGATGTAATATGAAGATAAGATATGCAACACTTTTTCATCATATTAACTTGTGAATATATGATCCATGCATTATTCACTGATACTGTATACAATATCAGCACATTATCTTCTTCGAGAGCTGTCCGTGAAAGTTCCAAATCACCATGTAATTCACTTAATTAATACTCAAACGTTCTGAAGCAACGACCAATCCACAGTAATTCCATGCACAAGTGAACAATGTAGAGTACAGTGAACAATCTCTTGCTTTTCAGAGACACATGCCTCACTGCATGCAGACCTCTATGAGGTGTAACCGTGATGTATGAGGATAGCAGCTGTGCTGTACTACCAAGTGCTGTACTGGCATCCGATAACAGAAACACCACACAGCAGTTACAGACAATAAGCACTGAGAGGAGGGCCTGCATGAAAACAACTGAAAAAAACATGAAAACACCAGCAAGCTACACCCACTCTGCCCTGCCCACCCTGACCAACATGTTAGGAGTCCAATCCAAGATAAAAGAAACTGAAATCACAGTGACAATTTTGCTTTCACATCACAATCATTTCCCTCCCTCATTTTTCAAAGGTCAGATTCAAGGTCACTGGCTCCTTGGCTTGATAAGGCAGAAGCCAGCTTTTGTTGGGCTTGCCATAGAAACACTGTGGTTAGTCTCTTTTTTAAACAGCTGCCTTCAGACTCTTACTGGGGTCGGACAGGAGTGGACATCTTTCTCTGCTCTCCTTTTTAAGATAAAATGTATGGAATCTGCTGCTGTCTTGTGACATTAACTTCACTGGAGTTGGATGGAGTTACTCATGGAAGCATTCTGTAAGAGCAAGGCATCCCAGAATGCCCTGCATTCAGGCATTAAGACTAGTGGCATTAATTTTAGCCATTTAGACGATTTAAGCTGTAAGGGATTTCTAAATCAGCATTCCGGTGAGATTTTATACACAGTGGAGACCACCACTGATGTCCCTGCCATGGGAGAAAGCAGGTGGACCAGGCTCTTGCTGTGGGGAGGTGATTTTACATAGTGTGGTCAGACATGCCTTTGAACAAGCAGGAAACGCAAGTTATCCAATGAAGGCCCCCTATTTGAGTCTCTCAAATACAGCGCCTCAGAATGCGTGAGTGACCATGAGAAGGGAAGGCGGGGGTGAGTAGGGGAGGACAGGCAGGCAGAGGGGTAGATCCCACCTACAATAGACAGTATGAGAGAGCCCAGGACATCCCGCAGAGAGCCCCCGGAGATAAGAGGAACCCGGGAGCGCGACACCACGCCCTGAAACCAAGGCACCCACTCTCACTACTGGTTACACACTGACAGCTGACAGACTGGTTAACGAAGCTTCACTGTTAGAGGAGCTTGTGCTTTACCATGGTCAAAGCCTCGAGAAGAGACATCTGCATGTCAAGGTCATCCTGATGATAGCAACACAAAACAGTAGCTTGATTTTTTTCATATTTAACTCCATGCACGTGGTTCAGTAGTGCTGCCTACAGCTGCTTGGGCGGGAGAGCAGAAGCCCTGATTCTGTTAGAGAGGATTGGCATGTGACATCCACAGTGATGTCTGTCTGTGTGTTATCTCATTAACCTGTTTTTTTTACATCTCACCTGCACACAGCCAAAGCAAAGCATTTAATTTTGTGTAACCAGTAAATCCCCTGCGATACCTTGGATAATATATGGTAAAATCAAAGAACAATCATTTTTTATCATTTTATCATCAGTTTTTAACAGGTATGCATGTGCTTTAGGGAAAAAAAATGTGAAAGGCATTTAATTTCCAATAGGTAATGTGAAATGTCACAGCAACAAAATTACATACTGATGTCTTTATGGAGGTCAGCTTCTTCAGCTGGTCGAGGAGCCTCTGGCTCTGAAGGGACAGAACACAGACTGACCAGTTATTCAGGAAAACAGGTACAAAGGGTACACATCCTGTGCTAAAATATCACAGAGAAAAGAAGACTCTGATGCAGAGGGAACGCTCGTACCAACTGGGACGCGTGCTTAATCCTCTCTACTATCCCATCATGCCCCAGGTACTGCAAGGACAGCCAGAGAGGCAGGGCACGCAGTTTCTCCACTGGTTGGCTGGATGTTAGACCTGCTGCAAGAGACTGTAACAACAACAAACATGCCCAAGAGGCAGGGTGGAACAGTTACAAATGGCCCATTATATACTCAAGGTGTAATGTAGGACGTTGTTGTACACTCCATTATGGCTTTGACATTTACAGAAATCTCAAGTATGTGAAATATGGGAGTCCTAAAATGTTAAAAATAAAACAATGACCAGGGCTGGATCCTCGTGTCGGTAGAGGGTGACTGCAGGCACAGCTGGAAGGCCCAGCCACGGACCCAGCGTCAGCGTCATGCTGTCACATTTGGTGGCTGCCTGTCAAGTGACAGAAATAACATGAGTACCAACAGGAACACAACAAACGCTGAGGTATCTGAACCTGATTTTATAGAAGTGCTTGGAATTACAGGGTAGCAGAATTCAGGCTTACCATCACTGATGAGGTTGATGTTACATAGCCCAGAGCAAGTGTTGCCAGGTTGACTCTGAAACATACACAGACATGTCAACAATACTGATTAGTAAGGTTAGTAGAATTACAAGATTCTTATGGTGGAGTGTTCTAATGAATATTCTTAGCTACTGTACATCTATAAAAACGCAAGAACAAACATTAAATAAGACACAGCAGAGTGGCTACTATGTGTGTGCCTAAGTGTGCGAGTGCATGTGTATGTATGAGTGCATGTGTGTGTTTGAGCACCAACCCCTCCACGTGGAGCCACATGCTGTGCTGGTCACACAGCTCCTTCAGACGACTCAGCTTGTCTGTGTGTCCTGCACCTGGTGTTCCTGTGATGACGAATACACAAATGCAAAACAATCAGTGTACACCCCAGGCTTTAAAGTCAGATTCTGGAGTACATTTCCTGTACAGACTGCATCTACGTCTTTACAGTGCACTCATACACACAGTTTCCTTGAAAGTGCATTAATTTTCTGTTACAGCATTCATGGAGGTGGTTCTACACTGACCAGCATTCGCTATCAGCAACAACGGAAGCTTTCCTGAATCAATGTCATCCTTAATCAGTCTGTCCAACAAGGCCACATCCTGTAAGGAAAAAACACAACCATAACAAGGAACAGATCCTAACCCAGTACAAAGTGATTTACTGGTTTATGCTCCTAAATATGACTATTTATCTACAAATGCACCTTCAGATTCATCCTTTAGCTAAAAGTCTTCAAGAAAAATTCATTTGGCATTCAAGTGTCAAAAGTATTTTTCAGCAATTCCAAAACTACAATGAACCATTATTCAAATATTGCCTAACATACCAATTCAAGATTCTGTGTGGTTTAAATATTCCCTTGGACAAGAAGAAATAGAAAGAGTCCTGTCAGGGGATGCATTTCTCATGCAAAATAACCCCTTGTAAGACCTACCATTTGATGCTGTGATCCAAACATGGTGTTGCAGGGCACGGTGCAGAGGCTGGACAGAGGCAGACCCAGCTGGTGAGAGCGCAAGAGTACAGCAGAACTACATCACAATGCACAGATGACCCCTCAGCAAACATACAGACTGGACCTTCAGCTAATCATGAGAAAGAATCACACCATCTGCAAGTGTTGTGATGGTGTTGAGCTTAAGTAACTGGAATATACTGTAACAGGGCTGTGTACACTATAGAAATATTTCACTCTCCATCACAACATCCCAGTAACAAACTGAGAATGACCTGTCTCAAATTGCACATCTTTTTAACACCTCACCTCCCCTGTGGTTTTGAGGTTTTGTTATAAGGAGAAGTTATATATTAATTTTACGCGTAGGTACAACAGGACACACTGGTTCATCCACTCTACATGATACTGACTTGACAGACAAGATCCATTCCATAACAATGGCAATTAAGTAATCCTACCCTACCAGTGCAACAGCAGTCAAACCATTTGTCATTAAATGCAGAGACAGATGAGAAGCACAAGTCTGAGTCTTTAGAATTCAGAGAGACATTCCCTGATTCAGCTGCTGAGTGTGGTTATTGGCTGTGTGATGCCAGGGGAAAGACCATCTTGTACCTGGCTGCAGAGGTGCTGGCCCAGCCCTGGCCTGCTGGCAGCACTCTGGTAGATGACAGGCTGTTTGCAGCTGAGCACAGTAAAGCCCTCAGTGGTGTAATCCTCATAGCGGGAATGAATTACAAGGCGACAAACTTTTATGAGCCCTTCCCGGTCATCCTCATGGTAATAGGCTGAGCCGTTCTCATACCTGGCAACACAAAGAGGAAGGCTTCAATGCAAATACACAATTGCATATTTCAGTATGCCTTTCATATGTTACACATCTGACCTCAACCTTCCTGTTTAATCTGTGGTAACTGTGATCTACCATAAATATGAATCCTAAAATAAATTCAGAGACCTTTTAAATTGACTTGGTGAATGTTAACCCTACATTGGCTGAATAAGAATGCTATAGTATGTGCTGAGTCAAAAAAAATTCTATTTGTTTTAAATCCCTCTTGCAGGAAAAAGAAAAAAAATCTATTGAGAAGAGCACAACTAAGTGCAACAGTTCGTGCATTCTTTTGAGGTAAAAACCAGGTCAGCTAGAGGCAATCTGGTGGTAGGGGACTGAAAGAGCTGGAACAGGCTTTGTGATGCAGGAAGCAGCGCATTTCTGTTAATACAAACCTGAAGAGCCGGCAGAGCCAGAGCGTGGTGTCTGACAGGATGCGAGTGGTTAGCTTCCTCAGTCGCTCTCTATCTAGCACAGAGATGTAGGCTGCCAGGCTGTGCCCTAACAGCGCCATGTGCCCCTGCTCCCCCACATTCTGCATCCTGCTGGAGAGACAGAGCACAGCAATTAGCTATTGAAGGTTCTTTTAATACAGTTTGTGCTCTACAGTTGAAAAAACAGCTAACTTCTGATGACTGTGTACTTACCGATGACACAGATTGTCTTCTTCCTCATCTCCATGCATGAGGTTTTGAACCAGCTGTAGGATGCTGGCAACATCTTGACCACTGAAAGGGCAGAAGACACATGACCCTCAGAAGGTTTGAACAGGGAGCAAAGTGAATGAGAGAAGGATGCCCTAGGAATGCCCCAGATACTATTCAGGCTATCTTGCTCCCTAACCACACTACTGCTCTTGTGTATGGTGAAGACATTCAGTCTGCACTGTGTCAATGTGAATAAGAGCAGATGAATCATGTCTGTAGTAGCCAACGGTCGTTGCCCTGACCTACCCTCCTTGCAGAGGCCCAGGAATGTCCTTCCTGCTGTACTTCCGCTTCTCCTCCACCTCCCTTAAGGGCAGAGAGAAAACAATATAGAAATCCGGGAGTGTGAAGGTCTCATTCAGCAGCAGCTCAGATAACACACATGGGAAAGACTAACACTGCACAATCACTGGCCAAGGTGGCAGTATACAATAATACAATATACAATATACAATATCGCTGGTACACCTGCAGGTAAGCCAGTTACCTACGCAACAAAAAGAGAGGTTTGTGTGTACATGTGTTTTTGACTTGGCCTTGACAGGTAGAATCACGGAGAATGACTCACCTTTGACCATCTTCCAGAATCTTCATAGCCTCGTTCAGATTCTTACCCATTTCAGCAAGCATAGGGTCGACAATCATCTTAGTAAAATGAAACACAGCAAAGATGCATTATCAACCATTGGTATCAATTTCAATGATGTTTACAGTTAATAAAAGCCCCTGCATTTGTTCACTTTCCACAGGACAAATTTAATGTAAATCTACATGAGATGGTCTCAGATAAAAAGCAAAGTGTGCATCTGAAAATTATCATAAAAATGTTTGAAATCTGGGACAATATGAAGAGATGCCTTGAGCAATACTGATCATAACTTCAAAAGTGCTTAGAACTATGACAGCAAAAAATGTAGGTAACCTTATATATTCCAACCAATTTGAGCCAATTCTCCCTCTGCATTTATGAAGGACTCTAGTTCATTTAATGACAATGATCTTAGGTTTGATAACACCTCAACATAATGGAAATGATGAATTCTGTTTGTTATACAGGTTGTGCAATCACTACATCAATATATAAAATTGTGTGCTCATAGCCAAATGTGTATAATAATCATTTCATTTATTGTTACAAAAATGTAAACAAAACTTTTGAATTCAATCCAATGAGACACACTGTTTGACATTCAACTATAAAATTAAAAGACACAAGACTAGGCACCTGTTCACCACACATACACTGAACACTTAAGGACAGCACACACGACACACCCTTTACAAATACATGAATAAATGCATCCGTGTTATCACTGTGAAGCAGAGCTGAAAAAGCCCAGGAAACAAACTTTAGCACAGCATACACAAATAAAAGTGTTTGAGCAGAGCATTTGCTTTTGCTGTTATCATTTTATGTGATGGAATGTTTTAATGCATTTAAATATTACGCTTGTTTATGCTTGTCTCCTATGGGTTGTTACCATTCCTCTGCTCATAGTGAGAACAGTCTGATTTCCCACAATGAATTACTTCTGATCCAGAGCTCCTACAAAATTAATATATTTGGTATATTGTTTGGCTTTTAAGTTTGGTATATTGTTTGGCTTTTAATGGTATTGTATGATGACGTGACTAAAGCTAGTAGTTTCAGTTAAACTCCACTTAAGATAAATTGTTCAGAATATATGAATTTAAATTAATGGATAATAATTCTGGTATAAGATATTTAAATCACCTTGGATAATCCGTCTAGTAAGCAAATGAGTGAAAAATCATAATGCTACAATGGTTAGGGAAATGAGGGACACACTGAAAATTTCATAAACAGCAAAAGAGACAGCAAATAAGTTTCAGATATTTCTACAGCAGGATTTCCCTGTTCATCAGGCTCAGACGGATTATTTCAACAGTGCTCCGTGTCCAACAGTGTCTGCACCAATTTTCGGGAAATCTGAGTTTTCATTTTTGAATGCATATTCTTTCAGGAGCAAATCTGTAATTTGTACATACTAACACATGTACTCCTACATCAGTTTTATTGATCCCTCTGTCATAAAACATATATTTTTCACTTGTGTATGAATTTAAGTAAAATGTATAACCTCATCAATAATAATTTTCCAGTTTCCTTGAGCATCAATCATTTTGTTTCATAATGCATCTTTTTTATATAGAAGAACAAGGCTATAGTGATTTGTTCGCTTGCTAAGTAAATTTAGGAAAGCTTCAGTGTCATCAGATCCAGTGCCCGCTTATAAACTTCATCTTATATCTACTGCTTATTTTTAGGTTTCAAGAATTGGTTTTATTCCTATCTAATTTAATTGATTATTAATTTCATTCATGACCCCTCGACAAAAACTAGTGTGACGCTGGAGTGCATTCACCTCCTCAAAAATCCCCACGTAACCTCTGCCTAACGTCATAAAACTGACCGCTACTACAGACAGTGAGTGTACCCAATCTAACCAGCTGGCTAGCTGTAAATCGAGCTTGGAGTCGCATTATCTAGAAAGCTCGCAAGCGTCATTCAGCAAGCAAACCTACAGACCACATGCCGAAAAAAAATCATTACACGCAACGATTACCTGTATAAAAAGCAAATCCACAATGTTGAGAAAACGAGTCTTTGCTTATTAGCTGTTTAGCCAGCTAGCTTCCAATCTCTACACAGCTAGCTAGCTAGCTACCGAGCGTCATTTCGCGTCACAGTAATTTCGCTAGCTAGCTAACCAACAGTGCAAATCTATGCCATGACAATAGCCTACCCGGTACGGTTGCTCCATAGTGTCGAGAGGTAAAAATGATCCCGTCTGGGCGCCCTCTGTTTTATAGTAAAAATGATTGTTTATGAGATCCTTTCCGCGAAATCATTAATTTCACTGAGTCTATGCTTGCCGGACCACTGGATATGTCAATTTACTTCCTGGAAAGCTGGTCCGTATTCCACGCTGGCAGCGTCTACGTATCTCACGACACGGCCGTAGCTCTACATCGCGAACGTGCGCGCGCTTTTCGAATGATCAGTCCTCGGAATCAAGTGCTATGCCATTTAAATGGCTGGATAGGTCATCTTGGTATTTTAGTAGTGTCTGAGAATGGGAGTAGGCCTAGTTAGCCATCTGTACGGAGTGCATAAAGTCGCGTGCACCTTATCCAAAACTATGCACTACAAATAGACCCATGTTAAACAGTTTCCCAGTTTAGGATCACTGTATAAAGGTTATTTATAACGCAACCTACACTCTAACCATCCGTGCAATAACGTTTGAAATAACTAGCTAACCAGACTGACTTAATTTCGAATTACAGATTTCAAACCCAGAAAAAGTTCACCAAGCATACTATGCAGCTAGCTGTATAACTTGCGAAAAAGCCACGAATGTTACTGTTCTTGGACAGTGGAACAATATACCCGACATGAATCTATATGAACTCTTAAAATACCTCTTTTCGATCGGGCAAGTTATCCGTGCTCGAACTGGTACGTTTATAAATTGGCTATTTTTAGGTATGTAGTCTAAGACAGTGAAAAGATCTGTCTCTTTGCTGAATGTTGATTCTTGTCCACTAAATTACCTGTTAAAGCCTAAATGGCTGCAAGAGAGACTAAATTGGAGTTAACGTTTAAATTGAAATATCTGCATATTCATTGCTCTCTTGGGTTATGAGGCATGAACAGATGTCAATGAGAATGTCACAGAATTAATTACAACATGTACCCCATGATGTATTCTGCACCGCATTTCTGGATCCACTGAGTATGGTGGACATGTAAACTATGTACAGTTCTTTAGGGTAACTAGTTTAAACAACTCACAGAACCATGCTTCATTAGAAAAAGAGGTCACCAAACATGTATATTGTGGACAGCGAGGGGTTTCCAGGCCTGTTGGCTACAACACTTTAGGAACAACAGTCGTAGAAAAAAAGAAAGAAAGATAACGACAATAACACGACGCAGAACTTCATAACAAGAGAAATGTGAAATAAATTATACTTGTGTAACGGGTGGTATCTTGCTGCGTTGTGCATTGCACGCATGGAGGATCACATTTAAAATATGCATGGGATACATACATTCATGGCTACATACATAACATTAGTCATACATACATTTGTCATTGTATTAATTTCATACTTACTATTTCATACGTACTAATGTCATTTTAATTAATTTCGATGCACAAACGAAGGTACACTCCGTATAACAATGGCACATGGACAGCACAGATCAAGAAAACATTATGTGAATAGTGCTCAAATGAGGATACCTCAAGTGCTGTAAATAGTTGCAAAAATCAGAAAAAAATGTCTACGAGTCCTTAAATAAGTGCATGTACGAGGTAATGTGTTAAATCAAAATTCATTATAAATTTCTTTCTTTTATTTTGACGTGGTTTTGGGTTCTAGGCCCAGAAATAGCCTACCATATCGCCTCATCACTGTGAGGACCAATGAAAATGAAGGTGTCTTTATATTAACATCAATAGACCCCCAACTGCTTACTCCGTCTTTACGCATGCAAACCGGAACTGGTTCTACGAGTGGCGTTCAAGATGTAAGGTTTTTGTTGCACTTGACAAGACTAGATTCCATATCATGGCGAATAATACGGAAACGTTTTTAATGTCGCCTAAAAATTCTTCGCCATTTCACTAAATCAAGGAAGCCCGTGAGGAAAAATAAGTAAAAAAAACCCGTAACACTACACTTTACCTTGTAACAACTAACTGTATTGAGAGAGGCCGACCTCCAATTGCAGCGTCATCGACTACGTACGCACTCGTCCCAATGTATGATTAGTTCAGTGCTGTATGCACCCGTCAGAACACTGAGCAGTTGACGCACTTTTTGTTTCCGTATAGGTACCGATATACCGGCAACTCAGTGTTATCTGCATATGATTTTGCTACGCATTTTTTTTCAGTGTGAAGAACGTTTATTTTCAGATGTGCTGTTTTTGTATTTGTTGAGACGAAGAACCAGCAATCGATTTCAGTAATCTTTTGATGAGGAGGTTCAAATACTTGATTATGAATATTCTCCGGACAGTGAATGTAACTAGCTATGTTAGCTAGCTAGCTGATGTTAGTTATTTAGTGATAGTTATCTATCTAGGACTACCGAACGGCTATGGTAGCTATCTGATTTATCCTTATTTTGAGAAAACATGAGAAAAGCTTTTTTAAGGCATGCTAAAAGGTTTCCTTGGGTAACGAATGTGACTCTGTATGGCTGCTTATTCGCTGGCGGGGACTTCGTCCATCAGTGGTTCTCCCGTAGGGAGGAAATGGACTGGCGACAAACGCGAAGGGTTGCAATGGTGGCTTTCAGTTTCCATGGCAACTTCAACTACTTCTGGATGCGAGGTTTGGAGCGGATGTTTCCCGGAAATTCTGGTGGCATGGTACTTCGCAAAGTGCTCCTGGACCAAACGATTGCATCGCCAATAGCCACCACTGCCTTCTATACAGGTCGGTCGGAATTATGGCATTTTAATTTACACAACCCCAGATGACAGTTTGCATAGCCCATTAGTATGAAGTCTCCTTGTCATAACGAACAGCTATAGAAACAGCTTGAAAAGACAGGAATCACTCTCGCTTTCATTTCTAACGTAGGCCTCAACATGTTAAACGCCCGAATCTACGGGAGTATTTACGGAAATTATTTAAATACACATTTTAATTACAGATTTGTCTTTACAACATATAGTAACGTTTTATTATAACCAAGAAAATAATTATAGAGGGTCAAGTCATACACGTAGCCTATAGGCGTACTGAATATTTTATAACATTTATTTTTTACCTAAACTGCCTTCCTCTTGTTCAGGAGTGAGTTTGTTAGAGGGAAAAGATGACATCTTCCAGGATTGGAGAGAGAAGTTCCTCAACACTTATAAGGTAGGCTAATGGAGTAGATGTGCTTTTGCACTGTGGTACAGTTACATAAAGTGGGAAATAGTTACTTTCAGTGTGCAGGATTTTTTGTTCCCTCTCTTCATATTTGATTGTCAGTGGCAATTTTATCTTGGTTTTAACATATTCTATCATATTCTGATTGAACCTGAATCAAACTTTTAAGGTATGTCACCATAATACTGAGCATCTTGATAAATGATTTGCCTTTACTTTTCCTGTTCTATTTTAGACTGGACTCATGTACTGGCCATTTGTTCAGGTAAAATGTTTACATAGCATTAAATAGTGATACTCTGATTCACTTGGTAATACATATACACAGCCCTAATGACTCAGTTTACTCATTTTTACTCATGTTTACATTTTACTGATGTGTATACATAAGGTGACACTAATGCAATATTATGGCATCATTTCCAACATGTAACCATTGTTACAAATGTCTCTTAAATCCTCTGGTTTTGTCTCCAGTTCATGAACTTTGCACTAGTTCCACTGTACCTGCGAACGACGTTCACGGGCTGCTGTGCTTTCCTATGGGCCACCTTCCTGTGCTTCTCGCGGCAGAGCGGGGATGGAACAGCTTCTGCTGCCCTTACCTGGATCCAGGATCTCCATAAAAGGCTTCCACCACCTGCCTCTAGCCAAAAGAAATGAAACCAGACAGGTAGAGATACCCAGTGCAATAGGAGAGAAAGAAACTATTCAAAATGAAGTAACCTTGTGGATGTCACTGTGGAAAGACACTGATCCTGGATGTGCTAGAGTTCTTTTTGTTCACAAGAATGTGATGAAATTTAATTAGTCTTTCTCTCCCTGAGATAAAATTAAACAGTGCACTGACTTTAATAGAGCTTCTTATAGAGCCTAATAAGGAGATCATATATATCCATTCTTGCTGGATACTGTATAGTAAATGATCCTTTTTTATTTCTTGAAACACAATAAGTCGCTACCAACCCAGCGACCTCATACTTGAACAAGAAACTTTGTCATCAAGATAACTTGGAAAAGACCAAAATGCATATTATGCAGTAATTTAAACATTACTCTAAGGTTGTGTTAAATGTATGAATATATAGGTGTTATAGCTATTGTTATAACTGCCCGAGGCGGTGAAGGTACTCTCTTGGCCATTTTACATCAACTGTGCTGCAGAAGTTGTGAAACAGTGGAAGTCTTTAATTAAGTTAGTGGCTGATAACCTATGACTGGTCATTTGTCATCCATCCGTTAGCCACTTAGCCTTGGACACCATGAATGTAAAATCACTTGAATAGTTGTGTAGGATTGTTCCATGAACTAGTACTTCCAAAAAAAATTTTGCAATAAAGCCGGATTTCAACTTATTCCAATTTTTTGGAAATCTTTACCCATTGGTAAGAGATACAGCAGTTTCAGCTAAAAGATCATAAAGCATTAACCATGTCATGGTCTACCTCATGTGTAATTAGGCATTTTGGAGAATCACACTGATTTTCTTTCTTCCAATTTTGACCCCATATTACAAGATAAGCCAAACACTAACTTCAATTTAATGATACTGTACACAAATCCCTACAATTAAATATATATGCAAAATCATATGTAGTCTTTCATTATGCACCATGACATTTGATGTCTGGTCAATTTTAATGCTCAGCTGAAATATGATGCATGGTGTATAAGAAGACAGAAGAGGAAAATGCATGTTTTTGTCTAGTGATTGCAAATAATTTTTCTGTCAGTCTCTAGAGTAGCCTGGAAAGCATTGATGATTCACTCATTTGATTATTGTGTAAATTCAAGAAAGCATTATTACTAGATTCATGTATTATTGGATAATAAGCTTACCAGATATATATATTTAAATTTGCATTGGAAATTTGCATCATAACCTAACCTTAGAGAGACATCAGTCCTTGGTTTGGAACACAACCACCTTTCTGTTTCAGGAAAGAGATGTGTATTTATCTTAGTGCCCCGTTTATGTCAATTCAGGCTGTGAAACCAAACAAGCACATTCTCTGTCCTTTATCATTTTTGATCTATAATACCTGCCTCAGTCTGGGGGCAAGGGGAAAGCGATTTGGTTTCCGCACACTGCCTTTGTTGTTTATTAGCAATTAAAATATTTGCTTTGGTTTTGTTGCTCTTTTAATTGTAAAAGCAGTGGAGCCAATATTCTTGTTAGTAGTTAGAATAGTGAATTTCTAATATTGTATTATGGTGCTTTCCTTTTAAAAACTACCAATGTGAAAAACAAATGGGAAGTAAACTATCAAAGCATTTCTGATTATGCTGAACATTACTTTTATGGTTATGAAGTGTTTATTATTTTGTTTATAGTCCATCAGACCCTGACTGCCTGATGTAGTATGGCAATATATGAAGGAACTGGTTATTTACTTGTTATTAAAAGGTTGTAGGTTGAATTCCCTGGTGGTGTATTGCTGCTGTGGTCTTAAGTAAATTTGTAGCTGTACAAATGGGTGAATTGTGAACTGTGTATGCACCAGCTGGCCAGCAAATATGTAATGTAATTATATTTTATGCACAGAAAGAAGCATGCATTAACCATTTTCTCTAGTACAGTACCTTATTATTCCAAAGGAATATTTACTGTTACCTGCTGGAAATCTGTTTTATGTAATGTTGCTAAATAATGTGGTATACAGTGTAATAACATTTTGGGAGGTCTAAACATGATTTTAAAAACTGAAGAGATGAACATATCTGCAATTTAACCATTAGTTACATGGATTTTTAAAGCTTTGGGATTTACCAGTAACATAGCTGTGTCATTATTGTCTATTCAGACAATATAGTATAGTGTAAATCTTTATTGGCTTGTGCCCCTAGTATGCATGATATCAATTTATTTTCTCTAGGTCCTTCTGTAATTTTATGTCTAGTATTAACTTGTTTGGAGACTGCACAGATATTAAATGTGAAACTTCACGAGCCAATTTTTTCTCGTTGATTTGATTACTTGAACAAATTCTTACCATAAACAGTGAAATAGGCCATCCATAAAATTTTGCCTGTCTTGACTATCTTGGCTTGGGCCTGTTATGTAAAGGTGTCATTATGACTGGATATGCCAACATCTGGATTTCTCCAGGGGATATTTGTCATGTCTGTTTGAGGCTTGTTCTCTGTTGTTTTGTTCCAAAATTCAACTGTATGTGTGCATTTTTAAATGTGCGTTTCATTTGGTGTCATGTGGCAGATGACCAGCACAAGTCCAAATTTCTTAGCTTATGGAATAATGTAAGTTATTTTCCAGTCTAGTTTTGTTTGTTTTCCTAAAGAGCTAGCGAAAATCCAAAATTGCCAGTGGTAAACTGTTACAGTAAAAGCAGACACCTCTCATGTCTTAGAACTTTGATGTTGTTACTCTCCTCTGTAATAGTGTTTTTGTAGGTAGCCATTGAGTTATATTTCAATATTTTTAATATTACTGCATTAATCCATCTCCAGTTGGGTTTTTACAGTGTTAATACAGAGTGTTTTGTATTTTTTCATGTAATGGACAGTATTATTCCTATCTGATGTCATTGAAGAACAATTATCAATTTCTAAATGTTGAAGCAGAAGATTACAGGAGAGGGTAAGTGTCCTATTGGTGCTATAGAAACCGTATTCAAAACAACTAATGTTTTACTTACAGTTGTTTGAATTATAACCATTTCAGTATTGGCACAAAAGGTTTATCCAACACGTTTTTGATGTACCAGAAGATAATACAACTTAATATGTTTTACTTTCTGGGGGAATTACCAGTGCTGAAATTATGTCTATTCATGGAGTGGCAAATAGTCTGCTTTTATAAGATTGTGAAGATGTCTGTCTTAGTGGATTCAAGTTCATTGTCATTGCAGTATATCAAAATGTAATTTATATGTTTGTAATAAAACAATGTGTTTGATCAATTTATTGCATGAAACTTTCCCTGCCTTGGGAAATTGACTTGATTGAATATATTTTTTGTATAGGTTAATGTTCTGTTGATTGTCTTCCAGTTGTAAGCACACAAATAAAGACATCAAACGAATACTGTAGATTCACGTTTTTGTAAAGTATTTAACTATTTCAATGTAGGATAATACTATTGCATGTTATAAATAAAATTAATTTTCGCGAGGAAGTGGATTACAGTGTCATTCCAATTAGTATTTTCGAAAAGCGCACGACATCGCATGATAGCGTCGCAGGTGCTCGGTTACACGCCTGTAATTTTTGGCCGCTTGCAATATGAGCTGCAAGGTTACTAAATATAAAGATGAAAAGACTCTTTATGCAACTCTACAATGGCACATAAACTGAACTCGTGGGAGAAATTGCCAAGGACACTCTCAAGCACTGTCTGAAAAGTAGAAATACAACACGGGCAGATAATGTTTGCAATTGTACTTTATACCAACAGCGTTAGCGATTGAAATAATGAATGTGAAGATCAGTGAACCCGGAACCTGCTTGAGCAAAATACCGTTGCGCTCGAGGTCTTGGCCAAACCCCGCCCTCTCTGGTCATAGCTAAAAAAAAAAAAAAAAAAAAAAAACACAGCATGCACCATCTGTACTCCACGCAGGACCTTAGGTTATCGCTGTTCAGATTATGTATCGTAACCTCTTCTGTGAATGCACCCATTTGTGTAGTTAAACAATTAAAAATCCGCATACATGCACTATGAAAAAACCTCAGGAAATACTTCTCAGCTGCGCATGTCCGATAATGTCTGCTCGTCCGTATGAATATTTTATTTTTACAGTTAACTCCGATTCCACAAACACAGTCACAATCAAGTAAGCACATGCTCCCTTATAACAATTTCCCATTCGCAAAACCACCAGAAGTATTTCTATTATTAGTGGTATATGTATTACCAGTGGTATTTCATAAAGAAAAAGCAATATTGAGAAACTAGAAACCCACAACATGGATTGAATAACCCATCTTTGGTAAAAACCTTTCTGTCCGTTATATTATTTCACTCTGCAAGTTTAGGTTGGCATCTCCGTTTTAATCTGCTACGCATCCTCTCCTCCTTTTGCCTCCGCTCCGTCCCACTGTGCGCATGCTCCCTGCATCCTTCAACGCATCACATGTCTGTAGTGCTTCAGTAAATCCCAGCCCTTCGTGGAGAAGGAAGATGCTGAACACCTTTGGGTGGTGGAACCTGAGAACCGGGCGAAAGTAATCTGGCTTGAACGATATACAAACGTATAACCCCCGAAAGACAAACACACGTGTGAGAGCAACAAACCGACTGTTATTGTCGATATATCGGTGGTAAAAAAAAAAAAAAAACCAAGAGGCACAAGCTATGGAATTAAAGAAATCCATTTCGGACTGTGATCGAACGTTGAAGAGCTACGGCGCTGTGCTTGAGACAGAGTGGCAAACGGACAAAGGTGAGCGTCGTTCATAATCATTTGTTTAAGTACCTTCACTGCAATTTGGTAAATGGCTTATAATGTCATTATGAAAGAGTTATGTCCTGTTATTGGTCTTCGATAAAAATACTTTGGCGACAGTGCTGTTTTTCTCTGAAAGATAGCGTTGCAAACAACACCCATTGTCAATACATATTTCCTCCTCTGACAGTGTCAGGGTTGAGTCCAACAAACTACGAAGCTGAAACGTTATTTTCATCATTCAGGTTGAGCGTACATATACTTGCATGTAGTGTTTCGTCGAATATAATTAATTTATACCGATCACTCAGCGTATTTTGATTGTGCCATTTACATTCGGCGTGTACCTCAATGAACAGATCTAGTTCTGTCGCAGATTGACTCAGGCGTGTTATTCGGAGAGCAACTGATAAACGATGCCATAAGTATTCCATAAGTATTTGCAGAAATCGAACATCACGGTTAAGTAATTGGAGGATGGAGATATCATAACAGTCTTTGCTTGCTCAGTATACTCCAAGGTATTGTGCTTCGGGCAGTCCCGGAGCTGCATTTTCCCGCTTTGTTCAACTGCTGCCTCCTGCTGTAGGCGAAAACATCAGGTGTATAAATGTTTACCAGATTTTCACCTGCTGAGACGTTACATATTGTACTGTAAGAGACTGATGGCAGGAAGATCATCAGCTGAATATCCCACTGCACTGTCCAAACAGTGGACAATACATAAATCAATACAAATCTGTTCTGTCATCCCTCTAACAATGCTAAATTAAGAGTATTAGGTGTTGAAACTAATTACCAAATAATTTTTGTTTAATGGACATTTACTGGAATTTTTCAACCTAACTGCAGTGTACTTCCCTACTTGTAAGTTCTACTTTGGCTCACAATTAAAGTGAAGGGTTACTTTTTTCTTCACAAACATAACTTTGAATCACAAACATTATTTTATTGTTTAATTGAAATAATCAGTGCTTATGATATTGACTGTATACAGGGCCAATGTGTGTTCTTTGAGAATGTGGTATGGGTCTTTAGATGGGTGACTAAAAACATCCTTGACATTGTTTAAAGGTAAGTTCTTTCTGTAAGGGTTTACTTTTCCAATATCTTTATCTCTGATAGTCAAACTAGGTAACTACTGTATCCAGCAAAAAATAACTGGTTGTTAGAGCCCACATAGAAATAGGCAAAAAAAAAAAAGCTGTTCAGCTACCATAATGTAAAATAATTGTTGGAAAGCGTCCCTTGGCTTTAGATTGCATTCCACATTTTCCCATTGACAATACATAGTTTCTACATGAGCTGTGAGCTGCAACTGGCAGTACTGTTACCAGACAGAAGAACTAAATTGTCAGTTGATCGATGATAAATATTGTTATTTTGAACTTGTACTCTACACATTTTTGATGTGTAGGCAGTTCAGAAAATTGTAGTATGGGGTGAGTGAATGTGGAAAGCTATTGAAGATGGCAAATGTTTTCATGAAGGGTGACATTGAAGTGGGTTGGAATATTAAATACAGTATCAGGGTGCTAACGGGGTTCATCCACAAATTGATTTCTGTATGTAGAGACATGCAAACATCTGTACATATCCTCACACAACACAGTGAAATTTCAGTTGTGCATTTATGTTTTCCGTACTAAAAATGTATAGAAACAGCTTTCCTGGTTGAAACCTTTGGATACATAAAAAGGCAGTTCAAGTCATAGAGTGACTACAGTTCCATGCAGAACCAAAGTAATCATTGGCTGTGACTGATGATGTCTGACATTCATTGTGTTGAGTGTGGACAGGGAGCGAAAGAGCATGTGAGGCTGGGAAATACGGTCAGACGAATTCAGTTCAACAGTATGAATAAAAATGTCAGCAACTATTTTTAGCAAGCTTTTCTGTCCCTATTCTGTCCCAGTGCAGCAAGAAGCTGTGTAGGCTTTGATTCCTGATGTAATTGAACAGGACTAACACGCTGGCATAGTGTGATTAATGTGTAGGTCTAGGACTCTCACAGCAAAGATGAGGTATGCCCCTCTTGACACTTTTAGAAGGTCTCTTGCCTGGAGGAAGGAGCAACAGTTTAAGCTGTGCGAAATTTCAGGAGTAGGGAATGGAAAAAACAAGGTGACAAATTTCTTACATAAACCTTTTTGTGTTTATTTTTGTTTCCTGAAGCTCAGGCTAGCCAAACACGAATCTTTTCCAGTGTAGAAATCTCATGTTCTAGCAGGCTCCTTTGTATTCATCAAGTACTCAGTGTGTTTGACCTAATATTTTTCTGTCATTTTTTGTTTTGCGATTTCTGGGTAATCCTCATCCTCTTGCCATGCCCCTCTATTCTATACATCCAAACAGACAAGGAGCCCTCTCTCTCCATTTGTTTTTGTCTTTATACATACCAATACTATACCATGAAGACAAATGAAAATTACCAATGATTGAGCTCACGCAAAGACCACCAATGATTGAGCTCACCAAAAGACCACCAGTTTACTATAGTGGTATTTAATCATAATATGCATATATGTTTTTCTTCTGAATGTGGTTTTCTTGGGTTATTTCCCAAATTAGAGACAAATGTATTCCTTTTGAGGTGAGTAAAAGCTACAGCCCCTGTATCAGACTCTCTCCTAATTTATGCACTATGTATGAAGACTGCTTTGGAGTTTAAATGAATGCATCTGAGTGCTGAAAAAATTATTTGTTTATTAGTTAGATTGTGTCTGGCTCCGCATATCCTGACTTGTCATCTTATCTCTGGTTTTCCTCCATGAATATTTGGTTAATGATGATATCAATTCCTTCTTTCAGTGCTACAGGGTCCGGTTCTAAATTTGATGCTCTCTGTGAGTTCCTGTAAACTGGTCATTTTGTCATACATCTGGTACTTCCAGTAAGAGTCACCCCTGGAACATGGAACTCCATCAAGGACTAACAAAATGGCTCATTGAATGAAAATCAATATAGCCTCTTCTTCCTGCTTTCTGGGATGTGTGAAGCAATGTTGTACACCTCATGGGTCTCTTCCCAGTGGTAAATTGTGGGGATTGTGTGCAATAGCTTAGCAATCCCTTCCAGCAATGGAAAGCTGTGCAGTTTATTTCAGACACCCTGTCAGGACCCTACTCTGTCGTCCCAGTTCTGGCATTGCATTATTCACCCAAACCTTTGAGGATGACAGTGGGTCAAAACAAGATTATTCTGTTTTGTTTAGATGCTAAAAATAAGTGCAAATCGACGAAAGAAAAGCAACAGGATATTCGATTTGCATGCGAATAAATTCTGCTTTCTTTCCCCTTAAACTGTCATTGTACCACAGTACAGCAGCTCATTCTTCATGAGGAACTCAATATTCATGGTACGTTCTGGTTTGTCAGTGAAGGTCAACATATTTGGATGAGAAATTCGGTTCAGCTTTAGAGCCCTGAAACTGGCCATGTGAGGTGGGAGGGGGTATGCAGCGGGGTCTGCCAGATCTGTGAACAAAAGACAAAGGGAGATACAAGGGTTAAACCACTGCCATGTCCTGATAAGCCCTCAAAGCGAGAAAAGCAGGAGCCCGTTTCATCATCTTGCTTCAATACAGGCTATTTTAGAAGCATATCCCCGACAGTTTTAGGGGAGCTTTTTTGTTTCAAATGACAAAGGAACTGAAATAAATAACAAACGGATGTAGTGTGGCCCATGTGTGGATTCCAGATGAGCAGATAGAGGTAGAATTTTCTCTTCTAAACTCATCCATCAGAAAAGCGTTAGCGCACACTTATTCGCACACTTATTCGCACACTTATTCCGAGGAACGAGGAATAAGACTCCAGAACACCCAACCCAAATGGGGTTATCACACAACAACCCTTTCCCAGTAATAGTGGATTTTCTTTTTTACTAAATATAGTAGCATAGTAGGAAGATAAGGCATTCTGAACTGAATTTTAGTCACTTCTTAGTATGAACCAGTTCGTGAAATGCAAGAGATTTTTCAGTTTCTTTTGCGTACTATTTCTTTCTGCTTCAAGATAACCAGGGTGAAGATTAACTTCAGTGATCAACGTCAGTGTAATTGTTGGATTTCAGCACCATTGATAAGCAATGCTGACATCCTCACTGCTGCCCTGCTATGCTGTGATAGATTAGAAAAATTCACTGTATGCTGAAGGTCAGTTACACTTTCTGCTCTATGGCCCCAGTGCTGTCAGAGGTTTCTCGGTTCCTGCATGTTTCCCAGTGACAGACTCTCAGTGTTATTGCAGAGCATCTTCCCTGTGTTGTATTCACGGCACAGGAGTCCAGATACACAGAGAGGGCAGGACTACAGCAGGGTCAGTGAAATACTTCATACAATGATTACAAAATACTCACAGCAATCCTCCTTCTGGTTGATTAAGTAGTTAATTGTCTACAGCTCAGAGCACACAAAACAACTGTCAACTGAAGGTTTCAAATTCCTGTTTCAGTGTAGAATTCAGTCAACAACAGAAAAAAAGGCCATCTGGAAACACCCACACAGCACATATATGCATATAGGGGATTTTCTGAGTACTTGATTTGTGTAGGATATACTGAATATACTGATATACTGATCTTGCAGCTATACCAAGACAGCTTAAATAGGGTGCTGTGGTTACTGCCCTGTTTGACAAAGCCATAGTTTTAGCCAAAGGTTTGTTATAATGCTCCCTGACGACAAACTAACATTTGTGAACATTAACAAAATCTATTTATTAGCCTGAGGTCTTTGATATAGATGCATGTCGTCATCATTTGGAGCTTTTACAATGATTGTTGTTGTGATTATTCAAAGATGCATTTGATGTCATACTTTAAGAGTTAGTTTAATATGCAATCCAGAGAGGAAAAGCTACTTTCGATTCCATCTTTGTATGATCCCTCAGTTTGTATGACTTTGCATGGTCACTTGGAAGGTTAAATTGAGTTTAAACACATTTACTGAAGGTGGGCAGCAGGTGGTTTAAGAACTTAATGCACAGGAGATATTTACCTTTGAGATCAGACACCTTCACCTGCATTACTGTTTAATAGCTGAAATTCATGCAGCTCCAAAGCTGCAGATTCAGCATCAAGTCTGTTCAGACAGTCACAGGAGAGGGAAGTGAGAATAATTTATTTGTGGTCTACTTCGAGGGAATTTCAGGACAGAGCGAAGCCAAGCAGGCTTACAGAGGTGTTTGAGTCCACCTCGTCATCACATATCTGTCACTCGGCAAGGGAGAGGACAGAAGTCAGAGCACTGCATTTCCTCATGCTCAGGAGTTCAGCGTGGTCTTGGTCCCTCTGGCATACCCTGTAAAATATTCATGAGCACAAAGAGAAGGTAGATACAGTTACAGTGCTGTGGGGATAGGCAGGGTCACCGTGCTCTTAGAAGGAGCGATGCTGAAGTGAAGACGGGAAAAGCAACAAGAGCTTTCAGGTGGCTCAGCCTCATTGAATTGTGCTACAGTGTGTTCACCCATGTTAAAGTAATGTGCTACAGCTTGCTCAGTGGATCAATACTGAAATCAGGGTAGCGGTGTGTTTAGTGTTAACTGGGAAGTTTCAGTATAACACATGGCTTTGCCTTTTTGTGTCTACATAATGTTCCAGTCTCTTTTGCTTTAAGTGCTTGTTCATGCTGCCTTTAAACCTAAACCCTGTGAGCAATCATAAATTTACAATGTCAATGTCAGCTTTGCTCTCATGTTTTCCACTATCTGTAGTGTTTCCAAACCTCCGAGCAGAACCTCTCGGGCCCTCGTGTCTTTTTATTTCATTGTAGAAGCCGGTGTGAGCAGGCACATCCAGAGAACTGTAAAAGTGCCAACCAAACAGCATTTTGACAGCAGAAAAGATTGAGGCTCCTGCCTTTTTTCATTGATGTTCAGTGGAACAGCAAAAAAAAATCAATTTGAAGCACCACTAATTTGGCTTGTACTTCAGCAGGTTCAGACAAGTGTGACAAGGTGCAAAGTAATTCATATAATTTCCCCAGGCCTACTTGTGGAAGAGCTCTCTTTCATAATTGGAAAGAATAAGCGTCGTGGAATAAGCAAGGGTGGCATCTTGTTTCTATTAAGTGAAAGTGCTCGGTGATTAATAGCTCAGCCTTTGGTGTTTTGTTAAATGAAGCCACAGCACAAAATAAGACAGAAATAACAGCCAGGGAAAAACAACTGCACATGGTAGGAAACGTGTTGTGTTTTTGTCGCATGTCATTATAAAGGCTTACTGTGAGGAGGATTCCAGTTCCTTTCTCTCTGGTCTTTCGGCCCCATGGGAAGAGAAGAAACATTTCTCATATGCTCATATCTATGCCCCTGGGATTCTGCGGGGTTGTGCTGTCATGTTAACGAGACACACGCTGCGAAGGGGACCAGCTCTAATGAGACCCATTAGGGGAATAACAGGAGAGGTAAGGCTGAATTATGACTGCAAGAATCCTGTTACACAGCGGTGGAAGACACTGAGTGGATTCATATGACTCTGTGTGCCGCTTACTTGCATCAAGGCAAATGGGGTCGGTTATTGCTGCGAGTTCCATTGGGTCAGACAGTCCCTCTGCCAGGTGAAATAGAATAGAATGGCAACCCTGCTTGTGTGAGGAAGTGCAGAAGGAAGGTTAAAATGAGTAGGAGACATCCTGGATTGCACCAGCTGTGTGCAAGTCTGGTCAGGAATGCCAAACAAATGTCTGAAGAGGAACTCAAGACTGTTTTCAGGTGTTGGGGTGATCAGGTGACAGAACAGGATTTGCACTGGATTTGGAACACAGTCTGTGTGGTGACAGACCAGATGTTGGTTTTCTATGATGTTCTGTGAAATAGGAATGACTCTGATCCCATGTAATGCCTCTGAATGCTTCTCTACTCTCTGTTGGATAGGGATTTCATCATATTTAACACATCTTTAATCACACACACACACAATCCTCTTGTAGTGTGCCACATCTGCAGTGCCCTGAGTTGTTTAACAAATGAGCATGTGGACAGTTGACAACTGAAAGTCAGTCTTACCCTCCGGACTGGAGCTGCAGTTGAAGTGTCTCTCTCTGATATTGCTGAATGGCTTGCTTAACGCTGAACCCCATCATCTCATTCTCTCTATCCCTCAGCTCAGTCTGACGTGTCCATGGCAGAGGGCACCATGTCTCCAGATGAGATTGAGGTGGAGATGGCACGAATCCAGCGCCTACGAGAGGTTCTGGTGCGCCGGGAGTCCGAACTCCGCTTCATGTAAGGAACACTGCATGCATTTAAGCAATTCATTCATTACGTCACCTATGAATACCCTGTTTTCAACCGTTTTTCAACTGTTTTCATCCAGAGTTTCACAGATGGAATGCGTTGTACATAAGGGTGGACAGTTTTGACTGTATAGCACAGATTATTCAGACACGCATGATGAGGCGAGAATAGCTGCAGCCATCTTTATGGATGCGACTGTCTGCGCTTTCCCTCATCCTCCCTGCATTTGCATGGCAGAGTGCTGGTATGGTGGCAAGCCTGACAGGTCTAAACTGAGAGAGCGGGGTTTGCAGAGGGAGGGGCCAGCTGACATCAGCACTATCCTCGTCTTCCTCTCTCATCCCCTTACTGTTGATAGCAAGATCGAAAATTCCACAGCAGCCATTCTTCCCTCCACTGTTTACACGCCGGGGGTTGGGGGGTCCGGGGAGGGGATTGGGGCGTTACTGGATGAGTGTCTGATCAAAATTTGACTGCTCTCTGCACTGCATGTGAAATGAATCAGAGTCTCATTCCAGCTTGGATATTTGGGGTCAGTAAGCTTATCTAACCAAAAAGCTGTTGAGCACCACAACAGACTGCAGCTCAACCGTGGCCATGTTCTGTGTGAAGGCTCACCTCCTGTCTGTACTGGCTCTCATGCACAAAAAAAAACAAGCAGCAAGTTCTGGCAGAACTAGCATTGAGTCCATGTGGGAATTCATCAGTGTAACATAAATGGGCTTGAAGTCTTCTTGGTTGAATAGCTTTGGTTGCACATGGTGGGAGAGCTCCATCAGTCTCTTGCTGATTTGGAACTTAGTGCCACAGCACTTTAATGGCTTTATCTGTGACAGTAGCGTAACCTGTGTACCACATCCTATTACAGGTTCTTTCCTGCAATAGGAAAGAACCACATTTTTTGGGGCTCTGCATTGGCAATCTAGAGAAGTGTGTGTTTCACTGGTGGCTGGGTGTTTGTGTTGAGATGTAATTCGGAGATAAATCAGGAGAGGCTGGCAGAGTCAAGGAATCAAAGATCTGACCAGTTTTTGCAGTTTGGAAAATGGTATATGACCAAATCTAGAGGGCTTTTGACCCTCAAGCTGTTCTGGCCCAACAGACCCTTGTGTAACCGTGCCTGACGGCACACCAGCAGGGCGGCGCTGAGGCGCTGGCTCGGAGCCGCGGTCTGACTCAGAGTCGCGCTCGAGCAGACGCGGGGGGGACAGACCGCCGCGCTGGGGTCTGCTGTCGATGGCAGCCGGGGGACCGGAGCGATGCTGAGCGAGAGCCAGAGCGAGAGCCCGAGCGAGAGCTGCGATGAGTCATCGGCATCTCTGATTTATCACGTGGAGATTAAAGTCCCCGCTGGCTGACGCCACAGACAGGCGCTCTCTCTCTCCCCACGCTGCAGAGAGAGATGGGATTTACAGGGGAGGGGACAGCACCAGGGCTGGGGGCGGGGTGCGCCAAACGGGTCTGCCTCACCCACCCCTCTTTCACCGCATCCCCTTAGTCTTCTCATTCTTTCCTGCAGTTAATCGCTGAACATAGAGCAAGCATGCCTTTTGCTTTTAGTATAATTTGATAGTGGTGATCATGATGAGCATGATTATTATTATTTGTGTGTTTTTATAGTTGATCCATTTGGAAAGGCAATGTACTGTAACACGATAGCAAACAAAATCTAACCAAAACTAGATCTGAATACACACTGCATTTTAAAACTACAATGAACATGCAAAGAAATTCAATCAGCATAAAATCAGCAACATTCGGGTTTCGAATTCTAATTCTGATAACAGCAGAAGATCAGTAAATTCAAACTGTATCCATTTATAATAATGTCTGGGTTTTGTTATATATACTCAGTCCAGGATGTAATGTCTCAGTCTGTTGTTGCTCTGTCTCCTTCTGAGCAAATGTTTTTCTCTTTCCAGGATGGATGATATTCAACTGTGTAAAGACATTATGAGCTTGAAGCAGGAGCTGAGGAAAATTGTGACTGTACCTGGTAAGAGCAACTGGGAAAAATGCTATTCTATCCCAGTAGCAATACGTATACATCCTGATACTGGCTTTTTTAACATGACTATGACAGAGTCATAACTGTACACTATATAGTACATATATACTGTAGTGTAGTATAGTATAGTATAGTGTAGTATTGTATAGTTTAGTGTAAGTGTGTGTGTGTGTGTTATTCTGTGTGATATTCTGTTTATGACTATGAATGTATGTCATTAACAGAAAGCACCTGTACTGTGCTCCACTGCACTTTACGGGTCTGGAGATGCACAGAATGCAGCAGTGACGCCTCATCCGCTGCACTCTTTACAGCCGGATGTTTTATGTGTGAGTGACAGTGATAGTGGCTGCGCCCTGCCTATGACAGGAGCGCTCAGGCACACAGAGGACGATCTGACACGCGGAGCGTGAGAGCTGAACACGCCGCCCACGCTGCGGCAGCCCCCTCCCGCTACCGCGCCAACCCGTATCCCTGACCGGGCAGCTCCGTGATCCGCTGTGACGTGCAGATTTATGCGCCTCCGCCGGAGCGCTACATGTGACGATCCTGCTTGTGGGAATTGCACATCGGCCTCCAGTAATTTCTTTCTGGGAAAAGAGCTGATTTTGCTCTTCTGTTTTCCAGTGTGCAATTTCAGAGCCACTTAGAACCTCTCCCTTCCCCTCCCCTCCACGCGTCCCCCTCCCCTCATACTGTGTGAAGGTCAAGGAGGTAAAACAAACTAAATACCCCTTTCATAAATCCTCTTTGGCGCCATTGTTATGCATTTATATGCACAGGATATGAAAAACCCTCCGGCCAAAAATAACACATCACATCTCCACACATTATGGGCACATTGCACCGCGCTTACCTCATGAATTTAATATGAGACTAACATACAGAAAATGACATGAAAAGAATGATGTGGAAATTACACCCAGAGTGTATTGAGGGATTAGTTCATACATAATTGCCAGGAAATATTACCCCAATTTTGACCTAATTTTACCCCAATTACAACAGCGTGTTTTGTTATGCCAGTACCGAAAATACTGGACACCATTCAATATACACAGGCATAGTGGGGCCACAATGTATGTTGGCTGGCATCAGTGCAAACAACATAATGATGCATACTTGAGGGAGGTAAACCTTCCTATGGTAAACATTATACTTTTGGCATTTTTGAAACCTACACACTGTTATAATCTTATAAATAATAAATAAAATAAACTAATGTATAATAAATATTTGGCCATGATGTTTCCTCAGTTTATATCTTTCTTCATTAATATGGGGATGTGCAGTGGTATAGCTATTTATTAGCAGTTCTTAAAACAGCACTTGTAATAGAGGGCTGCAAGCACTTCTCATTTTTCTTCTCATTTAAGCTGTGAGCAGTTAGTCATCTGACTATGTTATACCCCAGTTGTAGCCTCACTATGCAGAGTACAAACCATCTTGATAACTATTTGTCATGTTATACGCAGTGGTATTTGAGCGAGAAGAGCCTTCAAGGCCTTTGTATTAATGTATGGTGGCAGGGGTTGTGTGTGCAGGAAAAAACCACGTGCTCCCACAAACTATCATATTCTACAATCATTGTGTACAGGAAAACAAAATGAAAACCAATCTTATAGTGAAGCATTTTGAAAGTACTACAGGACAGTCATTTTCAGTTTTTTTTTTTCAAATCAGTGGGACCAAAGATCTCATTTTTGACCGGAACTGATTAAATTCATTTTAGCTTATACTCTAAATTGAGCTGCATTGACTTCAGACAGGTCGCTGTAGACATTCCCACATTTTGTGTAACAGCGCTACATCAAAGAGAATTACCAAACAGTGATAGAGGTGCACAAAATCAAAATCCTCCTCTGTGCTGAAAATCTGTGGGGAGCAGCATGGATTAGGGTGTGTGTGTGTGTTTGTGTGTGAGTGTGTGAGTGTGTGTCATTGACTCACTCTCGCCCCAACAGAGAAAGACAAGACCAAGAAACACAGACAGAGGGAGGAAGAATTAATCCTGAAGATCCATAAACTGGTTCAGAAAAGGGATTTCCTGGTGGACGATGCAGAGGTGGAGAGATTAAGGTAACTGGCTGTCTGAGGGAGAAGATATTACTAAGACTTAACTATGACATTCAGTAGTAAACAAAGGGAACCCACGCAAAAAGCCCTCCCACCACTCTCCATCTTTTATATCCATGACAGACTCTGATGACCACAGGGATGCATTCATTTATGGCATAACCACATAACATCAAAAGGAAGAGCTGTTGTTCATGTTCAGTAATGTACCATCTCCCCCTCTGCCACCACCCCAGGATGAAAGGATATTCCTACCTGTAGTCTCCCAATTAAGTCTCTGAAACCCACTCACAGTACCTTGATTTGACTGCATTCTTGTGGGAGGTATATGAAGCTGGTGCGCACTTACACGCTGCGCTAAGATAACGAGCGGTGATGTCGTGCCGAGGCTGGAGTCTGCCATGTCTCACTGCTCTCTCTTTTCCCCCAACAGGGAGCAGGAGGAGGATAAGGAAATGGCAGACTTCCTCAGACAGAAACTTATTCCCCTGGAGAAGCTGACCAAAGTCACGCAGAGTGAGTCTCTTTCATTTCCACTTTCTAGGCTTAAATTTTAAAGCCCCTTTACTCTGTGAAGAGGAAGTGTGAGGTTTTCCAATATTTATATTTGTCCCCTGTGGTGAGGCATAGTTGCCAACGAAAGATAAGATATATACTATGAAGAGGTTTCTCCACATCTCTGTTGTACATGGTTATGGCCCATCTTGGTCAAAATTCTCTTCTGCGTTAAAGGTCTGCCTAAGCCCAAGAAGGCCATCCCTGAGCCACCCCCTAACAAGCCCTCCATCGCCAAATCAGGAGCAGCCATCATCAAGGACTGCTGTGGCGCCACCCAGTGTACCATCATGTAACTATCGCCCACTCCTCCCTCCTCAGAGACCATAGTGTGAGCTGTAGTTACCTGACCCAACTGTCCTGTCCAGCTCTCACCTCATTGCCTAAACCAGAGAACCCTGGTCTAAAAATCAGCTCTGCCTGAAGGAGGGGTAGGGAGACAGACATACTGCACAGCCGGGCAGACAGGCAGCATCAAACTTCTAAGCCAGTAAGAAACCAGTGTGTTTTATTTTTAGAGGCACACACTCTCTGGGTACCTTTGTGCATCACTGCTCTGAAGCTTCACAGAAAACAAGGAGTGCATCGTTTGTCCTGAGCACATCAGGATTCATACTCATCATATTGGCAGAATTGCACTTGGCTTGCAGTCTGCCACAAGATAGATGGATTAAAGTGCCAAACATATACTTCTTCCCATGAGCTCAGGAGAAAAAAAAAAAACAACCACAGCACACTGTCTGCAAAACAGTTACGGCTGCAGAGGTCATTTACTGCAGAATTGAGATTGAGTGAGTTCTTTTTTGCTTACGCATTCAATGCCTCTTAACTACATGAATTTAAACCAGGGTTCTCTGTACACTTGGAAATGAGGTGCCTAGCGTTACCATTACAAAGTCCATTGTACGGTGTACACTGCTATGTTGCTGTGTTTGATAAAAGGGGTATTTATGTGTTTATAACCAGCCCTTTAAAAAACACCTCCTCCCTTATCGCACTCTTACTGGTCAGACCGGGCAGTCTCACAAACTGCATGCTAGAGGTATAGAGGTGTTTGTTTTTCACAAGAATACAAAAGTGGACTCATTTAAGTTGAGAAAAGCAAGACATCTTTGTCACTCCAGCTGAAAATAACGGGGGCTTTTCAAAAGGCCTTCCAACACGAAACTTGTGTTGTGCAACACAGCTCATTATAGAAATGTCCAGCTGAAAACTGGCATTTTTAGTGGTAGAGTTCACTTAAGGGAAGGTAACATCACTGTTGAAACCGAGGGGATTGTACCAGGCTCTTGGCCTTCACTGTAGACAGAACATTAAAGTGGGGGTGGGTTGTGCCAGGCACTCTTGGCAGGGGTGTGCAGGTGTTTGGTATGTTTATACATATAGAGTGAGATCGGTGCACCCAGTTTGCATAGGGACTGTTTGTTCTCCCCTCCAGAACATTTGCGTAAAACTCCAAGTATCACATGTCAGTGAGTCTGCACAATAATGTAAATTGATTATTTTGTAGATTGTGTACGAATCACCACTGTTTCTTTGTATTTGAGACATGAGCAGTAAATTAAATCCCATGTGCTACAGGAAACTGAGTTACCTTAGAGGTAGTTCCATGATCTTCAACATGTCCATTAATATTGCTTTACAAATAGGGGATGAAGATGCATTTGCATGTTAAAATTCTTTAGGCTTTAGGCTACATGTTAGAGACAATATTCACACCGAAAGCAAATTTCAACCAGAACTGAACAAGACATGAATGTGACTGTAAATGTCTGCGAAAACATAAGGGATGCTGCAAAATATATCTGTTAGGATCAAAGACAAAGTGCGAAGAAGCCGTGTGGAATTCACCACAAACCTGGATCTGTTCCATCATTGCTCATCAGATGAAAAAGGTGACCCTGTACTTGACTTTTGAGTTACCCATCAAAAATGTGACACTCTTGAAATTGTGATTTGTGACTTTATAAAAAAAAAAAAAAGGTATTGAAGTAGGAATATTGACTGTTTGCAGCACTATGCTGAAGTTATTAAACCTGTATATACATTTGAATAAATGCAACTTTCTGGAATGCACCTTTTCTTTTCCACAGTCAACTGCCAATTACCTGGGTTAATTGGAGCTGTGGCACATGATTGAAAAGATGGACAACATAAGCAACAATTAACAGCAGATAACAAAAAGGACTGATAGCTGGAAAGCCAACAACCTTGTTTAAATTCTGCATACAATAATTAATTCGCTTCTCAGAAATGTACAAGTAGCAAGACACATGATATAAGACAACTAGTAGCAGCTAACTAACGTTGCCATAGAAAACAGTCTAAAAACATTTGTCTTAAATTAACGCAAACTTACCGGCATACATTCTTATTTCTGACCACTTGCACAGAATCTTCAAGCCAGATAATCTGCAGTGGTCTTTACGTCATCATAAGAGAACAAGGAGACAGTCAAGTCAAATAACAAGACAGTCAAGGTTATGCTCATTGTGAGATTTATTAACATAAATCATTTGGTCCCTTCACAAAATGAAACTCCTACAGCAACTTCTCATCTATGGGGAAGGAGGAGGGAAGAAAAGAAATGTACACCAACTTCAACTTCATGTGCAGGGCAGCTACAAGTTCATCTACAGGAAAAACAGTAACAGTAGTTTGGAAGGGCTTCCAGATGAGTACAACAGGGCTCTGCTGACAACAGCAGTACCGAACAAAAGTGCAAACCAAAGCGCCAACATGCGTGCTCAACTGTGGGGCACTGAGGGATCCCTGACCCCACAGCGGAGAAGCAGGTACATACAAACCAACATCTAAACACAGTAATTCTGGGGGGAAAAAACAGCAGGCCTTCCGGGTCTCAAACACAGATGTTTCACTATTCATTCAAGAAACCACAACACAGGATTTTACTAAATGAATCAACCTAAATTATGCAAATGTGCATACACACAGTACCTCGAGCTTTCCTCCGATGGAAGCACACATTGTAAAATCATTTATTTTGAGTAAGCTGAAACTGCACTTTGAGGGCTTGATAATTCATGTGTCCAAGTACACAGCTTTTACCTTGTCGAAAATGTACTGAGTAGTCAGCTAAATGTTTAGATGCATCATTTTTGGCAACTTGTGTTTTTTTATTTACTTATTTTTTGTCTCTGCTCTATAATGACTGTCACACTCAGAAAAATTAAGGTACAGGGTTTCTTGACACTAATTAAAAGCTGGTCTTAAAATTTTTTAAATAATTAACTAAATATCTGAAGATCTCTATACTCTCATCTGGTTTAATTTGCCATCCAATACCCCAGATGACAGGAATCACTTGGAATCCAAACAAATTTCAGGGAGATTTCTTCCCCCAACTCATAACATTCAGTCATCATCTAACATCTAGCCTTGGAACACTTCAAGAAATCTTGAGTCACAAACTGAAGTATGATACACCTACCAGGACACAATCACACATAAATCTGAAATGAAGGGGAAAAAAGGAAAAGAAATGGAACAGGACACAACCCTTTCCATGAAGAGAAGGGGCCTCATGGGCTTTTGCCCATTTCTGATTTAAGCTGCATTCCCAGCATTCAAATAGTTAAGAGAAGGATGTCAATCTTCTTTTAGACTCCACCACACTTTTCCTCATCACTTACAGCCCATTTCTCCAGTCCTGCATATCATCAGGAGCACTAGGCAACTGCTTCGCACATTGCAATCAACACTCCAACATGCAGGATACACCTTTGGTTTCACAAAAAAAGACAAGATAACCTCACAAGTAAAATCTACGAACCACACGGGCATGAGACCGAGAATTGTGCCAGTCACTCTTGCGTGTGCCGTGGCTGATACAAGCCATTGTAAAAGCCAGGCTCTGTTCAGAGAACCTCTGAAGGCCTCTGTCTGTCCCTCTGCTCCCTGGGGCCCCTGAGACCCCGGGTGGTGTTCCAATTCAGGCACTTGCTTTCCAGCTCCACTCTGCTCAAACCACAGTGCTAAAAACACCTACCATTTTATTGTCAGAAATAAAATGAGCGAGCGCTTAGCTCCTCTACAAATCAAGCATTACTAACACCAACACAAAAAGGTAATTTCTTGCTTTTTTGCTCTGTTAAAAAAGAGACAAACCAACAAGGTTAAAGCAAACAACCTTGACATTTCCACAGGAACCATAAAGGAGATGCATACAATCCCTTGTCGGTGTCAAGTACAGTGGAAATGGCCCTCAAAGCTAATTAAAAAAATGCGGTTTACCAACATCACTCCTACCCTTTGTTTTGATCATGCATAAACTGATTTATGCATTACATGCATATTTCACAACGCCCCAAAGTGTCAACCGCAGTCCCCGTCTACACCTCTCAAAAAACAAAGATAGTACTATGTTTGTGCTCGGCTCATAGCTACTAACGGAGAGCCAGAAGGCGTCCGTTGGGGCTGCCGCAGCGAACGCAGGCTGCTGGGTTCAGACCCCACAGGCTAAAAGGCCTGCCTTTTCCTGAGACACACAGCCGGCCTCATCAAGGCAGGGCTCCGCCTCAGAGCTTGGGCACAACATTCGTGACGCCTCAGCGTTATCCCACATCTCAGAGCGCAATTGACTGCAACAGCCAGCAGTTACAATACCCTGACGCAGGATTCATCAGCAAGCCGTGTCCGTCGAAGACTGCCGTCCAGAGTCAAAATTTAACGTACTCAAAAGGTAACGCCAGCTGGTTTCATGCATCCTGATTTACATAAAAGGCTGCACTGATAAACCAGATGACATAAGATGAAGGCTTAACAAAACACCTTATAATGAATGTTTTTTTTCCCCAATAATTAAATGAATAACAAATCAGAGGAAAAAGATGTTGGACTCTAAAGAATTCTAGAGTAAAAAAATGAATACTGATCAGTGCTCCATTGTAAGCCGAAGGGAAAAAAAGGTTCTAACAGAAGGGGGCACGCCTGTTTTTAAAACAATCTTAATACTTATATTTGTGCTCCGTTTTAAATACCTTATGAATATAATCTTGTTCTGAGTTACCGCTGCTATGACTCAGTCTGCTATTGTATATTCTATTGTCTTGCTGAGCTCTACCAATAGCGGGATAATAGTTATAAATTAGAGATGAGAATATTTTAATATCGGTTTGATGCCATCTAGCATTACTCACCAGGCCCCTAAACAACACAACCAGAACACATCAGTGGTTTCATCTCTGTATGTGTAAGACGTTAAAAAAGCCCATTCTCTATAGCGTTGCTATTTGTAAGTTCATGATTCCCTTCTATGTGCAGCTTCAACTGACTCGACTGTACTACTTCTTTAACTTTTGCCACTGGTTTTTCCAGTTTCCTTCAGCATTTCATTGAACAACAACATGGTTTAAAACAATAGAAAGTTCATTATGGAACCAAATGTGACAATTCATATTGCTTATTCGATGACCCAACAGAAAGCAACTTGAAAACTGAAAATTTGCATCCTTGCATGAAATTCACAATACCAGAGTGCCGAGATGAAGTTGACAGCTTGATGTAAAAAAACAAAAAAAGACAACACAGTGTATGACTACTTAAAGAAAATGCAAAAGATATATATAGCAACACAGTTGGCAAAGCACAGAATAAGTTTGAAGATTAAATTGGATAGAAAAAAGTGGCAACTGAAAGGCCGAATGCTGCCAAAACATTCCCTGCGTCTGTGTGCCTGGGGGGGGCTGGGGGACGGGAAGAGCCTCAGAGGCGAGTGACGGGGGCGAAAGAGAAGTTGGCTGCCAGCTTCACTCTGTTTCGAGACGCCCTCCTGCTGGGGCTGTCGGTGGCCACGGCGGCTTTGAGGGCGGGGGGCTGCGGCTGCTTGCTTCCCACGCTCGGGACCTCCGCAGGTGGCAGCTGGGCAGCCCTGGCTGGGGAAGCGACGGGGTCCTTGAGGCCCTGGATGCCTTCGCAGACGTCAGGAGCGGCAGAGACTGCATCCGGCTTCTCACTCTCTGCATTTAAACAAGAGGCTGGGCGATTCAGCGCTCAGGACTATTCAAAAAACGTTAAAAAAAAAAAAAAACGTCCCAGACTGGGTGTGAAGGGTGGCCTGCTCACCTAAGGGAGTTGCGGGCTGCTCCTCAAAGCGGATCAGGTCGGTCTGCTGTGGCAGGACAGGGTCGGGGTGCAGCTGGGGGGAGGGCAGGCAGGATGGGACCGGCCCACAGAGGAGGTCCACAGGTGAGCCTGAGCTCAGGCACAGGAGCTCTGTCTCTGTCCCACTGCCAGCTGGGAAATAGCCAGTCCAATCAACACAGAATGCTGCACAACCCCAACAAATCAGCCACCTACCTCTTTGAAACTCTAAAGTGCAAAGCACTGCAAAAGTGTAACTAGATTGTATTTGAAGATCTAGTGGATTGGGTTTTTTTTTTTTTTTTTTTTTTTACTGCTAATAAGTAGAAGGTATACATTATAAATAACATGAATGCTTTAGAGTCCTGAGCTCATGCAGACAGTGTGGGAAGTAGTTACCTGGGCTCTGTGCTCTTGGTTCTGTGGCACTACAAGGACTCCCGCTGCCTTCCCTCTCTGGCTGGGGGCTTTCTGTTGTGACTGGGCTTGTCCTTGCTGGAAATGTAACCGTCAAAGACTCACTGACACACTGCCAATTACTACGCCAAACAATTACTCTTAAATGTAACGTGCTCTTAAACATAATGTGAAGCAAAATTACCACTCAATCCTCCCTTGTCACTACCTTTCATGTCGTTCTTCAGAACAATGATCTTCTTGTGTCCGTGACCTTTAATCCAGACTACCTGTTGGCCACAGAATCGGATTACAGGGCGACCTTCTTGTATTTCTCCAGCCTTTTCAGAGAATGGATTTTTACCTCTCATATCGTTTTAAAATGCCAAATGAGGGTCGGGTGAAGGGTACAGAGCGGGCTGAGGGTGGAAGGGGACAGGTGCGCGGCGCAGCCTCACCTGCGGGATGGCCCCCAGCAGCTCGTCGACGGTGCTGTAGCCGTAAGAGCGCGGCTGCAGCCCCCGGCCCGTGTACTTGCTGAAGGCCCCGGAGAACTCGGTCAGGAAGATCTGGTTGTAGTGGTAAGTGAGCAGCAGCGCTCGGACGCTGCGGGCGAACTGGTAGAGCCGGGTCAGCCGCACCTGCTCCTCCCCGCCGCCTCCCTCGCTCTCAGACAGCTGGGAACACAGGCGCATTATTCAGACACGTACAATGACCACGTGCAAGACAGGTCCTCTTAATGGAATGTGGCTAAATTGTCCTTAAAGGCAGAGGAAACGAACTGCGAGCTAATGAATCCAACGACGAATCTGACATCTCCCAAGTCATTTTGAGGAAAAGAGTTGCAGAGCTCCCCCTAATGTCTCCCAGGAGCGATCTGCAGGCAATGATGGTCTCAAGTGCCTCACAAGCACATTTCACAGAGACATCACAGTGCTGCAGGCAGCAGACCTGCCCCCTAAAGCTGCCGGTGCCCGGCAGCAATTCGGCCTTGCAATGGCACTTATTCTTGTAGCGGCCAAAACGTTTGATGAAGAGCCCACTAATCTAAGAGGCTTCAAAAACGGCTGCAATTTACTGAATGGAATAAGTGTTCTAAATATATCCCAAGACTAATTCTGTTATCAAGAGAAACAGACTACATTAAGTTTTTAGACCGCCAGAGAACAATGAAAGGCACAGAAATGCGAGAACCAGGATTCGACAGCCCTATTCTTCTGAAGGCGTTCACTGCAACAGGGTGAAAACAGTTCATGTTTCATTTTTAATACACTTCAAATTCCACAACCAAGAAGGTGGAAGACAAGCAGTGACTGATTTTTTTCGACTGTGCCGTTTCCCAAAGCCCCAAGGCAATTCCTACATCTTTAGACAAAAAGTATTTATTTATTTAAGACAGGGCTGCTATTTGATAAACATGTGATGTGAGATACCCGCCTGTAAACTCTAGATTCAGTGCTACAGCAGTGCTTGCGACAGTTACACCTAGGCTAACGATGAAAATTATGCAAAAGGGGCTGCATTCATATAAGAAAGATTAAGTGGCAGCAGATTTAATGAAACAGCACACATGACTTTAAAATAAGAACTATAACTACAGGCAGCTGACCAAAACACTAATAGCAGTATTATTGTGTTGTCATCATGGCTATTGTTGTCAGATGGGGTCACCATAATCCCCTCCTTAATTGTTGTTTTAAAAAAGTAAGAGGCATGCAGAGCTGTACACAAAAGGGTGAAGTGTGGTGGAGAGACCTGACTCCAAGTGAGACTCTGTACCTCAGCCAATCCTGAGGTTTACTCCTCTTCACCCACAGGTGATGTACGCACATTATAATGACCACTTTGTTTCTATGATATCAGTGTGGAGGAAGTCGTCTCCTCCAGAGCCTCCTTTCCTGATCTCACCCACTAATCAAATCACCTACTGTCTTTCCCGTAATAGTAAACACACTTTAGGGGTACATGATACGTTATTCTACTGGTCTCATGAGAACATTTTTGCCATGAGAACTATTATCTAGTGTTAGCTGTGTCATTACATACATAAGCAACTCATAGGTGCCTCACGAGACTCTAGAGGGAGCCAAAGCAGCAGGATGAGGGGACCCTGGCCTATGAAACCCACTAATAGTGTTGAACTCCTACAGACTGCTGGTTATCGTTGGTAAGTAACACAGTTCAGACTCAAATCTGAGTCTAGGCTGTTGGGCTCAGCCTGCACTTGCATCAAGTGCCTTAACTAAGCCATTCCAGAGCCGACCTCCGCGACAATGACTTTGATCCTTGTGTCATCTTTAACTACTGCACCATGAGACTGCTCATTATTATTAATAGTAGGAATAAATCATCCAATCTTTATGTGAACAATAACACACATTCATTTTTAAGCCACACACATTACTGATAACCTCCTGGGGTTTAAAAAAGAAAGTAAGTTTATACTGCATGTCTGCAATTGGCAGCGAGCCCCAGGTCCTCAGTACACACCTCTACAAGGTACGGCAGACTCTTCAGCAGCTCGCTGAGGGAGACGAAGCCGTACTCGCAGGGGTTGAGCGGGGCGGAGTGGACGGCCTCGTACTGCTGGCTGAGCTCTTCCACGGTCAGCGAGTCCTTCCCATCCGGCAGGGACATAAGCAGGGCCAGCAGCTGAGTCGTCAGCGAGCGCAAGGACTTCCGGTTGATCAGCTGAACCTCACGGCCATCGGGTCCATCCACCACCTACGAAAGCGGTACGTTAAAGGTTTAAGAGGTCAGAGACTGCAGACGTGCTTTGAGGTTTAGCCAAATTGAGAACTGTAGCATATCTTTAATCTTGCAAGAAGATGGTAGTTGGCAACCAACTGATTTATTCATGCCAACCACCTCCAAGAACAATACAGTAAAGGCTGAAACCTGCTGGTTCTTCATAATAAACAGATGAATCTGCCTACTTCCTAGCACTTATAAACCATGGTGCGGTTCCAGTTTGACTACTGCAAGCCTGGACTCCCTGTCAAATCTATCCAACCTCTTTGCCCTCTGCTGCTTAAGCAGACGGCCACCCTCTCCCCATCTCCCTCCACTGACTACCAACTGCAGTCTGTAATGACTTCAAAGCCCTGTTACAGGCACTGCATGTCTTCGGGATACTGTAACCATTCACTTTCAGCCTCTCACTGCTCCTCCAGTGCTTGATGTCTGTTTGCGCCTGCCCAGTGGGGTTTCAGTACCTACCACGGTAGGTCCAATTAGTAGTGTCAGTCTCCACCTTCATCCCTCTGAACACTTATCGCCACCACACCTACACTGACACTATATCTGGAAACTAAACCATTCAGATTCTCCTCCTGTCTCCTAAAGATATATTGGCAGCCATGATCTTTGCTACTGTCTGTACTTGCACTGCGTTTTATGCTGCTGGTTGTACTTGTTAAGGGGAGCCTTCCCTTAGGCATTTGGTCAGCAGCGGCTCATTAAATGGAGCAGCGGTCACGCTCCAGATCATACCTTGACAACGTGGCAAAGCTTCTGCAGCAGCGCCGGCACGGAGCTGACATCAAAGTCCTGCAGCCTCAGGCCGTAGCCGAAGGTCTTGCTGTACTCAGTCAGCAGCTCGCTCATGGGCAGGCTGTTGTCCTTCTGGGAGCGCAGCAGCTTCACAAACTGCGCAGCCAGAGCTTTCAGCTTCTCCATCTCTGTCAGGGTCAGGATCTTCTCCTCCCCGCACTCCAGCACCTGGCACAGGGTCACATTGAATTCAGACAGTGAACACCACTTTCAGACTTTTTTTTTTAGAGCAGACTACACAGCCAGAAACATGCGAATACACAGGCTCTCTGAAATACTGCACAAGCAGGCAAACCTGATTTTGAAGCCCTGGAAATGTGTCTGGTCTTTGTTCCGCCACAGTCCTTTATTATTAATTGCATCACATATCCAGCTAAATAAATGGAGGTGGCCATGTGCTCAGCGGTACTCAGCAATTCAAAAATCTGAGTGCATCAGGAACATGGTCACCTCTTTTATTTTAATGTCACAACTGATCCGATTGTGCGATTAAGAGCTCAGACAGAATAAATGTAGAACCATCTCTGGCACTCGATGACCAGGGCTGCCTCCTCCTAGCATGGAAGGAACGGGCTTAGAAGGAGAGAGCGGTTTCACCCACCTGCAGCACTTCAGGAATGGCTTCAAAGAGCTCCATCAGCTTGGTGAAGCCATAGTAGGTTAGCTTGCACTGCCGGCCGAAGTGGTGGTGATATGACGGGATGAACTTGCTGAAGGACATGCGGCAGTGGGGCTGGTGGCGCAGGAGGTCCACCACCTCCTTGGCAAACTGCTTGGTTCTCTCCATCTCCTCAGGAGTTCTCTCTGTGTGCGAAGTAATCGGGATGTGACAGTGAGGATGGGGGTTGACAATAAAAGGAGACACACCCTCAGAGAGAGATCTTGGATCCTCTTTAAAAAGACCCATTTGTGCTGACCTCTTTTGGGAATGGAGATGAGCGTGTCGGTGTTTTGCTGTGTAATGGTGATAGTAGTGTCCGGAATCTCGGCCAGCAGGTCCATCAGGTCACACATCCCGTACTCAATAACTCTCCAGTCCCTGGAGAAGCACCTGACAACATACATACACCCAGTGAGTATCGGTATCCCACATAATCAATGACACAGCCTCCCTTCCCTCTAAAAGAGATGTACACTGCAACTACTGGACTGGAAGGAGTGAAACCCAAACAGGAAATGATAAAACACCTTCCTGTACATTAGTGAATTTACTGTCTCTCATTCACATAACTTTCCATGCTGTTACACTGAAGAGGTCAGCAATTATTTGGCTTCCCCGACCGCACTGAGATACTAACCAGTGGTAGGCCTGCATAAAGTCCTGGATGACCACCTGCTTGCTGACTTGGAACTTAAGCAGTTTGAGCAGGTCTTGTGTGAAGCGCTTCACCTGGGCACGGTGAGTGAGGGTCAGCAATCGCTTAGAGCCCATTCCCAGGATCTGGAACCAATCACATGATCATTTTCACATATCATGCTGTACTTATAGCAATTAAACTGTACTGTGCAATACACTGTTGTGCGCCTTTCATTTTACAGAGTTAATTTACATTACATTATTGTCATTTAGCAGATGATCTTATCTAGCGCGACTTACATAGGTTACTCATTTATACAGCTGGATATTTACTGAGGCAGTTCTGGGTTGAGTGCCTTGTCCAAGAGAACAGCAACATGTCCCAGTGGGGAACTGAACTTGCAACCTTTTGGTTACGAGCCCTGCTCCTTACCACCATGCTACACTGCTGCTCCTAATGTTAAAATTTATGTTGACATTAGGACAAACACACACCAGCAATTTAAATTTCAACTACACGTATACGACACACTTTTTTTTTTTTTTTTTTTTTGCATCTGTACCACATGAAGAATGGACCAGACCTGCAGGACGTGAGGCACGGCCTCCAGCAGCTCCAGCAGCTTGGAGTAGCCGTAGTCCGAGACGCGGCACTGCTTGGCAAAGTGGTGGTGGTAGGAGGGGATGAACTTGTTGATGGGCATGATGCAGCAGGGCTGGCTCTTCATCAGGTCGATGATCTCTCTGCTGAACTGGATGAGCTGCGGGTTCCCCACAGGGCTCTTGCAGCGCTGCACCCAGGGGTCTGCGGGAAGCAAGCGGCGCACACAGCTCTCAGCATTCAGCAGCACCCTGCAGCTGCTACACACACCGCTCGGCACTCTCTCTAAATCCTCTCTGCCTTCGTGCGGAGCACGTTCACATTCTCGGGATGTTACCTGCATTCGGTGGCGGGGGCTTGTTGTGGATCCACTTGATGACTTTGAAGCCGTTCTGTGCCGTGACAATGTTGATGCCTGGGATGCAGGTAATTAGGTGCTCCAGAGGGACAGCCCCCTCCACCTCGCCCTCCTCTCCCAGCTTCAGTGGACTGAACTCGGCTGCATAGCACTCTGGGAAACTGAAGGAGTGGTTAAAAAAATCGATCTATTTTACTGGCAGATACTATAAAGTTCAAAGTGCATTTTTAATTTGAGGAAGTGGCAAAGAAGCACATGGTTGGGAGACTACAAGGCCAGCAGGGGGCTCACCTGAGCAGGGGCACTGTGCCTTCGTGAGTCTGCAGCAGACTGTGCACCTGGGCAGCAAACGCCTTGAGGGACAGCACCACAAACGGGATCTTGTAGGAATCTGGGTCAAAGTCTGACTCACTGACAACACAAACAGAATGAAATAAATATAGCGCCCATCTCCACAGATACAGAACTGAGTGAGGAGAGATGCACGATCTAGGCATGGAGTCTGAGCCACGCGTACCTGAAGGTGTTCTGGGTGTAGTGGTGCTTGCACACAGGTTCGTGGTACTCCAGCTCCTCGAACACCACGGGGCTGCAGCTGGCTGAGGAGCCGTCGTGCGATTGGGAAGACCCCAGGGGGCTCTGGCGTGCCTGACTGCTGGGCAGGAGGCACACCAATCGGCTGCTGCCCTGGTCCCGCACTGCCACCACCTCGGTCAGCTTGTACAGGTCGCTCACTGCCAGCTTGTGACCGAACCTGCAGGGGAGAGAAGTCAAGCGGGGCAAACATGGTAAAAAACAGTGAAATGTAAATAACACAAATATGATTATATGAAACAGTAGAGCATAAGAAAACAGATTCTTACAGGCATATTATCACTATAGGTCTAAAACAGATTTTACAGAAACAAACCATGCTGTGGACAGTGAATGAAACCAGGGCAACAAGCTTACTTTTTCTCATATATTTCAGTGAACTTAAACAGGGGCAGGCAGCAGGCTGGTGCGTCCTGAAGAATGCTTATAATTTCTGAGCTGTAACACAAGCGAAAAAAAAAAGGAAGACATTTTAGAACAGCGAGGCAAAACATACACTGCAAACTCAGCATACAACATGACTGCCAGAAATCATAAAAGAGAAGAGAATGACCATACCTTAGGTGTGTTAGAGTCTTGTTGTTAGCACCTGTGATGAGGGAAACGTGGATACGCTTCCCCCCGATCTTGTAACGGTGCAACCTGCTGACCGCGCTAATGGCCTGCTGTAGGGAGCACATCTGCACAGTGGCCCTCAGCTGGTAGTCTGTGTGGGGGCTAAGCTCCACACTCCTCACCTGCAAACAAAGCCACAGCCCTCAGACAAGACACTAACCATACCCAAACATATCAGTGCTATGCCGGAATGGTGCACCCTTAGAAGTAGGTGGAACATTCATGAAAGGTCACGCGTCCTACATGTCAACAATTAGGGTTTAACTGTGTCACGTCTTCATCAGTGATAGTATCAATACGGAGGGAAAAAAATACATGCCACAGAACATTTAATCTTTAGCCTGAACATGTTACACATACAGATCCTGACACTGATATGATGGGTATGCGCTCAGCATCACGGCTGCATTAGAGGGTGCTGACTGGCAGGGTACAGCTGCAGGCGCTTACCCGTCCGTGCTTAGAGAAGGCGTCTTGCAGGATCTGCTGCAGCTCCTTTCGGGACATCCTGTAGTCCAGGTTGGCCACTTGGATGTCTGCCCCGTTGGAGAAGGGCTCTGAGGGGGCGTCTGGGCAGGGGCTGCGGGTGGGGGGCATCAGGGGGGAGGAGCGGTTGGACAGGCAGGGGGATCCGCTCCTGGACCAGGGAACAACAGCGCAGGTCGTGAAGCCAAGGAAGAGAACAGAGGGGGTGCAGAGAAAGGAGACAGACTGGAAGGCTGTGACTGTGAGAGCCGAGTGCCTTCTGTGTGATCATTTTGTACTCTTTGTTTCTACCTGCATGTATAAAACTTATACACAAAGACGTTACTCTTCACAAAGCCCTCTGTGGACTCTCCTGAAATGTTAAGGATGTTTCCTGAGCGGAGCAGATTATCTGCTTCACGGCCTTGACTGGTTTCTGTCCTGTGTGGGTCTAAGGAAGCACACAGGCCATGCCCAGTCAGCAATTGATATGGTTTCACCTGGTTCAAGTTTTAAAGAATGTATTTTAGGGAGTTTTTCCACTTTTAATTAACTGCTAACCACTGATTATTTCAAAACACAATTATAACATTTAATATTTAACATAATTATAACATTTTTGCCTGTATACTTCCTAGAAAATGATGTATGCACCTATTTGAGAGTTGCACACCTTATCACCGCATAAAAATTGTGATGTACACTACTGAAAGCTGGAATTGCTCTGACTTTGAATGCGAGTTGTTGGATGACTTTTCCCCTGAGAGCTTTCAGAATAAACACGGAATTGTCTCACTGCACTCTGACTCTGTTGTGTAATCTCACCTTCTAGAAAGAAACTTCAGTGATAAAACATATATTGCACAGTATAAATCCAAATGAAGTTTTTTTTTTTTTTTTTTTTTAACCATGCCACGTTTCACTCAAGCAAGGCAGTTAATACAGTCTGGATAAATTAACCTACTAATTTCAAGGGTCAGTAAATTTGGGGTTTGGTCGACTCTTCCAATTCACTACATTACATTACTACCATTCAGCAGATGCTCTTATCCAGAGTGACTTACATAGGTTACAATTTTCACATATCCATTTATACAGCTGGGTATTTACTGAGGCAATTCTGGGTTAAGTACCTTGCCCAAGGGAACATCAGCAGTGTCTCAGTGGGGAATTGTTGGCTCTTGGTGAATTGATGTTCTCGCAAGCTAACTAATAAACTGTTACACAAAGAACTTCAGTCTGGAGCGTGGTCGAAGATGAGGTAGAAACAGGTTTTATTGATGGTCTTCAGTACAGCAAGACTTCATACATGAAGGTCGGCTTCAGGTACTACACGCACTAAGTCTCACTTAGAGTCTTAAGCCTTGCACACTCGTCCTCACGCTCAGTCTGTCTCTAGTGCGGCTAGGTAATTCTCGCACCCACACCTAGATATATGTACACGACTCTGGTCCGTGCCACGTTGTTGTTGCGTTGCTTCTGTACTAAACAAAGAACAAAGAACATCTTATACCATCCCTGAGCTGTCCAGAGTGGTTAATTATAACTGTCCTTGCATCGCCTAGAGTCTGGCGCCTAATTGGAAAAACATTGCTTCTGAAGGTATCTCTAGATTGATAAGGAGTACACTCTGACCCAACTCCTCTTTGTCACAGACACTGACAAGGGAGGCAGAGTGGGAGAAAGTTCAGCCGGGTAGAGAACCCCTATATCACCTAAGAACAAAACCTTTATTATAAAAGAAGCTTCTAGGAACTGAGGTACCTTGGTTGTGCTGATCATCCCAAATGGTTAAACATGTCATGACTAACCTAATACTGAACTACAGCTACATGAGTGATTTCTACAGCTATATGAGTGCTCGAAATCATAGGCCTCACCGTTGGGACGGCCTTGTGCCACGTACACACTTTCAGTGTGCCTTGTGTGCATGATTAGTTCAACATAGCAGCATCTCTTGGAAAGTAGGCCACAGGTCACAACTCCGTGAGCGGCCTAAAAACTACACAGTCACATTATACACTGTGCATACTAATTCTACCAAACTAATCAGTCTACCAATATAATGAGCACTAAATAATCACCACTATTCTTCAGTCCCCCGTCTGATCATTCCCAAACTCATCAATGATCACAAAAAAGGAAAGTGATTATATGTGATAGATAAAGTGATTATATATATATATATAAGCGAAGCGAATCTTATACTCTCAAGAGCATAGGCATCTTGCGTTTCTAGCATTAATAAAAGGAAAGGAAAGCTAATAGAAAAACGAAGTCTCAGTCAAGTTCAACGTCGTTGTCATCTGGGCCACACGTGCAGGTGTCATAGCTCTGCTGACCAAGCAGGTTACACCCTTAAAAAACAAACATATGCCCAAAATCAAAACAATAAAAGGTGTCACAATCTGAATGATCTGGGGTAACAATTCTCCCGCCCAAGATCCTAACCATGTCTCCCAGCTCCACTTCTGAGATGCTTTTAAGTGGGCCACTTGCTCGTAAATGTCTTGTACATATGTGGTGACATTAACAAACGCATCTGGTACATACGTGCAACATTCTTGTTTCAAAACTGCACATGTTCCGCCTTTATCTGCCAGAATAATGTCTAAGGCTATGCGGTTTTGCAACGTCATTTGACGCACTGAATGTAGCTCCTGATTTATCAGTGTCAATGCTCCTGCTGTATCATTAGCAATTTTGTCTAAGGCAAAAGCCATCTGCCTAATCTCATCTAATGCGACAGTAATACCATAAGTTGGAACTAATGAAACAAAGAAACGTTGAGTTGGGGTAGCAACAGTTTCTGTGCTGTGGAACACGTCCCTCTTACCTCTATGCTTGATGTTAACCATACGCATAGCTGGTACTACATATGCCGTATAGCACGATCCTGACCATTCAGCAGGCAAATATGAATAAGCATGCTTCCCACAAACATACATTGTCCCATTTGGAGCGGCTTTGTCTTCAGCTCCTAAATTTGGCATTAAAACGAACAAGGATATTACAGCAAAATGTCCATGCCAATGCATCGCTTCCCATGGTCTTAAAGTAGAAAGACTATAGTTACATGAACTTCGTCCCAAAAACATACCCGTACCATTGTTTTCCCAACATAACATACCCTCAGGCACATAACTCAATTTCACTCGCTCTGGGGGGCTTGATGGAATTGGTCGTGTATAGAAGGTCACGTTTCCCTCAAAGAAGGGGCTTTGTGTGTCATTATATGCTGTAGCATAGTCGGCTAATGTGAATGGAACTGATACGTATGGATATGTGTTAGAAGATGTTGGCAATAACCCACACACCCAACATGAATCTTGTCCCTTTGCCCTAGCATAGCTGTGTGCCATGGCTAGAAATGTGTTATCCCTGTGCGTATCATGATGACTGTCATAATGTGCTTGAACTTTCAAAAACAACACAAACACACAAACACACAGGAAAACGACCAACACATCATAGCCGTAATGACATTTTAAGCGTCCTAACTAACTGTCAATTCCAGTAATTCCACTACTTTCCCCCGTCTGGCCCTCCAGCAGGGTCGTAACACAATGAGAAGTATTAACATGAAACAGCATGAAACATGTCATTTCATGTTTTCTTCGTCTTTAGGTAACCCCTGGAACATACTGCCTCCAGTTCTACCCTCCGACTCTTCCCATAGCGCTGCTGTTGTACTCTCCCTATTCTTTTGGGGGCTCAGCTAATTTACAATGACTTGCATGAATCCATTTCTGCTTCCCCTGCACCTTGACTGCAGCGTCTGTCACCAATAACACCTGATAGGGTCCCTCCCATTTCGCTTCCAATGGTAACCTTTGGGGCTTGTGAACCATGACCCATTGACCAGGTACTAAAGAATGTCCCCCGTCAGGTGGCTGTTTCCACGCCTCCACCACCTGCTGGGCAGCTGTTCGAACTGCTTCAGTCAATTCAGTGCAATAAGAAATCAATTCCAATTCGTCAATTCATTGGCGCACATACGTAAGGTCCGTCGTTCCGTTGTTCAATTGCCGCTGCGAGGGGTTGCATGGAGGGGACTACTCGTGTCCCAGAAACAACTCCAAGAGTTCCCTCTGCTTCTCTTCACTCAGGTTCTTGAATTCCCGAACCAAGTTGTCTTCAGCATCCTTACGTTGTGGACCGTTGCCTTTTCGGTTTCCCGTGCGGCATTCTCTAGCCCAATGTCCGTACTTCCCACACTTCCTGCAGGCTCCTGTCTTGCCCTTCTGATTCTTCTGCTTCTGTGCAGCCACATTGCGGATCTTGCATTCAAGATCTGTTTCCACTCTTCTTGCTGCTGTCACCAGGTCTTCAAATGTTGTGCGGTTATCTTCCCATCCAGGCATTACCCAAATTCTGTCTATCATCTCCCAATGCTGTTTCAACTTCATGAGTCACTCTAGTGATTTCAGCAGTGTTAAGCACTGTACACAGTAACTGAAGGCCATCACTGGGATGCAGGCGATAGATGTGACGCAAACGCTCAATTGTTGTCCAAGTCTCCATCCCTGCCTTGCGTGGATGCTGCAGGCCTTTGGACCACTTATCAATTTCTTCTGGCTTGCATGCTTTGTGAGCGTAGATCATCTGATCCCCGTGCCTTTTCACCACTAGGGGCCTTAAGCGCCTTTCACTGTTGGGCTCAGAATCATCTGCAACAACCGTGCTTTCCTCGTCATCATCACTAGAGGCGCCCATTGCCATTGCTCTGAATGCATATCGTCTTTCAAACTGAACTGCTTCCTCCATTTCCGCATACGGGTAGACACTGTAGGGAGGAGCAGTGGGGCAGGCGTGAGCTCCCCTTTCAACTGTAGCTCCGCCCCTGCAGTAGGGCTCCTGCTCCTTCCCATTTTCTCTCAGTCTGCCTCTGAGCTCCGACAGCTCCTCTTCTAGCCTCTTGCATTTCACATTCTTTTCTCTTATCTCCTCAGCCAACGCCCTGACATTTTCTTTCTCGTGACTCAATTGCCTCTCAGACTCCGAAATTACTTGCTTTTCGTATCTTTTCCGCAATTGACCCAACACCACCAAAGTTAATGGCACTCTTTCTTTTTCAGGCACACGTTGCGACTTTCCCCAAGCTTTCTTAACATCATCAATTGGCCACACACCACCAGATTCAAGCTCAATCCCATACTTTTGCTCAATCTCTTTTTCAACTTGTTCCAATTTAAAAGTGGACCGCAAATACGCCGTACTCATTGCCACCATTGTCTCAAAATCAACATCGGGCGCAGCTCTCCCACCCTTCTCAGTAGTAGGAATCTGCTCCGTTTTGTCAGCACCAGGTTCAGAGTTTCCCTGAGCACCCGCCATTATCATTAATCTCAGGCTGTTGTCACACCAGTGCTAGTTCTCTCACTAGGAAAACTCAGATGTCTTTTACACACTACTCTCCTCCTCCCGGAGAGTTTCACTCCGTCGGTTGTTTGAATAGAGCTCTTTATCCAAACACCGTAAACCACAAGATATATACACACACACTCACTCGCTCACTGTCGACAGTACAAAAACACATAAAACAAATAAAACACATCAACGTCTAGACAGCTCTTCCGTTCCCTGACGGGCTTCTACAGATCTATTTCAAACTGTAGGAATATCGCGATCTTCCGTGACAAGGCACGTGCATCCACGAATTCAAGCGTACACATACAAATGCCAATTTTCCACCAGTGTACCCTTACTCGTAGGATATCCGCTATAGCGCTCTCCCAAAGGAGCTATGCATTTAACCGGTCACTACAGACTCTTTTTCTCTGCAGTCAAGGTGCACCACACACTTTGCAGTTTGCAAATTTTCTTTCACCCTCGTGTACACATCAAACATACAATGATTACAGCTCTCTCATTGTAGGCACGTATCTTCACAGTTCTTTGTCTAACTGTTAGCCTTTACTTATAGTGTTACATGTACTCTGTAATGTCTCGGTTCTTTCTGGAACCCAGCAAGGTAAGGAAAGGGGCTCACCAATTGTTAGAGAAGATCAACAGATGTTGAAAGCGCGCAAGTGTCTTCTCTTCACTTTCTGGCAGGATCTCTCCTTTTCCTCGTGGATCCGAGTCACGGCACCAAGTTGTTGGCTCTTGGTGAATTGATGTTCTCGCAAGCTAACTAATAAACTGTTACACAAAGAACTTCAGTCTGGAGCGTGGTCGAAGATGAGGTAGAAACAGGTTTTATTGATGGTCTTCAGTACAGCAAGACTTCATACATGAAGGTCGGCTTCAGGTACTACACGCACTAAGTCTCACTTAGAGTCTTAAGCCTTGCACACTCGTCCTCACGCTCAGTCTGTCTCTAGTGCGGCTAGGTAATTCTCGCACCCACACCTAGATATATGTACACGACTCTGGTCCGTGCCACGTTGTTGTTGCGTTGCTTCTGTACTAAACAAAGAACAAAGAACATCTTATACCATCCCTGAGCTGTCCAGAGTGGTTAATTATAACTGTCCTTGCATCGCCTAGAGTCTGGCGCCTAATTGGAAAAACATTGCTTCTGAAGGTATCTCTAGATTGATAAGGAGTACACTCTGACCCAACTCCTCTTTGTCACAGACACTGACAAGGGAGGCAGAGTGGGAGAAAGTTCAGCCGGGTAGAGAACCCCTATATCACCTAAGAACAAAACCTTTATTATAAAAGAAGCTTCTAGGAACTGAGGTACCTTGGTTGTGCTGATCATCCCAAATGGTTAAACATGTCATGACTAACCTAATACTGAACTACAGCTACATGAGTGATTTCTACAGCTATATGAGTGCTCGAAATCATAGGCCTCACCGTTGGGACGGCCTTGTGCCACGTACACACTTTCAGTGTGCCTTGTGTGCATGATTAGTTCAACATAGCAGCATCTCTTGGAAAGTAGGCCACAGGTCACAACTCCGTGAGCGGCCTAAAAACTACACAGTCACATTATACACTGTGCATACTAATTCTACCAAACTAATCAGTCTACCAATATAATGAGCACTAAATAATCACCACTATTCTTCAGAATCGAACCAGCAACCTTTCAGTTATGAGCCCTGCTGCTTACAAATATGATACACTGCCACCCCAATTCACTGGAAAGAACACTCTTTGGAGACCTCTCACACCGTTAGGCTGTGAAGGGAGCACAAGTAGTCCACAGATATACGCATGCAGTCGGACCGCAACGGAGGGCGACTTGCGCACTCACCGGGAGGACCATGAGCCCTGGGAGAGGACGAGGGGGCTGAAGGTTCTCTGCAGGCTGATCTTGCTGAAGGCAGAGGGTGTGCTGACCTGGAACTCCCCCACGCTCCTGTCTGTCCTATCCACAGGGGAGTCAGACATGCTGCGGGGCGTTGAGCAGTCCCTCCTGCAAGAGACAAAGGCAGACACTGCAGCCAGGCACATCTACTCTCACATCTCATTACCACCTCAGGTCAATGACACACATCAGGGGTCACTGTGAAATAAGGCATGCAAAGAGCGTATAATGTTTAAAATCACAACAGCCTACATTATTTAGGCTTTTTCAGCTGCGCTTTCTTAAAAAAAATAAATAAATAAAGGAATCCTACAGTCCGGTTTTGCAAAGATAACCTGATGCAGCATAGAGGGACATGGTGTACAGGTGGGCCACGCTCTCCAGCGTACCTCCTGTCACGGTACACGGACTCAGCAGCAGCCCCGAGTTTGGAGGAGGGCTGGTGTGCGCTTTCGCTGTTGCTGTGCGGGGACGAGGTGTCACCGCGGTTCTTCTTTTCCGGATGGAAGCTGGTCTTCGGTTCCAGGCTGCACAACTCCTAGGCAAAAAGCACATTGCTGGACAATAAATTTCACATTTTTTCTTGGTCCATTTACTGAGACTTACAGCTGCACTGGATGAAACTGCACAGATCAGAGGAAAAAGGAACACAGTTAAGTTTAGGGGAGCACGTATAGTCTGAGAACAATAATTCAGAAGCACCGAATGTAATTGCAGCAAAATATAACATTCTCAGACGCTTTCATTTAGCACGCCTGGGGGAGTATATTATGGGAGTATCTCCACATCGGGATCTGTTAAAAAAATGCTGCTTACAATTGGGTGCCTTGTTTTATAATTCTCCAGTTCCCCACTTATACAAAAAAGAACAGCAACAAAAACAACAACAACAACAACAACAACAAATAACGATACAAATGCAACAGCAGACAAGCACAAAGCAGGAGCCAGTCCTCGCACTACTCAGGGACTAGCGTAAAAGCAGGATGGGATGGGATGAGTCATGGCTATGGTGGGGGGGTGGGGCCGGAGCTGGCAGGCTGCTGACCTGTAGGCTCTTCACCGCAGGGCCGTTGACGGCACAGCCGCCCTTCCTGGGGCTGAAGGCGTGCTCGGCGGCGGCGGCGGCGTCACGGCCGCCCTGGCAGAGCCGGACCGTGCGCCCCGAGCGCCGGGGAGAGCGGGGCTTCTCCACGGGGAGGAAGGAGGAGGGCGCCGGCAGCTTGGCCGCGTCGCCCGCCGGCCCCTCTTTGGGCCGCGGGCAGAACGACACGCTGATTCGGTTGCCAAAGACGTCCTCGTTCTCCATGCGCTTGCGGGCCCGCTCGGCGGCGTCCTGGCTGCCGAAGCGCAGCACGGCGCAGCCAGTGGACATGCTCAGCACCTTCCCCCCGCAGTTATCCGACAGGCGCCGCAGCCTGTTGCTCACGCTCTTCCCATCCCGGTTGGTGGGGAGGTTGTAGACATATAGCAGGTTCAAACAAGGCTGGTAAAAGCAAACAGAAATGTGCTGCCTTTTTCTTTTTTTTCCTTTGTTTCTTTTTTTTTTGAGGACGCATGGATTGATGGTTGAGTCTACTTCAAAGCACAGACACTGCCTGCTTATGTACACTGTACTGTAGATATTGGTTGTTGAGATTACATATGGGCAGTAGTTGTCCTTTCCTGATTTCCTGCCAGGGGCGCTGCAGAAAGATCCCTGTGTCGTGTATAGCTAGCTGGCTGACTGAGGAGCATCACTGTGTGATGTACTGTACCAGTTAGCCTTCCTGCTTGATTTTGTTTTTTTGTAATTGTGATAAGCTTGTGTCATGAACACCGGAAGTAAATGTCTTAGTCAAGCAGAAGCTCAAGCAGGAGTGGAACAAGTTCCACCAAAAAAGAAGCTTCCCTCATGGTAAATGTGGTTGATATAAACTGAAAATACCTTGGACAACTCAAAATGTGAATAAGCATGTTCTCATGAACGGCAGCCCATATTTTAAAGCAGAATTTTTTTTTTTTTTTTTAAAGAGTGACGGTTCCAAGTTATTTTCAGCTGCCTCAGCAGAGGGTGCAGCACTTTCCCTGCAATGCTTTAAAACCCGCCCTTTCAATTCAAGGACGGGGAGTTTAGGGGCCTACCTGCTGTTTCACAGGCATTCTGGGAGGTAGATCGGAGACAAAATCCTCGAAGGCAACGTGCTGGTGAGCGTGCTGCAGCAGGGCCTCGGACGCCTGGTTCTTGTGCACCAGGATAACCTGGAAGCCGTGCCTGTGACGGAGGTCACTCAGCTCGCTCGCAAAGTTCACATCAGCTGCAAACAACAACAGCGGCACGTTTGAACATCAGGGCAACGTTGTTCATTGCTTTTTCAGATTCGCCGGAGCACGGAAGGGCTCGCTACACTGAGGGACTCACAGGAAACGAGAACGACGGTGGCGGGGGCCGTGTGCGTCTCGGCGAAGCGTCGCAGGCTCTGCCTCAGCTTGTCATCCGCAGCGTTCTTGGCGGTAGCATTGATGTGGGCCACCGTCACCTGCACATATGGCATACCGACATCTCAAAAGTAGCATTTCACAAAAGACACATCCTGTCTTCTAGAGTTCACTGGTATTGCTCAGAACTAACTGAAACACGTCATCAAAGACACGCTCAAACAAGCGCAACAGTTCAACAGCAATGACAGCCATGTGACAACCTGCGCTGCTCAGCTCAACGTCGACAAATGCACCCTGAAACAGCCTCTTCCCTCGTTCAGTACCTGGCAGTTGTTGAGCTCCTGGATGACCTCTTTGTTCTCCTTGCTGATGTCACAGACGCAGATGAACTCTGCCTCCCGGTGACCCTGGAAGAAACGGCTGCGGATTCTCTGCACGACAGCAACAGCGGACCGACCACTAGGCACAGAGCAGTTTTCAATGTCCCAGAACACGCCAACAGGGGGCAGGTTCTCCTGCCCACTGCTCTCGGGGGATCCTGGACCACAGGGGCAGACAAAAAAAAAAAAAACAGTCAACTTTTCTGTTCTTTCCACCTTCTTCCAAACTATGACCAGATGCTAGGGTAGAAATTTAGTTTAACACCACACAACACCCCTGAATAAAGCAGGAAGAATCACCGTGTTTCTGGCTGGGTTTACTCAGGTTGGCTCCCAGCAGCAGCACCCCATCGGCAGATGTTCCAGGGACCCCACAGCCATTGCACATAGGGACAGACTGGGCAGGCAGCTGTGGCATGCTGGGCCACAGTTTTTCCGTGTCTGAGACCAGCTCTCTGCCAGGCTGAGAGACAGAGAGTACGAGGGAGGGATCAAATCATGCCGCTCTTCCTTCAGTTTAAAACTTCATCACTCTAACATACTCTTAAGCCTCCCATATAGGTAGTCAACACTATAAAAGCTGGTTACTTTGTGTTTAAAGATTTCACTATGCTGGAATAACATTATTTCACATATAAGGGCCTCCAAAACGCATAAAAGTAAGGTATAATACCTGAAATGCCCCAACAAGTGCACACATATATAGATGGACAACAGTTTTAGAAAGCAATTAAACAAGTCAGACTGAAATGAAAATTAAAATGTACAAACCTTTCGCAAACATTCTCTGCAGTAGTGCATGCCCTTCAGACAAACTGTGTGTTCAACATTTAGGTGCAAAGGATTGGTGCAAACATGTGACGAGGAGGAGGAGAGGTCACCACGTGTTGGGAAGTACTGGTCCCCTCTGGCTCCAGGGGTGTAATCCACACTGCAGGGGTAATACCCAGAGGAGACTAAGCACCCCCCATGCAGGGAGGCGGGGACAGAGGGAGCAGAGGGGAGGAGTTTGGCCTGACTACAGGTCAGAGGAACTGGAGGGAAAGACTGCAGCGGTCGCAGCGGCCCAGAGCAGCAAGGCAGGTGCTGGTGAGACGCGAGGGGCTGCGAGGTGGCCACCGAGGGCAGCCGGAGGTCGCAGCTCCCCGAGCTGCGAACCTGGGCGAACGGAGGGTGCAGGGCAGGGCCCGCCTGGCACGCGAGCCTGCTGTTCGGGATCTCGAGAGGTTTGGGGAAGTGTAGGGGAACACCACTACCACCGACACCACCACAACCCAGGGCCCTGCTGTGCTGGAGGTCAGCGCCGCGCTGGAGCTGGAGGCTCCCGTCGCAGCGAGTGCACACGCTTACATTGGGGCCGCCCGGCTGCTGCTGCTGCTGCTGCAGGGGTTCTTGCGGCTGCGTCTGGAGGCAAGGAGGGGGGTTGGGGAGGGGAGCGAGGGGAGCGAGGGGAAAGGGTTTGGAGGCTGCATGGTGTGGGGGTGGAGGGGGAACATCCTTCAGGTCTAGCACAGGCTTTCTGCTTTCCATGTAATCTGTCTGGAGGGACAAGAGAAAAGGAAAGTTTTAAAATGCTGTTTTAACTATACTGGGGAAAAATGCATTGTTCTTTGGCAACAGCTACTAAACAGATGCCAGCAGCCTTTCCATCTGTAAGATCTGTACTGCACTCCATGCAACCAAGGATGTTCTTTTTATTAAGAGCCTCACTGTATCAACAACACCACAAAAAGACCTCTATGATGGATCGGCCATGAGATTTTGTAAAAAGTTCTGAAACTAAAAGAGGTATTTTATTTTATTTTTACTCTGCAGACATTTTTGGTAAACATTTTTTGCAGCAGTGTAGCATAGTGGTTAAGGAGCAGGACTCATAACTCAAAGGATGCCGGTTCGATTCCCCACTGGGACACTGCTGATGTACCCTTAGGCAAGGTACTTAACCCACAATTGCCTCAGTAAATATCCAACTGTATAAATGGATAACATTGTAAAGAACAGTAACCTATGTAAGTATGTAATGTAATGTATTACCATCACATTTGTACGAACAACACTCCCAGTACCTTTCTAAACCTGTTACAGCATTGCCACCTTATTACCAATCTTTGTAAAAATGGTAACACTTATCTGAACTGAAGATGATGCAGTTTTATAGTTTTAAATAAGTTAATTCAGTGGACCCAAACATAGAACGTAAAATACTATTAGGTAAAATATTTCATTTGTAGATGTGTTTGAAACTCCTAACTACATGGTTAATTTTCTGTGATTCTTCAATATAAAATGTGGGTTACACTAACTACTTTGTAGTAACAGTAATCATAACAATAAACAGGTATAAAGGAAACTGATGTGTGCATTATGTATAAAATAAATCACAAAACCAATAGCAAGGTTGCATAGCAATGGCAAGGTACTCTTCCATAGCAACAGGATTATTTACATGTTCCCTGTGGTTCCCAAAATTGTCTTTATTTGACACGTGCATACATAAAAAGTATAGAAATGCATAAAAATCTCTTTATTGAATTTGAATGAGTTGGGAGTTACTGGGAGTAACACCTTGAAAAAATTCAAAAGCAACATGCTGGTGAGGTAATATTCTACAGTTCTTTGTTGCTCTCAAAGGTAGTGGTAAAAAGAGCCATTTTTTCTGCATTTCCTAATGCCGTCGAACTACTATTTATATTTCCACTCAATGTCAAACAAATTTGGATAACCTGCCATTAATTTGATTCCACTCTGTATATGCCCCTCTAGCATCTAAAGAATTATCTCTTGCAACTTCCATTTACTTCAATTTTCAAATTCTAATTCCATAAATATGGACATCAAATTTACGGACCCCGGTTTAATTGTCCCTCCACCTCCATTGACGTCACAGGTTCACTGGCATATAACACCATGCCCCCTTATATATTAAAAAAAAAAAAGAAAGAAAAAAAACTATATTGGGACTATACTGGTCTGGGAGTGTTGTTAGCCTAGTCTCACACTGTTGCTCATTTAACTTGAATGGATACACTTATGTTCTGTTGTGCTGGACGTCGCTCTGGATAAGAGCCTCTGCTAAATGCATGTAGTGTAATGTTATGTAATATTAATCAGGAAACCAACAAACCCTGGCGTTTCGTTTATCCTTGTTGATTTCCATATAAATGACGTGAAAGTGGTTAGTCTACCGTTACCTGTTTCTCTGCAAGAGGGGTGGTTTGTTCAAAGGAAGAAAAGCAATCGGAGAGTTTCCACCTGGAGGGGGCTTCATTCTCTGCGTGGTCGAACCATTGGAAGGGTCTAGAACTGCAAAAGGAACTTTCCTTTCCCAAACCTTCCATCATACAATCTTGCGGGGGCCTTCACCATTCTCCCGTCTGTCTTCTCTCTCATGCTTCCCTTGAGAGGAAAAAAACTCTTAGGGCTTAGCCAACATGCTACCGGATACTGCTGCACTGTGGCAAACGTTAGCAATAATGTGTTTGAAAATAATCGCTAGCTACCTATAAGCTACATAGCTAACTAATTGGCTACGTTGACATACTACGATCTGTCAATGGTTAAAATATTCTAGGCTGGCTAATACTATTAGTCCTCATTAACTCACTGTAAGTAACCAGTTCGCAATTAAGCTAACTCTACAATGGTTCCACCACAAGAAAATCAATAGCCTTACACAGTTAGATAAAACTACTCAGCTATCTATCTCGCACGCAAGCTACCTGGCTACGGTCAGCAACAACAATCAGTCACCACCGTTAGCACGCTAACACCGTAAATACAACGCGTTTGCGATAGTCACCTAGCTAGCTAGCACCTGATTGCTTAAATGACCTCACGTAAATGGTTAGCTTGTTAGCTAGCCAGCTAGTCACCTATCATAGCAGTGGCTACATAGCTAATAATTCAGGCTACCGAGCAAAATCAAACATTACACAGACTAGCCAGCTACGCAATCTCCCTCAGTTAGCAAGCTTTCAAGCGTGTCGGCCCACAACTTTAACTGCAAGAAAGCTATCTGGAGGCATTTTGTGATTGCACAGTTCCATCCAAATTCCGACAGGCATCATTCGCTAACTAGCTAAGGTTAAGTAACAAGCGTAGCTAGATACCTTGCGCTTTTTACACCATTCCCTTAAGGGGTATTATCTAGTTAACTTGTTATTAATCTTATCTGCTATAACTTTCTCGTTGTTGTTTGGGCCTCCCGTTCCGTCAGATTAAATATCCAAACTCCCCCCTCTCTAACGGTCATTCCCTTTCCGCAAAACAACATTCATCATTTCATTATTTACCTGCCCCTCTCGCCTTCTATTTCTTCACATCTAGCTAGCCACTTCCCTCCTGAGGCTCTCTTTCTCCTCACTGTCTCCTTGGAAACCAGAGCCGTTTTCTAACCTAGATAAGCCACCAACACTACCGCAACTGTCGCAAAGACTGAATCTATTTTGATGTATTTTTTCCCAGTACATTTCATATAGTACTTCATGTTTTCATCAATGAATAAGATAATGTTGACAGCCATCAGAAACATTTCACAAACTGCTGTACAACATATAATGTTTTCACAAATAAAACAATACATAAAAGAGTCTAAGGTCCCTAAAGTCCTCCCCGCACAACAGAATCGTAGACCTCCCCACCGTCGTATATTATGGCATTTAATATTATTACATCATTTGGAGAAGAACTGATGGTTAGACCCGTTAACATAAAAGATTTGAAAGGGATAGATTTCAAAATGTATGTAAAATGTTTCAATTTTGAATTTTAAAACTAGCCATTTATTTCACATTTCAACTTGAAACGTGTCCTTCACGTTATGATTGCTCATAGCTAATGCAAGACTATGGGTAACACGGATATGTTAGGATTAAATCAATACGTTATTGTATCTTCACGTCATTGCGTGTACACCCTGTTGCCCTGGTGGTCAGAAGCCATACCCCTGCACATACGTCAGCCAGGCGATGAACCCGATTGGTTAAAACTCGTATGGTGGGACGGATTGTAACTGCTTGCCGACCAATCGTGCACGACTACAGAGTAGGATTGAATTTAGAACGGTTTGGATTTGAACTGTGTGCAGGTACTCAGGGCAGCTAGTTATCCAGATAGGGACGTTAGCTAAGTAGCGAAATTTGGCAGAATCTATCTTATTTTGGACTAGCTAATTATTTGATATACTACTGATTACATATCATGAAGATAATATAAACCAGTAACGGAAGATCCGAACGCAGAATTATCGTGGACTGCATATTTGGTGAGCATGAAAGCTAGTTGCACAAACTAACAGCTAGCGCTAAATTATGATCTGGATACCTAGTGCTAAATACTTTGACGGGCTAACCTAGTGACAAAGACCATGAATCGGTGCTCGCTAGCAAGCAAGGAACTAATTTAGGTTTTGTGTTTTGAGACGCAGGACATGTTAGACAATTAGCCAGTCTATGTTCATGTAGCTCACCAACTGGCAAGTCCTGGTTGTTTACAGCTAGTTAGTTAAGCTGTCAATCTTTGCTAGCTGGCTACTGCTTTATGGATTTTGCATCAAGCCCACCACATCTTACCTAGCTAGGTAGCTGAACTAGAGCAAGACAATCAGCTAGCATATGTGCCCCAAGTTTGTTTTTCTTTATTCATGATTGCCTGCTAGGTGGCTGTTTGACATCGTGATGAAGCAAAGTGCGAATATATTTTTAAGAGCCGCTGAATGTTACTTGTTAGTTTCGTGGTATCACTACATTAGTTCGCATATTTGTTTTAAGTTACATGGATTTACCTAGCCAGCTAATCTTTTGCAAGCCTGTTAAATGATTGGGTTGCCAGCTAACGATAACCGGTGAGAATTATTGTCGTTCAAGCAAGGCCATTCCGTGTTTCGTCAGGCGACACCGACATAATCTGGGATTCTTGTATTGCTAGAAGTGCAGTGTTGAATCTTGGGGAAGCAAGATAAACTTGGTGTTTCCTAGATCCAGCTAAAATAGGTCGCGTTAGCCACATGCATTGTAAGCTAGGCTGGCTAACGTAAACTCTGTAAAGACAGCTGCCTCTCATCATGAAGGTCAATAATCTGAACCTGTACATGGCGATAAAAAGTTTATTGCAACGCGAGGTGGTCATGGTCCGAGCCGGCCGTTGGTTGTCAGGCAGGGGACAACGAGCACCCAAACTTATGGCGTTAGCTAAATAGCTGGTATCTAACTAGCTAAATGGCTAACGTTAGAATTTGTGCAACGGTCTGGTTAGTTAAAGTAGAACATCAGGCGTGTTCAGTGTAGTATCAGGTCTCGGAAAAACAGATGCTACGACTTGGCTATTTTGCATCCTGTTTAAAGAGTAACAATACGTATCCTAAACAAGCAGATTTTGCCCAGTGTAGCCAGCTGTCTAAACAAACCGTAGTTTCTCCAGTGGGTTTCTAAATAATCGATAAAATCTGCTTGAAAAATAGTGAATCTGGCTCTATCAACTCTTAGTTAATTCGTTATTGCGAATATGTCTGTGTTGACATTTTAATCCATAATTTTGTTTATCACTACCTGTGTTCATTAATTGGATTGGAAATCCTTTCTCAGGCGCTGGACGTCCCTTGCATCCAAAATTCCTAACAAGACATGGGAGAACCCAAGCCAATAAAGTTTGCCTCTACAGAGGAGGAGCTGAATTACTGGAAGGAACAGGCTGCTAAACTCCAGCAGAGGTAAGGAACCTTGTCAGGTTAGTGATTTGCCGTATCCCGAAAATAAAAGTAATTAGCGCAGAATAATTGTGCATGTTTTCGGGTTGTGTGTATGGTGGCTTGCTAAGCCAACAGGAGTTCTGTTTTGTGTCCTTGCAGCGCAGAGGCAGCCCAGGAGGAGCTGCAGGAGTTTCAGCAGATGAGTCGTGACTACGAGGCGGAGCTGGAGACCGAGTTGAAGCAGTGCGAGGCACGCAACCGGGAACTACTGTCACACAACAACCGTTTACGCATGGAACTGGAGAGCTACAAGGTATGGCCCCCACCACCTGCAGCACTCCTGATGACAGGTTGCACATGTTTTCTGGGTAGCAGTGTAGATTCACCAGGGTCATAAGTACTGAAGTCTGTCATTTGGCTGACTGAATTAGATCTGAGCACATACCTAATTTACTACTGGGACTTTGCAGGTCATTGCCGTTACTGTTTCGTTGTACTAAGGGTTGCTGTCTGTGGTGGACTGCTGGTGAGAATGTGAAAAGTATGTTTTGGGGGCGTGCGCTGCAGCAGTAACATGAAGGGGGGGCTGCCAGGCTGTGTGTGTGGGGTCAGCTATCGAGCGTGCCACGCAGGCCCGAATACAATCGCTGATTCATGGTGGCAGCCACCAACAGAGATGCTGTTCAGAGGCTAGGAAGCAGCTGACAGCTATTTCTGTTCTGCTGTCCGGAGGGGAACGGCGAATAATGAAACCAGTGAATTCCCGGTTGTGCGGGAAGTGCTGTTCGGTGACGGCTGCGGGGGTTTGTCTCTGTACGATCTGAAGTTGTGGGACTCAAAAACCGGTTTGTGCTTCGAAATGAAACCGTGTATACCAGATTCCACCAAGGTGGGCATAAGAATGACAAGGAAGTGGGGGCATTCACAGTGACTGAGTGTGGGATGTTACCCCTCCATTTCATTGTCAGTGTTTTAATTGCGGTGTATATCGGACCCCTCTAGGAGAGACTGGAGACCCAGCATTCAGAAGCTTTCAGACAGATCTCCACCCTTGAGGCAGATCTAGCAGAGACCACTGCTGTCAGAGACCATTTGCAGAAGTATATCCGAGAACTGGAACAGGCGAATGATGACTTGGAGAGAGCCAAGAGGTCAGCCCATTCTTCACTGCCTCTCAAAATTATAACAGACACCACACAGGCTGGTTCAGTGTTCCAAATTTATCATGGCTGGGTTGTTTGCTTGTTTCTCTGACTCTCACTGCTGCTCCCTCGATCAGGGCCACCATTATGTCCCTGGAGGACTTTGAGCAGCGCATGAACCATGTGATCGAGAGGAATGCCTTCCTGGAGAGTGAGCTGGATGAAAAGGAGAACCTGCTGGAGTCTGTGCAGAGGCTGAAGGATGAGGCCAGAGGTGCGGGAAGGGGGAGGATGGCCACCAGGAAAGCCAAGCATTGAGAGATATTTTGTGTGGTGATACTAAGTAAAAGAAAGTTCTGTCGACTAGCTCCGGATGAGGTTTAGATACCCGGCAATGTGGTTTTCTCAGGCGCTGAATTGAATGGTGCTTTTGTGCGAGGGATCTGATGTGTCTTGCCTGTTATTGCTGTCCACGTGGCAGACCTGCGTCAGGAGCTGGCGGTGCAGCAGAAGCAGGAGCGCCGGCCGTCCCTCGGTCTGTCCAAGGACACAGACAAAACCGAACCGCTGTCCCGCCCCCAGTCCGGCCTCCCCTCCCACCCGGCCACCCCCTCAGGACAGCGCGAGTCAAACAGCGTGTTCGCGACCCCTCCAGCCTCCTACCGTAGAGGTGAGACACCACACTGTCTCATTGGCCCAGCAGTAGCAACCTTGATGACTTAACATTGCTATGGGTCAACAACAAAGCTTTGCATCCACAGATAAGATTTGCATATACACCAGCAGTTAAAACATTTTCCCGTTTTAAAACTCAATAGCATGTATTGAGCCAGGGCAGTCTATCCGGTGGAAGATTGTAGTGTGCTAACTGCAATGTGTCTGTCCAGGTGATGGCCTGACTGGAACGCCCCTCACTACATCTGCCCGCATCTCTGCTCTCAACATTGTCGGAGAGCTTCTTAGGAAAGTGGGGGTAAGATCAGCCATGCCTGAAGATGACACAGCTTCTTTAGACTTGTTCCAGCAACATGTAGCATAACCAAATTATTTGTGTGCAGTTGTTCTTTTATGTGTCTATCATGTGGCTGTTTTATAACTGTGCCATCTGCATGAACAGAGCTCCAATTGAAACTTTTCTGGTACTGAGTACATATGCATAGAAGTATTTCTAGGAAATTTAGAGATGATTGCTTTTGTCCTCTGGCAAGGGAATGTGACTGTCTCATTCCACAGTGTGTTGATCTGTCGTTTCAGAACCTGGAATCGAAACTGGCCTCCTGTCGAGATTTTGTGTATGATCAGTCGCCAGGCAGAGCGGCCCTTACTGCTGGTCCTGTGACGCATACAGCTCCGCAAGAGGGTCCTGAAAACCTGTCCAACACCAGCAGCCTGCCTTTGTTTGAGAAGGGGTGAGGGATCCAACTGGGCATGGAGTTCTGTTCGCCTGTCATGTTCAGAGAATACGTTGAGCCTCTTGGTATTTACCTGCGGTTGGTGCCAACATCTGAATTAACTTGAGCAAAGCTGGCGCAATTAGGTGATGAATAGCTTATGTATTGGTAACTATTTGTTGTTTCGACTGTGAATATGCAAGAAATCAATTTTTTTTTGTTTTTGACTGCAAGTCACTCTTGATAAGAGTGTCTGCTAAATGGCAATAATACTGTAATGACTGACTTTGGAAGGGTGTAACCCTTTCGCAGGTACTGTCACACCGGTGTGATTAGACCACTACGTTGGAAAAATTCTAGTTGATGTTAGCTTTGAGGAAACAGCGATTTAACATTAAATGGTATAGCAAATACAGCAGTGAAAACTATGTGAAGCTTAATAATGCTAACATAACAAGCCACGTAACGTAACACGCGTGCTACATAGCATAAAATAAGTTATGTGCAAAAGGATTAAAAAGGCTATTTACACAAAGCTATTTAGACAAGTCCCACAATGCACTACAGGAGAGTCTAATTACAGAAGAGTCTAAATGGATGCATCTCACTTACAACAACTTAAAAATGTAAGGGCATCTGACAAGTCCCTAGGAGGCGCTAATGCAGCAGTGAGTTGAGGAATTCAGAATGAAGTAAGTCCACCTTACTAAGAGCCACTCTCCTAGTGTCAGTCAAGGAAGGAAGCCATGCATGGACAGTTGTATTGTCTGAACAAAACAAAGCTCTAATTATCCCTGACGGAATATGTGTCCTTTGTGAGTCAAAGTAGTTTTTTTGTGACTTCCCTGAAAGTGTCATTTACTAGCAACCGTCTCTGTGGATAAAAGCCAAGTCACAGAACCTCAAGGCATGTTCCACAGTAATTTCCCATCAGAACAAAACTGTTCCAAATTTATATCAGTGGGACTCTACTTATTTCCCTCAAACTTTCATGCAGTAATATATCTGCCTTTGAATAGCCACAAGATCATTGTGGTTTAAAGTCTATAACTATTCCATTCCCATTCACTTAATTGTAACTGGATGTCACCACTTTTGAGTAATTTACCATTGCTGAAGTTTGGTTCTATATTGCAGCTTGGTGAAGCGGTTGGACTTTGGACCTGCATCCCCTAATGTTGCCTCCCAGGCAACCCAGTCTCCACAGGGGGTGGTGAAGATTCTGCTGTGAGATCACACCCCACACCCACATTCCCCACGACAGACTTGGCTGGCCCAGCTTTGCTTATGGAAGGCTATGCTGCATTAATTCCCCTTACCCCCTAAACTCCAGCAGTTTAACCATGACCTAAGAAGCCTCAGTTCTCCTGGCCACACCACCACAGGCCTGATTCAGACCGTCTCACTCCACAGACCTTTTCCGCTGAAAGAACTGGAACAGGATGGAAGAGCTGAGATATCCTTGCCCTGCAATAATCCATTATCCGCCCTCACCCCAGGATCTGCTGCCAGCTGTCCCTCTTTGTTGGGAGTAACAATAGCCGAGAAGTGGAGCCTCTCAGTAATTAGCATTTAGCCACTGCTGCCTTTTACTGTGCATTGAACTGTCCCATCCCATCTCCTGAAGAGTTAGGTTCTCAGAGGGCTTAGGCCCACATTTTGAACTTAACACCCTCTCTCTATCTTGCCTACGCTATCAATGTAGTGATTGAGAGGGCCTTCCTGCTTTCTGAGGGCTCTCACCAGTGAAACTGAGGTTTGTGTGTGTGTGTCTGTGCGTCTGTGTGTTTGGGAGAGAGAGAGAGGTCAAAACAAGAAAAATGCACAACAAATGGGAACACTTCCTGCTTTGGCTTTACTTAAGTGAGTAAGCTCAGATTGTTGGTGTGGAGATGGAATTGCCTGCCACCAGCCCCTTAAAACAGCCTTGTGCGAAACACTGACACCATAGTCAGTGTTAATTTGAGAACATAAGTTAACATAGTCTTTATAGGGGTACTCAGACCTTGAATCTGATACAAGGGAATGAATGAAGTTTGCTCTGGTCTTCAAAACTACTCAGAGAGTTCTCATAGTAGTATGATTTGCACAGAACAACATGGATACCCAAATGAATAAAGCTCTTGTATTATGTATGATATGTACAGGTTCAAGGTGTGGTTACCCTGTTTCTTTCTCAGTAAATCTGAGTTGGACCAATTTTTCAAAATCTTATCCAGCCCTTTTCAGAATGACTCAGCCCTGACACCTTGTGGAGTAGAAGTGACTTGACTTCAGTAACATACCAGTGTCAACACTGAAAAGGTCATCAACAGGTTCATATGGGGATCTGAGGATGAGATTTTATTCATAGAGTGGTGATGGGGTACATAAAGAAATGTCATAGATAGGACACTGATTTCCAGTGGGGTTGTATGTTTCTGCATAATTCACTGGAAAGTGTTTTTAGAATACTTGAAGGGGGTTAGTGTGAAGCCAGCAATTAACCAGGATGTTAAATTACTGTAGCACATGTATTAACGTTTTTCATACTGGCCCCTTAACAGCTCTTATAGGACTGTATGTATTAGAACAGAAGTGTTATGAAATGGGAAGTCATTTGTCAGGGTTTTTCTAATCCACTGAAAACGGAGTTGATAGTTTTCCTAATGGGCTGAAAGGTTTAATGTCACATCTGTAGGGTGGTGGATTGGCAAATTGTCAACCTGTCATTCTGTGCTCTTTATGTGGATTTTGTCCGCTGTGATTTAAAATAATTGTATTCCCGGGCCAAGTCACCAGATCTGAAGAAAGCAGGTTTTTTTTGTCTTATTACATTATGAAATGCCCAGACCATGTCTAATCTTGAATTTACAAAATTAACGATAAAGAAAACCATGCTTGGAGGTGTGTTTCTTTTGTCTGTGTTTACAGGAGACCTTAGTGTTGCTTGCATTAGAAACTACTGATTTAATTTTGTTTCATCTTTTTTATTAGGATAGACCACAAAAGCTTTCTTTCTTAAGTTAGGAAGTACTTACCAGTTGTGAATGTACAGGATTTAGATTGGATTTGCTGAATGTGAAGCACTGAAGATATTATCTGAGGATAAAACCTGCTGCTCTTTAACAGTGGAAGCTAAATGTCGATGTTGTAGCTGATCTAAGGCTATAGTGTAGTCTGAACTTTGGAAATATCCGTTTCAGAGCCCAACCATTTTTCTCTCCCAAAAAGTAACAATTTGATGTTTCTGAAATGACATTTGAATACTTCAATGAAGGATTTGTGCATTTTATGTTAAAAATGGAGAATGTTTACTGAGTTACATTACATTAGGTTCCACATTCCTTTAAGGGTACTAATAAAGACTAGGTGTTATGTTAAAGGGGTTGTTATAGAGGCCTGATGCAGCTCAGGGGCAGATTTGTTCTTTGTACTGTTTGCAATGTAAGTATACATCAGTGTAGGTAGTGACGGAGCTCTAAGTAAGGCTGGGGTATTCTGTGGATTAAGCTGTTGTAAGGGCCAGGCAGGTACGGAAGCTTGTGTTTTGTGCAGCTGATCAGAATAACTGCTCAGCAAATGCCTAGTGAAAAAAGTGTGAGAGCACTGTGTGTGTGGCATCCACACCACAACACATCTGTGGTCTGGGTTTTCCAATATTGACCTGAGGTGTGGTATCTAGTAAGGGCAGTTTGAATTGCAAACATTTTGTATCGAAATGTGTACATTAAAAACATACAAACAAGTTGCAGTGTCTTTTACTGTGATGTTGCTGGTGAGAACAAGGGTGGGAAGCATGGACAGAGATGAGGAAGAACGTAAACACTGGTTAGGTTGTGTGGACACACTTTTTATTTCACGTGCAAGTGGTTTCACAAATGTATATCAATGACATGTAAACGTCAATTGAGTTACAAAAAGGTTAGCCTACTCAGATCGATACATTAACTTACTAGTGACCAGTGCATGAATTTGTGGTATAACTGGAAAAAATAGATTTTTTTTTGTATATTAACTAAATGTCTCATTAAGGTCACTTAAACTGACAAGATGCATTGATGGTGACATTTTACAATATTCCTGTTCAGAGGAGAAATTCAGGGGCCTTTTCTGGCTTTGTGTCAATTGAGATGAGCTTTTTTCTGCCTATCAACTTCATAGCTTGGATTACAAAACTGACAATATGGTGCTACATCCTATAAAAATGTATGGGTACAGTGCAGTACCAGGCCATGATGCTTATATTGCAGCATGTCCAACAATGAAAATGAAAAACAGCATAAAATGTATTTAGCTGATAATTGTGATAAATTTAGATAATGGGATGCCTTTTTAATTGTTAATTTGGGTAGGACCAGGATTCTACTTTTGGATACTCCTTCAATCAAATCATTAAATTGTAAGTGGGACATCTTTATTGGTGTTGCTATTTTTAATGGCCCAAATGTGGAAATCTTTGATCAGTTCCCTGATTTTAACTCTAGAGAAGATGCTTTAAGAAAAATGTAATATTTATGTGGGCAAAAAAGAAAAGATGGCCACTTGTGAAGTCGTTTTATGATTAGACAGGACAGAGAAAGGCTGCTTCCAAGCAAAAGCAGGAAACTGCAGCATTGGGTCCAAGACTAAAGTTTACTACAAGCATGAAAATTAATAATTAATAAAGAGCTTGTAATTTGAGGGTGCAGCTCAAAAAAGTGCTTCACAGAACAGCAAATCAAACCAAAATTTCCAACACCCAACACTGAACTAATCAGAAGCAATGATTTCAGCAGCCAAATGCATTATTATTTGCAATTCTGTTTCATAGTTATGACATAAAATGGCTTCACAATGTGGCAGTCAGCTAGTGGCTGGTATTGAGATTGACCCCGTTTAGTTTGCAGTGCTTGGCTGTGGTTGAAAAATCGAGTAGATTTTATTTAATTTTTTGACTGATAAGCAGATCTGTCTGGTAATATATGGAATAATTCATTAGAATGTAAGACCAACGAACAAATGCATGTGCTCCTCTAATCAGCCTTGGTTCCATTGAAGTCACCCTGTGAGTCTGCCTCCTCTTCGGAAGCGTCGGTGTTCTCGATCACTCCTCTCCGGCCCCCTCCACCAACACGCCTTGGTGTGCTACTGAAGGATGGCTCGTTTCCACGTCTGAAAATCCACAGAGACATCCAGGTGAGGGCCAGAGGGGGGAAACAGCAATCAAATGAGAGGCCCCGTTCTCTCAGTGCAAGTGCTGGAGGATTACATCTTACTTTAGTAACATGTAGCTGGGTTCCATCCTTTAGCGGTGCACCAGGCCCTGCTCATACAAAGCAGCACACTCTTAACTAAACCCCCACGCTTACTTAATAAGCTTTAAAAGCATCACTGGCACTCCAAGTACTTCCAAATGTTCACTGCAATCACTGAATAAAATAAAAATAAATGCTGGAAAGAAGAGTGATGAGATGGAAAATGTGTTCCACATTTTGGGTTAGTATTTTAGAACAAAGGACAAAGGCTTATTTAGGTCTTACTTTTAAAACAAAACCTTTATATGAGTCAGCCAAAGTTAGATATTTATGTTCTCTTACCACTTACCTGACCTCTTCCTGCTGGAAGAACATCAATATTGCTCCCTGACTGACTCATGCCAAGTGTTCCAGTTTGTTTTATAAATGATACCAGTTAAACACCATACTGTAAGTACCTTAGCCCCAGTGTTAGGGGTATAAAACCACACTATAAAATTATTTTTCACAAAAAAATGTCATTTTTTGTGAAAGTTCCAAGTGCAGCTGTGTTTCAAAAAGTGGGAATTGCTGTATAGCAATAAAATGAACTGCATATTAAAACCTAAATGCAGAACACTAAGTTAAGAGTATATCACTTGGTAGATATTGGGAGACATGGTTAAGAAGGTGATGATGCTGTTACTGGCAGGCAGGTTAACTTTGACTCATTTGGCTCCCGGTACAGGGAAATGAGTTTGGTTTAGGGCACTAAACCAAGCTTTCAGAATAGAGGGAAACATGGTCACATAGAGGAGGCCACATGTAACATTTGCAAGGTGAAGCGCTTCCTGCTTCACTTTGTTTTCTGTGACTTTTCTGCTCCCATGACCTTTGCTTGGTACCACAAGGCATTAACCATATTTCAACTCCACTCTTTCAGGCAGAAGCATGAGAAAAATAGATAGTGATGAGTGAAGGGGAAAAGCCATTGTAATGAGGCAGCTTCTGAAAGCAGATGTACCTGCTACGTCACTGCGCAGACTCCTGATTGCCTCTGTAATAAAGACAGACAGGGCTTGGTTTCTTGTGTTCGAGGCAAGCCTGGACAGGCCAGTGTTGGGCAGACAGACGAGGATTACATAACTAACAAGCACACCTACCCTTTAACAGCCAAGCGTCATACTTACGTGTACCCCTTGGTTTAATCCATCATATGTAGAAGGGAATGAAACTGACTGCTGTTGACAAATGCTGTGTAGTCTTTCTATGACACTAAACCAGGCAGAGGAATGATCTTTTTGTAAAGATCCTTGAGTGATAAATGTGGTTGTGTCTTGTTGTTGGTGCTTTCTCATTCCACAGCATTTCTAGAGTCCATGAGCAATACTGAGGGTAGAATGGAGGGGGGGGGGGGGTCCCTCACTGGGGTTTAGTCAATTAGAAGCACAGGGTAAAAAATATATGAATTGGGTCCCAATTATACACACTCAAGGACAGTGAGCTGATATTCAATACTGTAGTCAAATATCCTCCACTGAGTGAAAACAGTAATGGTTGAGACAGGTCTGCTGGACCACGGTGCCCTCTCACAGGCCCTTGCTCTCCTACCTGAGTTTGCTCTTGAGGGAGTTCACTTCTCGGCTCATGGCATCATTAGTCTCTGTGGCCTCGTCCAGCTCCCTCTGCAGTTTCCTGCGAGCAGCCGTTATACGCTGGGACTCCTCCTCTGACTCTTCCAGCTGCCTCTTCAGCTGCTTCACCCGCGCGTTGGACTTGTCTGCCTGTGGAGCGGAATGGGCATGTCACTTATACAGCAGGAGGCAGAAGGATAGAAGCAGGTTTGGTCTGCCACACTTCGCTCTGAGTGTATAACTACCACACATATGCCATACTGGGGGGAGGGGGGGTTAATAAGTTTATCAAAAAGACTGCATAAAGAAATTTAGCTTTAGTTGCATTACATTTCAAATATTCAAAAAAAATCCTTGTTGTAATGTGTGCCATGCAGAGCCAGACAATGGTGTACCTGGTCCTTGTACTGTTCTGCTTGTTTCCGCTCATCCTCCACTTGGATCATCAAGTCCTTCAGTTTCTTCTCCTTCTGGCGCATGCTCTTGGCATTGGCCTGCTTCTCCCTACAGGGATTAATCAATACAAATTTACAAAACAGTTGTAGAAGCATATTTCCAGTACACAACCACACACACACGCTCTGCACAAAGGTAATGTATTTAACAGTGATAACGTGGAATGAGCATAATAGAGAGTTATGCATACATGTGGACTGTGCAGAAGTGCTGCTGCTCTGAGGTAGGCTGTGGAGACATGTTCCTGGGTTGGTTGTACATTACCTGCTCTCTTGCTCCAGCTGCTCCTCCAGCTGCTGCACTTTGGCTTCCAAGGCAGAGATGGAGGACTTGAACTTGGACTTGACCTGGTTCTCCATCTCCTGCAGCTTGGCCTTCAGCTCCTTATTCTGCCTCTCCATTTGCTGCCGTGCGCTCTCATTCTTTTGAGATGTGGTGCGCTCTGCTTGAAGCTCATTGTTCAGCTGATCCACCTTAGTGAGTGAGGAGAAAGCAAGGCAAGGTTGCAGTGAGTCTCTTGGAGTTTGCAGTTGAGGGAAACTCTGAATTAAAACAAGTGCATGACCACTGTTTATGCTGTTACCTGCTGCACGCTCTTCCTCAGCCTGTCATTGAGGATCTCCATGTTACTCTGCTCCTCCTCCAGTTCTTCCTCCAGCTGAGTGATTTTAGCCTCCAGACGTCGTTTTTCATCAGCCAGCGCAGACCTGCACATGTGACACAGTTACATGCCACTGTATGACGTGTTGGACAAGTACCTGTTTGACCCCCAGATTGATTTCCTCCTGTGACACTCACTTTCCAGAGGAGTTGCTGGCCAGCTCATCAGACAGTTCATCCCTCTCAGCTTCAGCCTGCTTGCGCGCCCTTTCTGCTGCTGCCAGATCCTATAAACAATCACACAAATAAGCCTAGGCACTGACTCTGTGCCATGTAGAAGTTTGATTATACGCTCTATCTTTGTACCTCCTGGAGCTGCATAAGTTCAGCCTCCAGACTCTTGGCCTTCTTCTCGCTCTCCTTGGCGGTGGTCAGCACTTCTTCCCTGGCAGCACGAGCGTCCTCCAGCTCTCTCTGGAAGTCCTTCATCTGAGCCTGTGAGAGGCAAGTCAGTCAAAATAGTGTGGGGAAACCAACATGACATCTTATGTAACAGACGTTCTAAGCATTCCGCTCATCTTACCTGGAGCTTGCGCAGCTGTTTGATGGCCTCATCTCGACCCTTGTTGGATGTTTCAATCTGACCCTCCAGGTCCTTGATATCTCCCTCTAGCTTCTTCTTAGCAGCAGACACGGTGGCTCTCTGCTTGCGCTCATCCTCCAGCTCTGTCTCCAGCTCACGTACCTGACAAGGGCACATACAGTTCTCCATAAGCCTTGGAGGCTATCAGCTTTGATCTAGAAACCACACCACACATACATTGTAACGGACAGGGACAAATTTTAAAAAGCCAAATGGAAAGGGGGAAGATTAAATGTCACAGATTGAAACAGCCAGAAGGACATTTTGTCAAGGATGCTAAGATATCAGCTTTGCTCAGTCCTTTGGAATTACTGTGTGTATGAACGTGTCGGGAATCTATACCTGTTTGATCAGCTGCCTCTTCTTCTCCTCACCCTGCTCATCTCTGCCCTGCAGGTCTCTCTCGAACTGGGCCTTGAGAGCCTGCATGTTGACCTCCAGACGCAGTTTGGCATCCTCAGCCGCCTGCAGCTCATCTTCCAGCTCCTCCAGCTGGGTTTTCATTTCCTCCACCTGTGCTTCAAGTCCACGCTTTGACTTCTCAAGCTCGTGCACCTACCAACAGAGGCAAAGGTCTAAGCTTAAACAAGCTGTTGATAGTTACCAGTTATGTGAGACAAAGACCACCGGCACTGGTCATCATTAGTACAGAGAAGGATGATGGTAAATAAAGCTCACATAAAATAACTGCTTTTTCTGATATTTACGGTGAAAAGTCGAAGTATCTGTGTAAGACAATGACTCACGTTCTTGCCAACGTCATCCTTGGAGCTGACGAGGTCCTCCATCTCAGCACGCAAGGCCTTGTTAGCCCTCTCCAGCTCCTCACGGGCATCCTGGGCTTCCTCCAGGGCTCGGGCCAAGGACAGAGCCTTTGTCTCTTTCTCTCGAGCCTCAGCCTCTGCACGGTCGCGCTCATCTGCATACTTGGTAGAAATGCTCTTCTCCTCTGCAAGCATCTGACATTTACAGATAAACAGAAATATGGAGGTGAGCATAAAGGGGTGTCTTTCTTTTGCTTCATTTTTCTCTTCAAGCCTGGTGAGGACTGACCTGGTCAAACTTCTTCTGCTTCTTCTCCAAGTTGGAGACCAACTGCCGCTGGTTGTCCAGGTCCATCAGCAAATCCTCCAGTTCTTGCTGTAGGCGGTTCTTCGTCTTCTCCAGCTTATCATAGGCTGAGGCCTTCTCCTCAAACTGTGTGTTAGCTGCTTCCAGGTCTCTTTGCAGGCGCTTCTTGCTCTCCTCCAGCAGTTCCATGTTACTGGAAAACTCATCCAGCTTTTTCTTGGATTCTGACAGCTGGTGGAATGGACAAAGACAAGATTCAGTGCAGGAGGAAATGCAATTGAAATCTGAATTTTGCACACCAGCTTAGTGTTTTTCATCTGAAAACATAATTTCTATAAGACTTGATGCTCCTTGAAATGGTACTGATTGTCAGCTAAGCAACATCATTTAGCATGATCAGCAGTGTCCTGCCACTTGCTAATGAGCCCTTATCTGTTCATTCAGTCTCTCCAACAGACTCAGTCAACCAGATGTGGCCAAGATGGCTAACCTGCACAGTAAGGGTGGAGACATGCCTCTCCACATTCCTCTTAGCCTCCATCTCCTCCTCCAGCTGCTCTTGAAGTCCGTTGCGGTCATCCTCCATCTGTCGCAGACGGGTTGAAAGAGCCAGCTTCTGCCGTGTCTCCTCTGCCAGCAGCTCCTAAGAAGACATAAGGAATTCAAAGATGATTTCATGAGTACACAGCACACAGCTCTCTCATCAGTCATCATTGAGAACATAAATAAATGTGATATAATGTGAAATAAATGCAATGTAACGGCTAGCGTTTAATGAATTATTTCAAATGCTTTTATTGCTTATCAAACAACAGCCATTAAACAGAATAAGGATAGCAAATACTGAATGGTGAGATACGCGATCAGTTACATTACCTGCGCGTCCTGAACCTGAGCACTCAGACTGGCCACATCTTTGCTAAGCTTGATGTTTTTGCCCTCTGCTTCATTGAGAAGGTTAGTCACACTGTCCAGTTCCACCTGTAATGAGAAGAGTGGGATAAAAGTATATTTAATACTGTGCTTTATTCCCACTATTTTAGGCTAATAAAGGTCTTGTGGATCTCTATATTCATTGCTTCTTCACTGATTTCCAGTGCCACTTTGCTGGAGTGGAGTTGATGGGTACTTACGGTGATTTTGGAAACACGGTCTCCCAGCTCTGCTTTCTGCTTTTCGCTGTCATTAAAGCGAGACTGCAGGTCAGCCAACTGGCCCTCCACCTTCTTTCTCTTGTGCTCCACCTCCTGTTTGGCTTGGGTCAGAGAGCGCACCTCTATAGTCAGCTCTGAAGACTCCTTCTCCAGAGCCTGCTTTGCCTTCTCCAAGTTAGATTTCACCTGCAGTACAGAGAGGGGAGGAAACACATGACTTAACCCATTTCAACATTATTGAGTTTTAGACTAATATCTTAGAACTCTGATATATTAGTATCCTTTGTAACTGAAGGCTCTTACCCGTTTGGACTGCTCCAGCTGCTCAGTGAGCTCCTCCACAGCCTGCGTGTGCTTCTGACGCATTTCCTGCACCTGTGCCTCATGGGCGCGTCCTTCTTCCTCCATGGCCCGTTTAAGCAGGGTTACTTCCTGCTCTCGTTTTGCCCTGCATAGGGTCACCCAGGTTACAGTGCATACATGCTAACAGCATCTTCACAACCTTTTTGGACTCTCTTACTATGGAGTCTATCTAAACAAGAACAGTCATTCTTAGTGCTTGTTCACCTCTTGAAAGTTATATTTCCACATGTACTCGGCTGGTTATGTACAGGACACTGATGCTACCCTAAACAGGAATTAAATGTCCACCCACAGCTAATTAACAAGACCATGTTTTCTTTGCTAAGGAGCTTCCTCAGGATGAAGGGCCATCTGATTAGAATCCTGAGGATTAAAAATGTTGATCTGTTTATGTGCAAATCAACTTTACAGTTTTTGGGAGCCTTAGACCAGAGAACAAACTCCATTTTTTCTCTTGATATTTTTTGTCTAGCATATAGAAGTAGATGTGAGTGTGTTTTTCTCTCTTTTCTGGATTATTGTTGACGTTACCTAAGGAATCACAAACTGATACTGCAGACAATGTAGACTGCTGCTGCTTCATGGGTACAGGGGTTCTCACCGGAGCTCCTGCTGGGTGGCAGTGCTGTCCAGAGTGTCCTCCAGCTCGGACTTCAGCGCCTCCAGCTCCTCGCCCAGGTCGCGTTTGGTTTTCTCGGCCTTGTTGCGAGCGGCACGCTCAGATTCCAGGTCCTCCTGCAGATCAGAGATGTGTCCCTCCAGCTCCCGGATCTTCTTCAGAGCGTTGTTCTTCTGTGCTGTCTCATCTTCCAGCCTGCCATGAACAGCCGAGCACATTTAAGGCTCCATCAGCTAACTGCAGCTGTGAACAGCACTTCCATGGCTGCATGAATGTAGCTACAGTTTATATATTTTTCTTCTACTTTTTATGTATTCTTCATGTCTTTTTTTCTTTTCTGTTATGGTTATATTTCATATGCTGGAGATGAGTTTTAGTACAGCTCTAAGATGGTAAGTCAGCTAGCTAGCTATTATATTTGTATCTCAGCAAAAGGGACTTTTCTTCTTTCTAGGTAGTAAACAAGACTTACTGCAGGATATTGAGACTTTATGTGCCTACAGCAGGACAGATTACCATGATAATCCAATCAATACAGCACCATCTTCTGTGCTAATGTGAGGTTTTGTCAATAACCACCCACAGTATTGTGAAAATCCTATATGTAGTAAAATGTTGATTGAAAACAGTAAAGCCCAAGGCTAGCACAGTCCTAAGGACACACCTAGCCAGTGCAGCCTGAAGCTCTTCCTCCTTCTTTGCCAGTTGTGCCTTCAACTCAGCAATCTGGGCTTGGAGATCAGCAATCTGCTCCTGGAGGTCATTGGACTCTGCCTCCAACTTGCGTTTGGCCTTGTCCAGCTCCTGCCGGGTCTTCTCCTCCTTCTTCAGACGCACTGCAGAGATATCAACCATTCACTAATAATCTATCACTTGTGTTTGAAATAACGTTAATTGTACATGCAACTACAACTAACACAGATGCCCAACTAATGATGACAATTGTCATCACTGAGGAATGAAAGATTTTTAAGGTGAATTTAAATTTTGATTTGGAAACACAAAAATAGCATATATGGACCTTCAAGCTCCGATATCATGGATTCATGCTTGTTCTTCAGTTTGGTCAAGTTCTTTGACTTCTCCTCTTCCTCTGCCAGGTTGGAGCTGAAGTCTGCTATCCTCTCCTCCATTAACTTCCTCTCCTAAAACAGCCAAAAAATATTATTAGTCTGATATTACCTTCAAGACCCCCACAATCACCATTCAGAGTATGGACAGAGACTTGTATTCACCTTGAGCAGCTTGTTGTTCTGGTCCTCCATTACCAGGATGTCATCCTCCAGTTTCTTGATCTTGCCTTCAGAGGTCACCTTCTCCAGCTGCAGCTTCTGACGGGCATCCTCCTCCTCCTCAAGATGCTCCTCCAGGTCCTAAGGACACCAGGGCACTTGTTACACTCGGTACAGAGCACATTACATCTTTGAACACTGTAAAATGTATGAGCTGCACCATACATGGTGTACCGCAGTTACAATGGCTAAAGAAAATGTAAGGTCCTCTTTCAGCCTATTTGAAACTCCAGACATGTGATTCATTTAGTTACATGACTGACTCTGTATGACACTATTACACATCTCTCCATAATGTTACATCTTTTACTTATCTGTACATACTATAGAATTGCTAGTCAACTGATTTCTCTTTAACAAGTGACTGGTTTAGCTCCTCATCTGAAGAATTAGATAAGTTAGGATGGTGGATTTCCACTACCGGTGTGGAAGATTGCTGCAGTAAAAGTGAAGCTGGCAAGCAGAGAATATGAGTTATATAATATACCTGGATCTGCTGCTGCATCTTCTTCCTCTCCACTTGCATGGCCTGACTACGTTCCTCCTCCTCCTCCAGCCGTGCCTCCATCTCGTGGAGGATCTCCTCCAGCTCCTGCTTCTTTGCAGCCAGACGCACCCTCATCTCCTCGGCCTCTGCGTACAGCTCTGTCTCTGCCTGCAGCTGCTCCTGCAGCTGGTTCCTCTCTTCCAGGAGCTACGCACAGAGGTGGAGAGAGTATTCTGATGTTTTCTGATTTAAACACAAACAAGGTCTCCATCTGTGCTTCTAACACAGGTGGTATAGTGCTACAGACCTGTGTGTGTTTCAGGGTGATCTCCTTCAGCTCTGTATCACTTTTCTGCGCTTGTTCTTTTGCCTTTTGGAGTTCTTCTTCCTTCAGACTCATTTCCTCCTCCTGTCGGGTCACTTGTAGCAGGGGCTTGACCTGAGAGGTATTTCCTGATTAATACTGTACTATGAAGATGAAAAAATTATATATGTATATATATATATATATGCACTTTGTCACCTCACCTTAGTAAAGAGTCTCCACCACTGCCAGTTGCGCAGCTTGAGGTAAGCAGCACAGTTTCTCTGGATCACCTTCATGGCCGTCAACTGTTGCTGCCTCTTGGCAAATGCCCTGTAAAGGTGCAGAGGTGAAGGCATGATGCTGGTTGGCTGCAACGGAGCACTCTGGAGTTATATTAAGGAACTGCTCCCCAATCCCACTCTTATGGTTATGTTTTGATAGTATGTAAAGGGAACATCACATGTCAGCTAGATGGCACTGCAAAGAAGACTCACTTCCTAGCCAAGAACCCTCTAGCCTGGGCCTGGAAGGCGATGATAATAACAGTGATCTTCAGATCACGCTCCTCCTCCAGGTGGGCCAACACACCAGTACGGAAGAAGATCTTGCTCTGACCAATGCGGTAGAGGTTTGGGTCCAGATCCAGATGCTTAATCTGTAGAAGAGAGTAGAAGAGGACAATGGTGTCTTATTTGCAACTAAATACAGAGCAGCAAAAATGCTTTAAGTTTCTGAAAAATCTGCAAAAGTAAAACTTTTGGATACAGAGACTTCTCCTCACCATCAGGCAACAAGCTTGTTTGCCATCCATGAAACCTTTAGGAATAGCATTTGCAGCCAGGATCTCATAGCTAGGGTTGAAAAGTGGTGGACAAATGTAGAGAATATAAATGTCTTTCCAGAAAACACATTAAGATTTACAGACCTAAAAACATACTTTTTTAAAAAAAAAGTAGGATGTGTTGGCAAATTGCTCACCGCTGACGGAACTCCTGGAACACGATACGATTGGGGAATCCTTGTCGGCAAATACGAATTCCCTCCAGCACACCATTGCACCGCAACTGCTCCAAAACCAGGTGAGCGTCCAGCTTCCCTGCCTGAAGGCATGCCAAACAGGAACAGAGCCAGATCAGTCTTCATTTCTGTTCATTTTATTTAATCTCGATTATTGTTTTGGAAGGTACAACATTACAGTGTGTCCTGACAAACAGCCGCATATTTATAAATAGTAGAGCATACAACATATAGTGTGACAGCACATACCCTCTTCTCGTGGTTGGGGATGATGCACCGCACAAAGTTGGGCTGTGTGTTGTGCAGGGTGGTCATCAGTTTGGCCAGTGACTCCTTGTAGAGCTGGCCCACTGTACGAAACATGCCCTTCTTGGTCTTAGAGGCACTGGGCATGGAGCTGTCTGACATCTTGGCGATGGTCTCCAGCCCCACCACACGGTCAGCTGTGAGATGGAGAAAACCAGTTAATTACAGATTCTACCATCTCGTCCTCAGCTACCCAGCAGAGTTCCAACAGCAAATCATTTCTCCACCATAGATCTTTCTTCTAATGGGAGCATAAGATTCAGAAGTGGAATGCAACAGTACATTTGAGGTCAGAATTTTACAATAAATGTTAACAACAATGACCACTGTTATTGATGTAACAGGCGTATGTTCTGAATGTTTTCCAGTGTTGCATCACAGTGCACAATATTCTGAGGACAACTTCCCATTGAAATTTCTCTCTTTCCCTCTCCCACAGTACCCTTCAACTAGCTGCTTTCAGTGCTAGAAAATCTAGACTTCGAGCCTGGCTGTAAATAAGAGTGATTACAATAAGGAAAATTATGTGTACAGTAAGTTTGATCTTGGCACAGAGACTTACCATCTTTCCAGAGATCTTGAATAAAGGGGCTAGAGGAGTTATTGAGCAGTGCTGTCACATTGTCATTAAGTGGGTCCATGTTCTTGGTCAGCCAAGCAGTAGCATTGTAATCCACCTACAGAAGAATGTAAATTGAATGTAAATTATTTTCAGCACCCTTCAAGAATAATAACGAGAGAAGAACCGCATTTTCACTAGTCAGTGTCTTCCTTACTTTGCCAGCATAGTGAAGCACAGAGAACTCTGTCTTGTCTTTAAGTTGCTTGGGCTTTGCAAACTTGGGATGGTTACTCTGTGTGTTCACGAGCTTCTCCACGAATGAGACATCTGTGGCTTTGGGGAACCAGCACTCCTCGTCCAGGAGGGCCAGGATGCCCGGTGGGTTATTCTGCAAGGAAAAATGTGAGTTGAATGTGCAAGACAAAATCAATAAAGGGGCGTACACTTACCTCTGACTGACTACAAATGCAATGCAAGGGTCAAACATTAGATCTATATATGTAAAGATGGTAAAAGAATGCAAGTTTCCTTAGACACACACATGTCCGTGCAGTATGTACAGGTAAAGAGGGAGGGTTGATGGACTGACCGGCCTCTCGATGAGCTCAATACAGGGCTGTAGGTCCAGACCAAAGTCGATGAAGTTCCACTCAATGCCCTCCCTCTGATACTCCTCTTGCTCCAGGATGAACATGGTGTGGTTGAAGAGCTGCTGCAGCTTCTCATTGGTGTAGTTAATACACAGCTGCTCAAAGGAGTTATCCTGCAGGACATCACAGCCATCAGAAAATTGCTCTTCTCAAACAATATACCCAAACATTGTTGGTTCATTGACATGATGTACTCTAGGAGAAGTTTAGGTTCTGTGTTAATCTAGGCTTAGAGTGCTGTTCACCTCAAAGATCTCAAAGCCAGCAATGTCCAAGATGCCTAAAAATGATGCTCCTTGGCGTTTGGTTTTGTCCAGTGCCTTGTTGACACGGCCCAGGATCCAGCGGAACAGGCGCTCGTACATGGCCTTGGCCAGGGCCTCTACAGCAAAATCAGCCTTTCAGAGGAAAAGGGGCAAAAGGTGGTCACTTACTAGTGTGAATAGGACTTTTGGTTGAAATCAAACAAAAATATGACCTTAAAAACTGTTCAAATGTATTTTTACCTCACATAAATGAATCTTTTACCAACATGCAGCATACACACATTTTCACACTATGGAAAAATAAATTGAATATACAGCATGAACTATGGATGGCTGACACTGTGCTAGTTAAAGAAGACAAACACAACTTCATAAAGTCTATGAAAAGACAGCACAGAAAGTAACAAGCTAGCTTATTGTAAAATGTGCTTCAGGGTAAAAGGCTGGCATAAAGGTTGCCAAAAGGATTTTTGGAAAGCAAATTGCTCAGGATGTGGAAAAACAATCCTAAATGCTTTTTCCAATATCGGAGTAGAGAAAGCAAAATGCGAGATGAGGTCACATGTATTAAAAACAGGGAGGAGGCTCTGCTTTATAATAACCAGGACATTGCTGATATATTCAATGGCTTTGTCAAAATCTTCGCTAGTGAAAAGGTCACCTCCATGCAAATACTAAACAATGATACTTAATCTTACAAGGATTTTAGTGTTAAATTACACCAAAATAAGGGATGTTGAAGAATTGGAAAAAATTGATACATGAAATACTCATTTATAAAGGAACGTTTTGTTGAATCCGCCTGTACCTGCTCCTTGGTCTGTGCTTTCTGTACCAGCTCTCGGCCCACTTTGATACGTGGGGTGAGTATGGCCCGTGTGAAATCCGTCACATTGATTCCCTGCAGATGGCACACTTTCTGGGCCGCTGGAAGTTAAAAATATTGATTGCAAAGAGGAATTAGTCATGGACCACATCTGAAAGATTTCTATTGCAATAGTGGTAGTAGTTTCTGTGATGGTCACCGGACATTTTAAAAAGCTGCAAAAAAGGTGGTAAAAAGGAGGTATGATTTGTTTATGCTCTGTTTCCTGCAATCTCTCACCTGTGTTGTCAGGCATGGTTGCCTGTTCCTGGTTTCTCTCCTTCTTGAACTCAATGTTTCCTAGCTGCAGTACTGAGGAGACCACCTTCAGGATGCCTAAGGTGGGGGTAAGAGATAGAAAGATACTGACAGGTGACAGGTATGCAGAGAGAAGTTGAACAGAAAAATAAAGGCCTAACTCCTACAACAGCAGGGAATTTTCAATTGGTTATGGAAACTACGGTACAAAGGTATGAACGCATCATTGTTGTGTCTTACCTATCCGCTCCTCCTCAGAGAGGCCCATGATGTTCATGGCCTCCATTGTCTCATCGTACATTTCATCATCCTGCTGTCCGGGGATTTGGACATGTCCCGCCATCAGGAAACGGTAATTGTTGAAGCTCTCCAGCAGCAGCTCCTCTGTAAAACCGAACAACGGTCTCTATGTGGAGTGTATTTGACCATCGCTTTAACAGAGTGACAGCTTTATCTAAAGGTGAGGGACACAGAATCAATAGACATGTTTACCGAATCATGGCTTCCTTGACACTGCTGTCATTGTGAAGCAAGAGGTCACATTTGAAAAAGGATATTCTTAAAAAAAGCTCTGATTAAAGCTAAGAAATAGGCCATTGGGAGACACCATTTCGCTACAATAAATGAAAATAATTCACTCATGGACATCAAAATAGAACCTGTTTAGATTCCAGTCATTACCACGTAGCTTTTCTTTGGCTCCTGCCACCATGTAGTAGAAGATGTGAAAGGCCCTCTCAGTCTTGGCCTGTCTAATACAGCGGGACTTCTCCAGTAGATCTGAGGTGGTAAAGGCATCAAGGATAAATTCTGCAACACAAGTTCAGCATCCCTTGCTGAAACACAACTGTTGATATTTGTATAATTTGTGTGACACTGTTCAGGCGCCAACAATCCAACGTGTTTGCGTGATCACAGCCGAACCTAGTGACTCCTCTCACAAGAATGTGTGGAACAGTCAATCAATACAGATTAGCGCCCGGGTTAAGCATATATACTTTAGACATCTGGGCCAGCCGTCCTCCCTTATTGCACTGAGGCTTTATTCACTCCCACGCTTCCCTGCTCTCTCAGTCCCACCGTTTCAGGATACAAGTCTCAATGTTGGCTCCAACGATGTATCCTGTCACGTCAAAGTTGATGCGGATGAATTTACCCTGGGAGGAGAGCAATTGACAAATGTCACACAACACACGTACTTATGCTGAAATACACTGAGAGGTATGGACTGAAAAGGTTTCCTGATTATAAAATAAGAACAAAAATAAATAGTCTGGATACTGTTGAAATAACAATATCTGTATATGATCAGCGAAATGAAATTTTATGAATGTAGTACTGATAGATGTTTCTATTATCCTGCTGTATAAGTAAAATAAAATGAGACTATAGTGTGTTCACTTACAAATCGTGAGGAGTTGTCATTCTTGATGGTCTTAGCATTTCCAAAGGCTTCTAGAATGGGGTTGGCCTGCAGGAGCTGTTTCTCTAGCTCTCCCTAAAGTATCCAGGTGTTAAATGTTAGTAACTACCCAGTAATTGTTGACCTCAATGGCAACATCAGCGTGCAATACACATAAATCACAAAGCACAACTATTTCCAGAGAAAAATAGAAATTTCAAAATGTAAACTAAATGCCAAAAACCTTAACGTGGACATGCAAAAGGAAATTTTATAATAGAATACCAAATATAGAAAGCATAAAAACAAAACAATGAAAACCCATTTCGAAACATTAAAAAAACTCACGTAAAATGTTTTTTTTTTTTTTTAACAAATCACAACTAAAAGAATGCAACAGGACAAAATACACAATTAAAATAGCATGGTTCTATAAACAACAAGTACAACATCTATAAAAACACAATGGAAGATTCAAAGAAAGAAAATAAATCAATTCTGCGGCCTAGTATAGACTAGTGTCTAGTGCAATGTGACTAAGCACAGAGCACACTGGAGGTTATAATATCATATTAGATTTAATGCACATATTACACATAGATGCCCTCATTAACAAGCTGGCACATTTCACAACTGATTTGTTTCAAGCTGAAGGAACTTGAGTCTGATTGTGAAAATGAGTTCACATCACAATAATGTTCTGCCAGGCCCTATAGTAATAACGTGGGCCGAAGTAGGTGACATTCTGTGCGGTACTTTGTGGAGAGAGAACATTGCTTGTGTCAGTATGCAGGAGCTGTGCGGAGGGGCAGAAACTGGGTGAGACACCGTGTCATCCTGAGAGGCCCTAATCCCTATGATCAAAGGCAGAAAGTCAGCTGAGCTGCTGGACCAGGAGCAGGAGAGCCCCCTGCCAAACTTGCTCCATTAGCATTGACCTCAAATTTGCTCAGAAATCTGCAACAGCACGTATATGTATGCCATTCTGGAGAGTTACTAGACCATTTCAAAACTGTGTACATCCCAAACTGTTGCAAAAACCAGGGGAGCACAGCAGCGTAAGCCTCAGTCACATTGTCTAAAATCATTCTTTGTGACTTTCTGTTGCAGTTCAATGAACTACAATTAGCCAAAATCAGTCAATTAACGGCATTCAAAGCATTCAGAAGTGTAGGGTGCTTTTCTCTTTGCATAGAATGCTCACCTCTCTGATTGGTCTAGTTTCTCCATTAGAATATAGATAAGTGTGTGTTGTGTGTGATGAGTAATACAACACATCTATACTCTTTGTCCTCCATGTGTAAACAAAGTGTTTTTTGATTTGATATTGATTTGATAACAAAATACAAGACTGTAACAATGCAGCCTTATCTTACTTCTGACACTCAATAGCTGCTGAGTAAACTAAACATAGCACACACGTATATATTACACATACATCAACAGATTTTCAATGAATGTTAAACTCAGAGGGAAGGAGATATCTACCAGTGACAGCTCAGCACTGTGAAGGAAAACACGTCCCTGATTGCATCAGAAGCTAAGAGGGAAAGATATAGAAACAGAAAAACAGCAAAGAAATGCAAGAAGATAGAAAGGATTGGACTTAGCAGACAAATGCAGGAGAACTGCGGTGTAGGTCAGATTAGGAATGCTGACACACACACGCCCACAAACACACACAAATATATACTTCTCCAAGACGGAGAACTCTCTGGTGATTTTCTCAAACACATGATCACGTCTTTACAGCCCTCCTGAGGCAAAGTTCTGCACGTCTGGAGGTGCACAGAAAGACTCAGGTCTGAACTGAACGTTCATCCTTCACAGTGGAAAGTTACACTCTATCTTCCCCTCCCAGTCCTTCAGGAGAGCTGTCTTTCGTGCAGGAGTTTTGGCTTAACTAGGACTTAGAGTGGAATCCTTTCTGAGGTGAAGAGGTCATGATGAGAGTCGTGTTGCAAAACTCCACACTGTGCATTAAAGTGTACCACTACTGATAAAGCCACTGCTTAGATTGGATGATGGGTGGATGAGGAAGGGGAGGTCTGTGACAGGACACAGTGTCGTAAGGTTGGACAGGAAAGGAGATGGGCATGCTCACACTGTGCTCATTGTTCTGTGATGGACCTTTTCAATGCCAGGTTGTGCCTCCTGACAGTGAAAGGGTTAAATGTATGAAATGAATTAACCAGTCTCAGATGGGGGCAAACTGTACACCATCTAACACCATATATTTTGAAAATACTGCATAATAATGATGAAAAAAAAACATTAGGATTGTGGTGCTGTAATTGCGGCTCGTCTACCCAAGGTAGTTCACTTACTGTAGAGGAGCACTGGTTACATTTTTAGAATGTGTAACATATTGAAACTTTAGATAAAGTTGCAGTTTTATTTGCTTGATGCTGCAAGTTTATTTAATTAATGTCATTTCATGTTAATGAACCATACTGTGTGGTCCTTTTTATGAATGTCACTCTACAGAGAACATTTTGCTGCAGTATTTTATCTGGGTTAGAAACTCTAACATGCAATTCTGAACCTATGAGAAACACACACACGCAAACAAACTCTGGGCATTCCCTTTTACTCACGTAGCAAAGCTGAGATCCTGATTGTTGCTATTTGGAGGAAATTATGATACAGGAGTTAAACTTAGCAGTTAACTGTACACTTGGCAGTGCTCCCATTATCAGGAAGAGGGACTGTGCTAATACGCAAATGAACAAGGGTGGACTGTCCAAGCTTCAACACACATCAGCACAGTTTTGATGTGAATTGACTAGATACTTTCATTTAAAGAACTGAAAGGGTTAAGCACATAAATCAAAATAAAATCACAAATCAAACTCTGAGAACAGCTTGACACACTGAAATAAACTGTAAAGGTAAGAGTTAAATTACATTTAGTGGCATTTATTTCTTTTGTTTGTAAATATTTGCTCAATGTGTATAATGCTGTAGACTGCCTATCAAGGAAACTACTTGCGCTTTTGTTTACATGAGAGCTCAAATGCAGACCTCTCATGGATTCCACATAACATAAAGCAATGTGCTTACAAGACATAGCAATGTAGCATTTTAACTGATAGGTATAGACAGCTTCATTGCAGTTTCACTGGAAAACTGCAATGAGGAAAAGATTTAAAGAACATGATGCTGAGTTTGCAAATGGTTACGTGACGAAAAAACATTAAGTTATATATAAATATTTTCTGGTCATTTCTGGTAAACAGCACTAAACCTAAAATCTATTTCTAAATGTACTCTGCTGTTCCATGTTGGCTATGGGCCAAGCTGTCCCCCCACAAAGATTTTGAACACAGGGCAATGAAACTCAGAATGTCATGTTTACTGGCATGTTCCTATTTAAGTGTTTTTAAGTGTTAAAGGCACAATGGTTTAATATAACAGTTGCAGGTTCGCCAGTATCATGGAATCACAATGTACTTCTTGTACAATTTCTTCTTTGTCCTAAGCTAGCTGGGCAGCTTCTCTGATGTGATGCCCATGTCTGCTCTTATCCCCAGAACATCAGGGTGAGAGAGATATACTCACAGTACTGGTGTCTTTCTTTCCTTTGTGAGATGAGGCCACCACTGCTAGGTACTGGATGACTTTTTTGGTGTTCTCTGTCTTCCCAGCGCCAGACTCCCCTCTGCGTGAGACAGCAACAGTGAGGAAGATGAGGACAAACAGGAAAAATACTTTGATCAGTCCCTGTCATTCCATGTTACACCTACGTGCTGACTTACAGGAGATCACAGCATCTAAATGCACTGTTCGATCTGTTGCATCTGAATAAATTTTCATGTTTGACCATGAGATTAAATTTTCCTTTCCTATTTCACCTCAAGGTTCCTCTCTAAAGGACTTGAATTTAATTCATTTATATACGATATTGCTCAATTCAAGGAATCTTAACGGAGAACCAAAATTTAAATATTTTCTGTACTATGACATAGTGAAACTGCAATTGCCTGAACATCTGTCTTTGCAAATTTAAATTTCCTTTGATCTCCAATAAAAGAGACAGAGTGATGAACGATTCAAGCCCAACAGCTAACCCTAACAACTCCTTAAAAGGCAAAATGTGTCTGTGATTCACCAGGCCTTGTGATAGGGCTTGTTTGGCAGGCAGTGGAATCCAGGAAGCCCCTGTTTAAAATCCACCCTCTTCCAGGTCTGAACCCTTTGCTTCCCACATTGCACAACACCCCTCATATGCCCAACAGGGCAGGGGGAGGGTCATTTCTGCAATTTCTCTAATTTGCAGGAATATTTTCTAAACTGTCTAGGTAGAAAACAGTAGGTAGTAAAAAAGGTCAATCACACAATATCCTTGTCTTTCACCACTAAATGCTATCTAAATGATAAAAAGATACCTGTAATTGCTTATATCAAATTAAAAAAAAAAACAGCTTCAAATTTTTTTGTCATCTCTTGCTCCAGAAATTTGATGTGGCAGGGAGCTATTGTTATACAATACAATAAGTACATTTAATGCATTTTAATGCATTCTGCTTCTCATTGGTCCCAGAGTATACCTTGACAAGACCTGAAGTATAAATATCCTTTTATAGGCAGGGTATCATGAACATAGCGAACATGCTTGTCATAATGATAACTTATCATCTCTTAGTGGCCAGGCCATTAATTCTATTCCTGAACTCCAGCCAAGTCTATGAATGGGACCGAGCTTAGTAAAATGACAGCAAAAAACAAGATCATGGCTTTAAACACAACTTTTAAGACTTTCAAACCTTGGTAAAGGAATTTATGGGGCCCTTTTCTTTCAGTGGTGATATGCATTTCATATGATATATTTGTTACCTTTGGGTTATAAGCAGTGTTAGGCAGCTGGCTACTTTAGACTACAAAGAACAGGACAGAGGCAAACAGTAGGTCTGAACGGAAACTGATGTTACGATGAAGAAGAGAAATGCCTCTGCCCTGGAAAGAAAAAATCTCTATACTTCATCTATGTTTCCATTACAGATGACGCTGGGTTTAGCAACATATTTCACACAGTCTGTGCCACAGACAACAGGGTCCACTGTATGTTACTGCAATTTTGACAAGATGAAAGCAGTCTCTCAGATGTTTTTCCAATACATCAGTGCACTTTCATACACAGACGTATAGCATGAGGAGAGTGCCAGGGGATACATTCCATGTGATGTGTTTCCCGTAGAAGGATGCAAACCCACGTACAGTATGACCATGTACAGTTTTAGAAAGAATCCTTCCTGTTGCAACAAACAAACAGGAAAATTAAACCAAGTATTCCAAATAACCCACAGGAAAATTGTTGGTAGCATGCAGGAAGGAGTCAGATGTGATCGCAGAATACTGTATCCTGGCATCAGAATTTAGAATAGAGAGGGCCTGAGGCTGAGTCAAATGGACCCTCCCATTTCCTTCACTGTGCTTTCACAAGAGGCTCAACAGGAAAGGTGGTCTGGGCAGCAGAAGTGTGGTGTCAAGAAACACCATGTTAAGCGCCACAGAGATGTGACCGACTGGGACACTGAGTACCGGTTCAGTGGACATGCTTTCAGCCCCTGCCTGTTGTGTCTGGGTGCTGTGACAGCTCTGGGTCCAGACTGGTTAATTTTATCCTCAGTTGACTTTCTCACAGGATCCTGGCAGAGGACCAGAAAAACTGAACATTTTCTCGTGGGGGTTGCCTGTCCAGATACATTAATGTAACTTCTATTGTAAGAGCAATGGAAAGTACAACATGAGCTAGGAGCGTAAGAGGAGGAATCTATATTAATGCCCACATTTTAAATAAACATCCCATTAGCTGGAGGGCTCTTCAGTATGCATTACTGTTTAATGCTATAGTACTGTTAGCGTGGCTGTGGCAGTGCCTCTGCAAAAGTGTTCTTTCCTGCAGCTCAGAGCAGCCAGACAGCATGTCAAACTTTGTAGGAAAGGGTTGGGATTTCCAGCACACTGTGACCGGCTATTTCCAGCATGTCAGATGGCTGAGATGCATCCAAACCCAGTGAACAGTCGTACATTTTGAAGTTGTTCTTCATACTACTGTCAACACAGTGTTAATCAACCAGGAAGAGCGTTATTGCTCCTCCTTTAGTATAATTAATGCAGTGATAAAAACTCATTCAGGGACAAACTTTGGTAGCTTTCTCCAAATGCATGAATAAATAAACAAAATAAAGCCCACAGAAAGATTAATCTGCTTTTAGAATCAGGACAGAGGGCACACTTCCTGTGAGCAGCCTGCTTCTTAGGAGAGCTGACCCCTGGGCTCCTCTGCTTCTTTCCCACTGCAGCCAAACATTTTTCTGAATCATAATACCCACTGGACTTCCTGTCTGCCTGCTCCTAAATACCACACAAACCTCGCAAACCTGACATCTACCAAACTACAAATTCCCACCACCAACAGCTAATGCATAATGTTCTTTCAATGTTGCTGCGACATTGTTGTAATGTTGCACAATTGATACAATGATACAGAGAAACATCAGAATCTCACGGGGTAGTTTCCTCCCTTCATATCCCTGAGAGAATGAGTGAGTAACACTAGGTGTGTTTGGTAAAATGTTTTATTTTGGTAAGCTGTATTATTTTCACTCACGTGCAGAGAATTGACTGGTCCTCACGATCTGTGGAGAAAACATAAATACACAAGATCAGAATACTTCTTTTACAAATGTGAAAGTTGGACTGATGCTTGCATGATGAAGAGCTAAGTAGCTGAACTGAGAATAGAACAGGCCATCAGAAGTTAGAGCTCCTAGCCAAAAATCAAAACATATATCTGAAAGGGAACGTCATTGTTGGACAGAGTAAGTGCAGAAAATGAATACGACTCTGTTCTTAGCAAGTTCAGCAATGAGATTACCATCAATTCATAATTCCAAAAATAGCTAGATGTGAAGTCCTTGGGGAGAGGAGGGGTTCCATTTATGGGTAAAACGGTATCCCTGTACATGGGTTGTGAGGGAGATTCTTGGCCTCACTGTTGAGGGACAGCTATTTAGTCATGATTGAATCAGTTATCACTGGACGTAGTCGGATTTCAGTTCAATAGATTATCTAAACATGACCTCTGACCCATTGCTATAGGGCTGGGATACTGTAGATTTAATAAAATCTGCCTTTAATTCCAGTGTATCCACCCAGGTCTAAATCCCTCCCCGGAGTTACTGCTGGATCTGCCGGACACCTATGTCAGTGTAGTGCAATATGGGCATGCCATGCTGTAAACACTACAGTCTGCTATTCCTCATTATGGACACAGCTTGGCTGGACTTGGTTCACATGAAATGCTGCCTGTTCCTGTTTCTTCCTAATTAAGGCAGGAACGAAGGCATCCGGGTCTACCCGCTTTTCTAAACAGATCTAAACACAGCAGCAGAACTTTCACACTCTCCAAGCTGGAGTCTAAACTTATTCTGGGAGGCAGCGAGGGCAACGTTCAAAGCTAGGAGTCTGGAAGGCAGCCACACGGAAGGGAATTTCTCAGTGATCTAGTGTACTATGACTTAAGTTTAATGTTACCAAAAGTACAATCTATGACCCTTTTCTTGTTTCACACATTACCAGCTTAGATTTATGGTTCTTTCAAATTACGGCTATCATCAGGCAACCCATGCCAATTATCATTAAATGCATGCATGGGAAATTCACTCAGGTCTCATTTTACTTCAAAGGCAAATTGTTTTAAGTACTAATGAAGGAATGTGGGTCTTCCCAGAGGGAGAGCCAGATTGCACATGATCAACACAAATGCAGACCCTGATTGCTGATAACTCAACAGAGTTTACAGTGGTTGTGAGAAAGGCATTATCCAGTAGATGGAATTGCAGATACTATAGGCTATAGGTCAATGAGAAGATAATGAGGGAGCAAGGGGGTGTTATTGACAGAAATGTACAGTATTTATCTAAAAATGTAGCTATTTATTATTTACAAGGTGAATAAGGGCTCTAAATATGTTATAAATATGACATATGGGTGCATAGCTTAGATACATGTGTTGCAATGGCGTAGGCAGTCCACCGTTCAGGATTCCACATGGCTCCATCAGGTCTGTGCACATGCTGCCTATATTCTGTAATGTGGACAACTATCATGCTTTCAGAGTCACATGCATGACACTCAACATCCCTTCGAGTCGGTAAGGACAAAACACCAGCAAAGCTCAGACACAGCTACGCCCAGCAATCAAAACTCCCTCACACTGTTTGTGTTGATCAAAAGAGGCATTTCCTATACGCCACTGCCCTATGTTGATTACTCATGGGAATATACAGACACACTGCAGCTACACTGTGGTAGCATGGCTCTGTTTCCTTTAACTGTGAAGAGCAAAGCCATATAATATATGATACTCACACACAGTGTAAGAGGAAGTTTAACCACACACTGAGAAGCAAACACCATGCATGACTAACTGGGAATGATGGCAGATACAATGTTTTTCAGCACTGCATCATGTGATTCCTCATTGATTATTCAACAGAGGAACTAATAATTTCACAGACGACACCTAAAAGATGAATTAGAACTCACATTGTTCTCCTTCACCCATAAACAAAGCAGAATGTGATAAAGAAAAATAGGTTTTTGTACTCTTGTACTGGGATAGTCAAAGAAATGATGAAGATTAATTCAAGAATTCCTGGACCAAATATCCAGTGATTACCCAGAAGGCAGTGAGCACATTTTAGATGACATATCTACTTCTAACTGCTGACCTTCCAACAACACCGGCTTGGCTAGCTTTTCTGGGACATATCTTCATGAAATGATAAAGCTATCTGTACTTGAAAATGTGCTAGTGGTATTACCAACAAAACAAAATGTGAGAAAATGTAAATTAATTTATCACTCACATGATGTATAGTCAGCAGTATATTACCTCAGGAAATAATTATGTATATGGTTCCTTACAACTTCTTAACCCCTCAATAAGGGCCCATTTCTTCATGAAAAATATGAGCTGGGGAGGTAATATTTGTTTTTGTTCTTCTTTGGCACACCTTATGAACTTATTTCAAAGCCCTGACCATCATAACAACTCAAATAATCATGAGACTAAACTCTTACAACAGTTCAGATCTACACGTGAGATCATGTTCCAGAAATTCCTGTTAGCTTAGGTGATATGATTTAAGAAGGAGGCCAGGGGAGGGATGATGTCACTTTGAAAAATGTAATTCCTCTGTAGTTTGATGGCAAGGCCCTGCACTGACACTGCAGTGTGCAGGGCAACGGAGAAACAGAACTTTACTTCTGCTTTAAGTTCAGCTGACAAATGACAGTCATGCTGGGTGCAGAGGAAGTCAAGAGGCTCTGTGGATGGTGATGAAACCACAATACCACAGACTAAAACAGCAGTTAATCTTGTGCTCACACACTTTGAAAATGTTCAGCATTAAAGATGGGGGCTGACTTTTACTCAGTATTGCAAACAGACTGAGAAAATGTAGTCAATATCTTGGACAGGAATATACTGAAGTAAGCAGATAAAACTTCTAAAAACAACCATATCTGTGTTACTTATGAAACCCCAGATTATTTGAATGCAATGAACCCTGAAATAGCATTGTTTCAGCTGATATTTTATTACAGGAATGATAAAAGATGACCTGGCATCCTAAAAGAAGATCTTTTAAGACCATTTTTATGAACTGTGTAAGGCTGTCACTGCAGGCAAACGATACAAATGCATGGGAGAGCGAACGTTTTAAAAGAGAGAAAGACTGCAATGGGGAATCTATGGCTGAGAGTCTGTGGCTCTCTTTGTCTTCATCCAGATTTCACTCCTTGGGGAATTCTAAGAAGCTAACTTCCCAAGGTTAAGCGAATGCGAGTGCTAACGCCAGATGAAAGTGTTCTGTGAGGACACTGTGTTTTCGAATCAGCACTTCAGTGTGGTTGCAGCAGGATAAGTCCAGAGCCACTCTAGACACATTCAGGCCATTGTCACCTTCTACTTAGTTCTTCATTATAGAGAGACATCTGACCGAGAATCAAAGATGAGGGACACACAATTGCACAGTACCATTATCACAATGTGCACATACTGTACTGTCCACTGATGCAACACATGAAAAGACTGTAGGAAAGATCTCGACCATACACACGCCTGAGAAGGCCTACAAGACTGTGCCTCAAAATAAAAATATCAATTTGCAACCAAACTGTGAACACAAGAGTGTCATGACAGCTGTGGTGATCAAACACCCCAGCACTGTTTCACTCATTACAATGGTCTTTGGTGACAAATGCTGTTCACAGGTTATACCATTTCTAAGCTGGCCAAAATAAGACATCTGACAGCTGCTTTGACAGTTTCCTACAACAAACCCCTCAAAGCTGTCATGAAGCACTCATGCAAAACATAAACCACTTAAAATATCTTTTTGCTGTGCATCAAAGCCTTGTTGCAATAAATGTGCAAATCCCTTTTAAGGCTGAGAACAAATTCTCTTCGAGAATGTTTTATCTGTGTTATCTCTTGTCATTAACGTATTCACACTCAAGCTAATTTTGTATATAAGTGAATTTAGATTATTATTAAGACTATTCTGAGGAGCTGGTAATAAACACAGTTTAACACATTTTTATATTTGAAATCTAGACAGAGAGGAAGCTCCAGCACACTCTCGGTTGTGTTCGGTGTCGACATGTCCATTTGCCTTACCTTGCATCATGTTCCTATAGGCATTGTCGGTGATTGAGTAGATGTGAGGGGGCACTTCATGGCGTTTCTTCCCTTTGTACATGTCGATAATCTTCTCAGAATAGATGGGCAGCATTTTATAGGGGTTTACCACCACACAGAACAGTCCTGAGTAAGTCTGAGGGGACAAAGACGTGCAGTTAAATACACGCACACTTATATACACTCATACATTTGAAAGTGTCCAGGCAATAATTAAGATACAAAGACAAAAAGCTAGCCAATTCATGAGAGGACTCTGAATATGTAGTTTTAAGGAAGAAATGAGTGACTATGCTTTTTCAGCTTGAATGGGAAATGGGAATAGCGAGTTCTGGAATAATATTACTATTAGGTCACTTTCTTGTACTGTGGCAGTGAAAACAGTTCATCACTTTAAATTTTCTTCTCCAGGAATGTAGCCAGATCAGGACAGCTGCTGAAAGCAGAAATCTTCATTTCTACATCTACATTTAGGTCCATGCATTCAAAACAGGCTAACTTGTCTTATGGAAAGAGCACCCCAAGGTACTCAGTTCTGCTCGGTTGAGTGTAACAAGAATCAATTTGTCATGGCCAAAAGGTCATTTGCAAATACTCAGAGAACTTGAATCAAATCAACTGTGACAATATTTACTCAGCTATACGAAAAGTACTCTGTACTATTATCATCATTTTTTTTATTAATGACATATATTTTGCACAGCATGTACCATTTGTGATACAGCTTATTTTACATTCTGTTCTGAAAGAGCTCCACTATGGCTTTCACTCTGTAGTATGTTGTGGGGGCTAATTCAGGCCTTGTGTGGCATACTCACATAGATGAGCCCAGAGAAGTACCTCTCCCTCAGGTTGTGCAGCACGGATGCTTCATTCAGGCAGGTGAGCTCTGCCATGTCCTCCACCTTGCTGAATTTGGGTGGGTTCATCTTTTGGATGTCATCTTTGTTGATGGTCACCTTCTTGCCATTATCTGCCAGCTCCACCAGCACTTCATCCCCATGCTCCTCCTTGATGCTGGCAGCCTCAAACCCATGTTTCTCAGAGGGGACCCACACCAGCTTCTTGGCGGCCCAGTCGGCTTGAGCCACAGGGCTGTTGATGAAGTCCTTGTCGAGGAAGAGGAACTTCTCATCCTCACTCAAAGCAGGTTTTTTGGACATCTTGAATTCAATGGGTGAGCTGCAAAAAAGTTACTCATTGTCAATCCAGTGGATTTGTGAGACCCAAAGAAAATCTACAATTAGTATTAAGCTGGGGAAAAGGACACTTGCAATTTACAGTTTGCAGCTCCACAGCTCTGGATTGTGTTTCAACTTTACAAAGCTCTTTTTCTCAAGTAATGACTGTTGAGTAAGGAAAGCTTAACAAACAATCTACAGTCTCTAAGTAAAACATATTAAAGTAGAATATGTAATTTTTTAAACTTTTTTATTGAATAGCTATGTATGAGCTGCCCCTGAATCTTGAAAAACATTATTTTACCAAATAAATCAAACATGTTTGTATGAGTAATACATTTATGGTAAGCACAAATAAACACTGAATCTGATTCCTTTGGTACAAACACTGCGAGAAAAGGGAAGCTAAAAGGGTTAATCTTCTGTATCCATTCGATCTTTTGGAGCACAACTTTCTCATAGATCCGCCCCCCTACACACACATACAGGCACATCCACCAAGGGAGACAATTACAGTCCCTAATATAGAACCATGGCTGGGAAATGATAAATGTTACTATGTGTGACAAAAAAACCTTTCTCTTTATCACTGTTGTAAAATTTTCATGCACCAGAACACACACAACATAGTAATACCAACAGTAATCACATGCCTAACTATATAATAACTGCAGCAGCAACCATAACAGCGTTTCTCAGGAGCAGGGCGATGGTCCCATGGTAGGATGACCATATAAGGGCACTTTCTCTGCTGCAGCCTTCTTTCTGTAGACCTAAACAGCGAAGCTAGTGAACTCCCAAACAAAGCCCTTATAGGGAATAGTATGTCTCCAGCTGGACTCACAGTTTACGCCAAAATGATAACATGGAGCAGAGACCTGCTGGGGGCAGGGTTAAACGCTTTTTGCTTTCCTCCCTTTTCTCTTTGCACAGTGCATATAGAACATTCTGAAGATGTTACGAGAATGATTCAGCCTCTATCTAGAATGGCCTTGTGCAATGACAGGTGCACTTTCACTGTAAAGCTGCGACATTCAGAAAAAATATACATGTATCTGTATGGATAACATAAGTAAACAGTTAAATGCGCAAATGTCAGCAATTAGCATCTCCCACTGAGTGACTAGGTTGCTCAGGTCACTGAATAACAGAGTTTCTCTGATAGTTTCTGACTGTGTGGGGACTGTTGACTAGACCTATTAAGTCTTCTTTTACTATTCTTTCCAGTCTCTTTGTGGAAAACTATGCAGTGCACATTAATGTACATTTTCTAGGTATAATAAAGCTTGGGGAAATACACTGATTTCGTAATAAGCTGCTATGCTATGTGATAATTGTCTAACAGTGACAATCACTTCTTAGTCTTTCAGAAATGATGATTAAATGAAAATATAAGTTGTGTCTTCCTGACTTTGTGCACTCCCAGCTGTGTGCTGTTAACTCTGGGAAGGACCGAACTCCCTAAAGTCTCCTTTGTGAGTCAGGTCAGCAGGCGCAGCCAGAGACCCCTCAACCCACTGGTTCAGACCTCTCACTCAAAAGGCCTGCCTCTAATTGGTCTGAGTCCTTTGAAGAGGAGTGGGAACCAGTCAAACAAGCCACAGTCCCTTCTGGGAGCACTTTGGCCCACACAGGCCCCGATGACCAGTGAAACAGAAATGCATTTTGGCACAGTCCATAGAACCACTCAAGCTGTTTGTATACAATAGAGTTAACACTTGGCACAGGCTACACATTTCCTTGTAAATGAAACTCTAATATCTCGGAATTTGTTATGGGGACAAAAAATTAGGAAAAAAACAAATTGAGGGGGTAAAAATACTTGACAAGGAAAAAAAAAAAAAGAAACTGCGCTTGGACTGATCACGTACAAACCCGTTTACCGGAAATGATTTGTGTTTTCCTGATCCTCCAGATAGCGTACCGACTCCTTGCTGCGTTTGCTGAGCTCACTCTGACTGAGCTACCTCCCTCCCTGACATGTCAATGGACAGACAGTTTTGCTCCCACTCACTGCAGGCTGGAGACAGATGTCTGAGATGTGTTGACAGTATAACAGTTTGCTGATAAGCGCAAACAAGGACGGACAGCAACTGGTAGATGCACTGGAAACAAAACCCAGCTGGTCTGCACAGACTTAGGAAATCACTGTTTGTCAACAATGTAAGGGATTAGGGACAAGCAATACAATCCACAGATAAGCAAGTTTTAACTCGTAGGAAAATCTAGCCATATACTAACTGCAATCACTTCGAGCCAATGGAAGCAAGCAATTATTTCAAAAAGCTATAGGACTTTGGGACCAGACTATCATGTATATTGAACCATTAATGAACTTAATGGTTCAACATACATGATAGTCATTTAGTAAGTGAACTCTAAGGGAAATGCAATACTCAAACCATCTCCAAAATGTTTTTGTATAATTGTCCAGTATATTATCAGTGTTATGTTTGCTTAAAAAGAGTCAGAAACAAAGTAAGAAAGCCAAGTGATACACAACTGGAAAGCTGGAAACCCTTGACATACTAACAGATTTTACAGAGTGATATGATTGTTTATGATTAGATATACACATATTAAGATTGTGTAGCTACTAATGTTTTAAGATTTTACTTTTAATTTTCAAATAAAATGCACCTTATTGCATGCAAGAGGATAGTGGAGCGGGCACTTTGTTTTATTCTGAAGAATAGGGGCACAGCAGTATTAGGAAATCCGTACTGCAAGAAGAGGAGCTAGTCACACTGTACTGCTTGCCTGAGAGGGAAACCCCAGATAAGATACAATCGCAGGCTCCATTTTGCTATTGGCAAAACCAGTCCTAGATCATGAAAAAGAACAACCCTCAGAGACAAAAAGACAGTGATAGTAGGCCTGGGCTAAAATCAGAAGAACAACAGGCACTGTTCAAGGACTTGTGGCTTTTCATGTAGTGGTAAAAGGAAAGCAATGCTGTTACTTTGAAGGTAAATAAAACCCAGAGAAAGGATGCCTATGACTTGTGGGGCTGTCAAAATGAGGCCTTAACATCCTGCACAGTAACATGCTCCATATCAAATGGCTGAACTGTACGAGTTTACAGTAAACAAACAAGAAAATGCTACATTTCCCTTCACATGAGCCCAAAATAAAGCTGGATGCCATGGGATGATGTGCTTAAGTTGTTCTCCAAAACAATGGTACTGAATTAAGCATAACCAGATCTTGAAGCCCAGTTTAAGAAGTGAAGGATAAAATTAAGGGTCAAATGATGTTTTTCATTATAAAAATAATTAGGGGAGGAATGAGATGAATGAGGATCATTGGACTGTGTATAAATGGGACTGATGCCCAGGAAATCATGTGACCTTTCTACTTACAGGGAGAGGGAGAAGGGCATAGACCCCAGGGCCTGTGAAAGGTTGTAACCCTCTCCTGAACTCCACCTACTGACAGGATCTCTCGCCCAGTTTCTAGTCAGGGCCCTCTACAGCCCTGTAACCTTAGCTCACAAGTTACATCACAGACTCTACTTGGAAAAAGGTTATCAAATCAAATTCCTGCTTACTTCCATGCATTGAGGGAGGAAAATGCTTTTGCCTGTCTAACACATTCACTAGGATTAGGCAGTTTAAACATGGTTTGAGACTTAAAGTTTTCACAAACATGCAAGAATTTTCTGCTTTGTATAGGAGATGACACGCCACATAGTCAAAATATACAACGTAAATACTGTAATTGATAGCTCAGTCAAAAATACTTAACCTGATAAGCTCAAACAGAATGCAATAAAAAAACTCAAAGCCAGACATAGTCTACATCACTACTGCAGGTAAACTGAACTGTACTGCACTTTATGTTAGAACAACAGAGAACACAACTGAGGCCCTGGCTTAAACTCCACTGAAAAAATAAAAAAAGCTTTTGAGAATGTGAAACTTTCAATGTCTTAGATACCAAAACATCAAACTCATACATTTTACAGTAATACCATTTAGGTGAGTAATATTTCCAGAGACAGACAGAAATTTTAAGGACCTGCAGACCAGTACTGGATAAAGCTTACTGTACTGTTTGTGTAATTTGATGCCACTCTTCAAAGTAGTGGAATTACACAGATCATTTTATGCGGTATTTTTTGTTGACCACATTTTCAACTCAGCCTGCAGCAGCATAGTTTCATTTGTACAAATAAAATGAAAGACTGATAAAAAATATTTCTATATGTGCCCCAGGGTTCTAAGCAAACACTGAACTGAGTTCAGCTCTGTATGATCACCTGTTGCTTGGGAGAACTGAAAGTAGATTTTCATAGACTTTCAGACTGAAAATTCAAAATCTATCCGTGCAATACCACCTACCTAACGGATGATGGGATATTTTAGTCTGATGTGAAAAATTCAAGCCCCCTTTCTTTTTGAATGGAACCAACTTGATTAAACATTAAACAACTGGATTTATGGAACAGTTATTCCAATGTCTTGAATGTTACTGTTTTGAATGATGTACTGCATGCAATTTCAATGTCATTGGTTAACATTCTGAAAATGTTAACCAATGACATTGAAAATCTAAACTGAAATGAAAACAACAACATATAGGCATTTCTTTTTTGATAGATTTTCTTTCTTTTCTTAACAGATGAAGATTCTCTAATTCTAGAAACAATTGCTGACCAAGTGATCATTGCTGGTTAACCAGTTCTGAATAATCTCTGACCAGCATATTATTCAGACATCAGATCAGTCAGTCAAACAACAGAATTTTGTTCTACTACATTCCCAAATGTTAGAGCACCAACCATCAGTGTTCACGCAGTTCAACTGACTTCTTTTAAACACCCATATTTGGAGAACAGGAAACTCTCTGGTTATGGCTTAGCTCATTTCTTCCTTCGTATATTGAAAGTCCACTTCCTTCAATTTCCTATAGCATTGTTAGAACTAACAAATAAAATGGACCTTGGAAATTCATGTTTTTGCCAGGTCATGACATTCAATAGAGGCTCACATTTCCCTAAAGGGAACTAAGAGTAAACAATTTTAAGTAAGGATGCTCAGCTGTGTGAGTTCAGGCAAACTGAACCTCATGGTGACTTGACAGCAGCAACACAGAATATGTCCAAAATAAACTGACCAAAGACTTTCTTCTTCAGCCCATGGAGTCTTCCTTTTAGGTCAAATGTGGGTTTAAGTGTGTTGTGCTAAAATAGCACTGTTTCTTTCAGACCTAATCTATTTGTGCTCACTTTCCCTTAAGTTTACAGAAAAAACAGCCCCTTGACATGATAATGATCAACAAGATGATGATCAAGAGAACCAATGAGGACCTTTCTTTTGCTTTTATGAAATGAGTGAAGGAAGACTTTGTAGCTGTTGTAACACTGTTAATGTGAAATGTTGAAGGACAGGATATACATAGGTGGAAAGTAAACCAATTTAGTGTACAGTAAAATCTAGTGTCCACTGGTAAACCGCTCCTAATAACTGCTGATATGTTGTCACTGCCATTTGACCTGACACAGTTTTACTAGCCTAATGACAACTCTTTTATATATTTTTAGTATTTCCTCTACTTCACATGGCATGAAACCAGAAATAACTCAAAATTCAGACTGGAAAAAGGGAAGGATTGGTGCTGTATGTCCACATGCAAAAGGTTTATTTTTACAGTCTTTTGATAGTGAACGCTCTTGAGTTCATTGTTGGCATTGTAACTTCTTTATTACACAGCAAACTTACTGTCTATATTGACATTCACGCATAAGCAACCACTAAAACCCACAAGATCCTCTACCCCATAATTCTGTAGCACACTCATAGGCAGTAGGCTACAAACACTGTCTTTCGAAACAGTAACGCTGAAATGAAAGCACAACCTTTGGTGTTTTAAGATCTGGGCGTTCTTTCTGCTACTCCTCTGCACAAAAGTATATAATTTGTTTTCCAAATGAGATACTTCTCATTATTGTATATGAAAGTATAAAGGTATTTCTTCAAATTGCATGTGCTAAGTTTATTCCATGGGTTTGGTTTCTCTGTGGATCCCAAGACCAGTACAAGTCAATCCGCTGGAAAACGTTCTTCCCTTAGTCACCTGTTGCATGCTTCAGTTAAATAGAGCAGTTGATCCACTGCTAATACACATAATTCTCACTCATTTTAACAACAATAAAAAATAATGCCTTCGTTTTTATGTGCGTAAAGAAGTATTAACTAGTGCACATGGATCCGGAACGATTACACGCAGGTACAGAAGCCGGATACTAACGCAAAAATGCAGAGACAGAATGCGACAGCATTTAAAATTACTCACAAGATTTACTGCTGCTTATCACCGGGGTGTCGGGATTTGGAGAGTTCTGTGCTTGCGGGGTACTCCACAGGCGAACAGTCCAAATCACTCTAGCCTTCACTAGAGTATTTAAACAGAACCGCCCCGCGTGAGGGAGGAGCGGCACGACCAGATCCTCCTCTCCTTATTGCTCCGTTACGCGAGGGGGAACGGAACAAGAGCGCATGCAATACCATTATGTACGACATCATGCAACCATCAATGCATTACAAATATCAATTTGCAGACATGCATTACATGTGGAGGTTTTTGGTTACTGTGCATATTAATGTTACGTTTACGCAAGCAACTTCCACTCAGTTAAAACATTTGCAGCGAGAATGCAATTGCAGGGAAAGTGTGCGCCCTTATGTAAGTGTATTGGGTTCACTCGGAGACAGTTCGTTCTATTAATCAGCAAGAGTTAGTTTTCCTGTGTGACATAAAACGTGCAGGCAGACAACTATAACGTATGGTAAAGTGGTCAAAGCAGCCTTTGCGTGAAGATATTTATCACGTTAGGTGTTTGTATGTACGTATGACATTAAATTAAGAAACAGTCATAGTTTTTGGCAGCAAATGCTTTCATTGAGTGTTAAGGATGGATGAAGGTAGTGTGATTAATTATGGTAAGCCATAAAACTGTTACATGCAAGCTGTCCCCATTGTTCAAATAATATTTATGGATGAGCTGACATGAGGTCGACTTGGACGATACAATCTAATAAAATTGTAGCGCTATCTGGTGACATCTAATGTATGTTTTACTTTCTTTAATCTTTACAGTTCCTTAACAGGATGCAATGGGGTGCAAACAAATTTGGAACAGACAGAACGAAAGCATGGTGTAAAATATCTGATATTACTATGCACACAATATTTACACATTGATACGTTCGTACATTGACGATTCACTGATGATTCGGTTAAACGACCGAATACAATGTATTCGGTTTGTAGCACGTAATATGTTTGTGTGAAGAAGGCTTTGAACCGTGATGGTAAAAGCGACTGCAAAAAATGTAACGCTAGATTTGATAAAAATGTGATGTTCAAGGGTTTTAGGGATACCATGTTGTAGGTTCTTTGAAGTCATCAAAAACGTTGTCATTTCACAATATGTAGACACAGTAGACCTTTCCAAATTTAATCTCTGATATTGGTTAAGGTAATAGCCTAATGGTGTCCCTTTTTGAGGGTAGTTGGATGAGAGTATTATGTGCTTGGTATTAATAGCAGAAGAGTCATTGAGGCTGGGGATCCACATGTTTTGGCTTTGGTCAACATCTGTTTTTGCCACGCTGGCACTATAACAACTGGGTTTAACAGGGAGAAGGGTTGGAAGAATTATCGTAAGTGATGCTTTAAGCACTGGAGAATGGATATGCCAACCACGGTTTCATTATTTACTGAGATAACTTCTTGTGTGAGTCAAAGGGATTCAACGTGCCAATCCCAACCCCAACAAGGCAGACCAGCTGTTATCAAGAGAGGGATCCCTGCAGCTGTGTGGAGGGTGATTCCTCTTCACTGTACACAACTGGAGAGGCAGGTCCCACCCGTATGTGTATTCCCTATCACTACGCACATCACATTCCTCTCCATCTCTTAGGCATGCACCTCCCTCCTCCCTCGATTGCAACTTCCTATATAAGGGCAACCTCCTGTTTTGTCCAATAAATCATGTTATGGACACCTGGCTTCTCCAGGGCCTGGGATAGATAGGTATGTGAGCAAAAGTGATGCTGATTGGTGACAGAGTTGGAGGACACCAGGTTCTGGATGTTGCAGCAGAGTCTGGTAATTATCAAGATTGTGGATAGTGTGAAGTAAGGAAGCAGAAAGCCAAGGGATCTGGGAAATGGAGGGAGTAAAAGACACGCAGTGTACATGGGCCTTGGGTGCCATATATGGACAGTGGCGTCTGTGAGGAATCTCTGCAGCATTCTCTGTTTGAAAGTGTAGCGAAAGCGGCCAGGACTACTGACTAAATATGGTACAACAGCAATGGCATTGTTAAAACAAACAGTGCAGCTAGCATGAAGATGAGTTTAACTTATTTACCTCCTAACATCTCCCTCTGCGTTGATTCTTTGTTCTGCACCAATTTATCAGGAATTGATTTTTCATTGAAAAATTTATACTAAGGGTGTCTGTGCATCTGAGGAAGTAACAGATTTCCCAGAAGAGATACTTTTGAAGAATGACACATAACTTGACAAATTATATGCTGTCATTTGGCACACTTTCTCAGTTCCTCTTCTGTTCCTACACAGTCCATGCCAGAACATATGCCACTGAATGCTGGTTTAAGATACAAGGAAACAAGGAAGGCCTAGTACCATGTGAAATTTGTGGAAGAAGGTCCACCTGTGCCTCTATTATTCTATTAATGAACATTCTCTCGGTTTATCCCAAGCACTTTAAGTTTCCATCGGACATTGGCATTGGCGGAATGGACATTCTACAGGACGTAAGCTGACGCAAAAGGCACACAAGGGAGCAAGTGGATGGAAAAACTTCAGGGGATCAAGTGCAGAAGCCCAGGCACAAGCTGTCTCATTCCTGCCCGAAAACAGCCTGTCTGCTGTAGCTCTGCCAAAACACACTGCTCTTTTCTTCAGCTCTTAATACCCCTGTGAATTTTACTCTTTCTAAAAAGGGATAGAGGAGACACGACAGTCAGTATGTTCGCAGGTGATAGATGTAGTCAGTGTGGGATGTGAGGACAGAGGGAATGTTTGCCACGTGCCTTATTGCACTTCTCCATGAAGTGGATTTTCACATTGACTATTGACTGGTCACTGAGGTATGGAGAGTGAGCCAACACAGGTGAATCTGACCTTCACAGAAGTACAAAAATGGAAGGCACAGCAAAATCTGATGATAAAATGACTTGCTACGTTTCTCTGATTCACACTCACAGCTCTGGAAAACATGATTCGCAAAGCTATTCTTTTCTTCCTTATCTTTCCACCTCTCCCTCATATTTTACATACACAAATGGAGTCAGGGAAAAATATTTAAAACAGAATTTTGGAAAGCCACTTATTAAATAGATACAATAGCCTTACAATAAGGATAAGGATGTTTTATTGTCATTCCAGGACATGTTGTACATGACAGGGAACGAAATGAGGTACTCAGGTCCCGGTTCGGTAATAGCAATAATTATAAAAAAATCAGGAAGAAGCAATAATAAAATCAAAGAATAAGCACACAATAAAACATCATTAAAGATAAAAATAAGTAAATAAATATATAAATATGAGTATAAAGTGAGCTGAGTGTGAGGAAAGGAATAAAACTTTAAAAAATCTAAAAGATAAACAGACAGTAGTAGTCATAGCAGCAATTGTTCAATGAGAAGCAGCAATTGTTCAGTGAAATTTCAGTCTTAAAGTGCAAAATGTATCAGTCTCAAATTGCAACAATGCAATTGTTGCAATTACTCCACTGATGTGGAGTAATGGTAATAATAATAATAGCAGCAATTGTTCAGTGAGATACAAAATTTGTCAGTCTCACGGAGTCCGGGAAGAAGCTATTCCTCAGCCTGGTGGTTCTGGCCTTGATGCTGCGTAGCCTCCTGCCTGAAGGGAGGGGGGAAAACAGTCCGTTAGTAGGGTGGGTAGAGAAGAGAGGGATAGAGATGTTTGTCCTTTTTAGTTTTCTGCATTGGTTGTTAAGAGAAAATCATTAGAATGCACGGATATTCCTTTCATCATTCTACCCATAGAAGGTCACACAATCTGTAGTCCAACTCTTTTGCATTACCATATGTTTATGGGTCTGTTTGACCTCAATGGAATGCAATTGGATTCTAATTTAGGCTCAGAACAAACAATACGTCTCTCTGGTACAGCTACACATTTGGCAACAACATTTAGGTGCCAGCAAATTTGTCAACCTCATTTATACATCTGTTTTACACCCAGCTAATCCCAAATAATGTATATTGCTTATGGATATAACCTATGTCAGGAAATTTCTTTCCAAAAATTTCTTTCCAAAGAATAATAATTTGAAATGATGGTGATGCTTCCTATGAAAATCAAGGTGGAAGTTCTGACTTCGTAATTTTTGCCCCAAAAAGTGACATGATGTAGTATCCATTATGTATTGGTCGGATTATGAAATCTGTGATCAGTTCATGCACAAACTTTTATCATCAGCCATGAGTTTCAATACTGCTCTCATCTCCTAATGTCCATGTCACATTGCAGAATCATCAAGTGCTGGACAATAGACACCCACAGAGGGAGGTAGAGGAAATGCCTCAATTATCAATGCCTCAACTACCTCAATTGCAACTAGCCTCAACTGCTACCTTTACAATTTCAGTAGCCCCTCAGTTCATGCACCAGACCAACAGAGCCAGCTAATGGTTGTTAAATTAGCTAATGGAAAAGGAAAATGAGTTTTAGTTTAGTCAAAAATCCATTTTTTGGTTAAAGGTGTAAGTGATGGTACCAGCAACATAGTAACAAGGAAGAGTTCAATACTGCACAACCACGGTAGACATGAATGTCAAGTTCCCTTTTATGGTGCGCGAGGAAATGAGATGCCGAGAAGCTGGCCACAGCAGATGTTTGTGTGACCTGTGCTGGGTATGGGCCAAAGGGACGATGCTTTCTCTCTCTTGCCAAGGGGGAGTGGGAACTTACACTTTGCACGGAGGTATACATGCAATAATATCATCCATCAGCATTATCCATCAATTATATTCTATATGCTGATGTTCATTCCTTGTTTGTTTTTTATCGGTGGACCTCAGGAAAGCAATACCATATAAGGCTGAAGTATGAAAATTTTGTTCTTTCATTCAAACAAATCCAATTTAAAGACAGCATTCATAAAGTGATGGCAATGTTAGGCATGGAGCTCATTTGTATATTAAATATATACTTTTTCATTTGAAAGAAAAATATGAATTTTAGAAAATTCATTTTAGAAAAATATGAATGGTGTGAATGGTGAACTGACTATCATCTGACCTACTGTTTTCCTAAATATGTGGGAAATGTTTCCTCTACCCAACAAAACAGCAATTTGTGTGCACCTATGTCACAAACCACACTGAGACACTGAGATCTGGACTGTATTTAAGCTCTTTCTATTTTTCTGATACCATGATCATAGTGCACAATTCTCCTTATACAGTCACAGAGTCCAGATCAGCAGTGATATTTGGCTTGAGTTCAGAGGGAATTTATAGGAGGCAGTAGGGAAGATTTAATCACATCCCTTATAATATACATAATCCTCATTTGAACCATGGACTTGCATATATGGGATACTCCAGAGCTGTTTTTCCAGTATGATTGACACATAGTATCAACACCGTTACTTTGGTACATGACTGTTGTTTAGCTACTCTTGCATACTGCAACTGAAGATGGATCATGCACATAATTTAGACAGAAGATTAATTTCAAACTGTCTGACTTCTGCAACTTATAATACAGTCAATACTGAAGATGTCATTTCCATGAGATGTCTTTCCATCTCAAAGATGACACAATTGAAAACATGCTCTCTACCCACTCACTCAGGTAAATCTTTAATGGTAAATCATATAATAGAAGGGGATGTAACATTTATTTTTGCCAATGTATGCACAGTTGTGGGGAAATAAATCTGTTTTTTGTACCCTTGTTGTGTTGAGCATAACAAATAGCATTATTAGGCAAGCATTAATGTACTTGGACTGAGTATACGATGATAGTTTTTTGCTAAGACTACTAACCAAAGTCAATAAGACCGAAAATCTAGTTAAGTGTTTAATTAAATTTTATCAAATGCATATGGTATGTTTTCCCAGAAATAAGCTTGTTCTGTTGCGTGTGAATGCATGGTATTCTTATGCATTACTCCAAGTGAATCCACTCAATTTATGACAAAGTTGAACATATATGGGGAAAATGGCATGGAAATGTGCATAAATGAAATGTGTAATCACTAAAAAAAAGCAGTAAGTTTTCATATCCCACACAGCTGAAAGGACTAGGTCCAGGATACACATAGGATTTCCGAAAGTACATTTCATGTTCTAAAAACTAAAGTGAGCTCAACCGGCTTTACACTTTATGAATGCATTTCCAGTATTCGGACTCCATTACTACTTTACTGTAAGCTACTGTAAACTAAGAACAAAGGCAATACACAATCTCCATCATATATTGTGAACATGTTCTGCTGTATGTAAATAGGATCAGAGGTTTTGCAACTAGTTTCCACTAAGTTTGTAGTGTTTCAGCCTGTACTTCAAAAGTTGGATGAAAATCTCAACTCTACGTAGCTGCTGCCCCCATGTGATGAAAAACAATATAGCAGGCAAAATGTTTTCTTTTAAAATATCAAATTTATTATCTTAGTAGTTACTGAAACAACAGTGGCATTACAAATTATAGTGGCATTACAAATTATAATTCTAACCTGAAAAAAATCATTCCAGATACCATTTAAAAAAAAATCAACTAAACCTGATGTATTTTCACAAGCAACAAGCAGCTACCTTCTTTATACAGAGTTGCATGTACAGTCCAGCTGCCAAACACTGAAGTTTTATGAACCTGACATGTTTTTGAGGTAAAAATCATCAAAATTTACAATGTGCGCTATACAAATTGTATGTACACCACACAAAACATGGCAACAAAGATTGTGTCAATGACACATTTGTGAAATGGTGGCTTCTTTTTGGGAATTTAAGTCAATATCTAAAGCACACAAACCATACTGTGCACCAACAGTGAGCAGTCTCAAAGTAAAAAGCACTGATTGTGTGGCCCTGCTGCCATTACTGGAGTGAAACAGGATGTAAAAGACACAAAAGGCAAATGGTTCCTCAGACAGTGGAAGTGAAAACGCTATTCAGAAACATTCAGATCCCCTTCTGGTAACATGCACATCCCTGTGGTAAACATAAGTCATCTGTAGCCTCCCTGTAGGACAAGCGGCTCTACACTATTCTTCCCAACTGGACCTTGTTCTGGGCCACCTGAGGGCAGAGAAACAATTTTATTGATCTTTTCAGACACAGAGGTGGATAATGAAGTGGCAGTTTAATCTAGGGAAGGGTGGACAGACAAGTGTCAAAGCGCTGCTTTTCTCCTCTCAATCACGAGTGTCCGTGCAGTGGCGCGATCACATATCGTAATACTACTGCTTGTCATTACTATTAGAGTGCATGCATGCTTAAGAGCTCCCCACAAGCCCGTGAGTGCTGAGGCTGCTCAGAGGGACGGATCTGCTGCCTGCCAGTAAGGAGCTTTATGTGCAGCCCCAGATGTCTCACCTGCCCTGCTGCCCTCACCCGCCGGACGCACGCTGTGCTCTCTTGAGGCTGGTGCAGCTGAGCTCCTGAGGAACAGCTTATCTCCTTTCTCTCCTCCGCTGCTCAGGAAGTGAGACAGCAACCCGTACAGCAGAGGGCTAGGCCACAAGACAACATTTTAAGACATGTCTGCGTTTCTCAACGTTTCAAACTATATATATATATATACATACACACACACACACACACACACACACACACACACACACACACACACACACACACAGAGAAAATGTGCATTTTTTATTAAATGTTGGTATAGTGTCTCTAATGCAATGTAAACAGGAGCAACTAATTAAAACTAACACCATGATCAAATCTCTTTCAAGAAATATCTACAGTGTATAATTTTCAGAGGTGTACACATAGCCTAACTATCATCATCAGTTAAATGCTGCCAATAGCTTGATGAAGACACAAAAGATAGGCAGGGAGAAACTGCAGCAGCTTTCACTTACACAGATCTGGCACTGGGGTCTTCCACCACATTCAGCTCATTTGCCATAAACTGCCTGTCCAGGGGCACCTCAGGCTGGCCAGACTCTACATTATAAACAGAATTCTCATAATCAACCCTACTATGGTCTATACACAAGTCCTGCATGCCATGAAGTCTGAGATATGGTACTGAACACGACTGATATGGATCCACTTAAACTCAAAACTACTTAATCTGGCTACTTAATCTTACGGCCTGGGTTTATACTCAAAATTTAACAAGGCGCAGTCACCAAACATATATGACAATTCCTGGGTGATCAGGATTAATGGCAGTTCAATACATCTTTTGACTGATTGCCAACCTGCAGTCAGAACGGAGGCGGTGTATCGATATTTGTTGAATTCCAAATACTCCCGGATCAACTCGTTTATGAGAAGATTCTCATGCGACAGAGTAGGCCGAGTCTCACTTTGGTCGTCAAGTGCCTTGAACACCTCAGCCCGGATGCGAGCTTTCAGCTGACCCAGGACCCCCCGGGCCTCCAGGGTTTCTTTTAGTGCTGGTTAGATAGAAGAAACAATGTTGTTATCCAAGACAGGATACACGGAGAGAATCTGGATAGGCTGTGAAAGCTGGCACAGACAGAAGGATTGGGTAAATAACTATAGCTAACTCGATATTATTGCAATATACGCTCTATCTATGCTGCATGACTCCCAAGAGACACAAGGTTAGCTAACCCTGGTCTACCCATGTAGCCAATAGGTACCAACACAGTTGTGTACCCGATACCAGCTGCTAACTAGGCTTACAAAGTTAGCTCGTTACCCAGCTATCTCATATTCTATTTACTTTATATCAGGTAGCTAGCTTGCTAGCCAAACATTTAATGCCCGACTACACATCTAATGTGGATTTAAGTTAGCTAACTTACCCAGTCTTGCTAGCATTGTCTGATACGTTCTAGTTAGCCAGCATTTCTAAGATACAGTACAGTAGCTAACTGGGCAGATTAGCTATTTATTTCATGTCGGATAGCTAACTAGCTAGCTAGCCAGCTACTCAAATATCAATTGCACGACTTCACATCCAATGTAAGTTAAGTTATCTAGAGGTTAGCTAGTCTTGTTAGCATTGTCTGACATGTTCTAGTTACACAGCATTTCTACGATATGCTAGAGACTAGATAGACTAGATACAGTTATCTAACTTGGCTACAAGTTATCTAACTTGGCCACTCATTTGGGACCCGCTTGCATTAGACACACATGCTAACTATATTTCAGATTGCTAGGCGCAAATGTATATTCGCATTTGGCTTCATAGCTTTAACTTTCTATAGCTAGTAAGGCACACACCTGATTTCAGCTCTGTTACGGTCGCCATCGCAACGTAACTGTCACTTCCGAGTTGAGAGGTTACCTCAACACCCGGCTTCTGGAATCATGCTCGGAGAGAACTCGGGAGACTACGCCCTCTGGCTGCATATCAATCAACTATACGAATCATCAAGTCAGTGAGTTGGGAGAAAGCAGAACCATGATTACCTGTTTCACGTCCCTGAGGACTTGGGATCTCACAGCAAGACCTACAGAAGAAGGTCCCCCACAGATCACGTCATTCTTGCTTTCCTTACTGAAAACAGAGGCACTGATTGGCAATCATTAGCATTAAATAAAGGTTTCCAAAATAATAACACAATTTTACTGATGGAGACAGTATGCTGTTTCTGTCGTTAGCCTCGTCTTTATTAAAAAACACTTAATTAGAGTGCTGATTTTTCATGTATGTGACTATTAATCTCACTGAAACCAAGACCTTGTTAGGATTAGGTGTGATATGATTTGGTGTGACAATATGTGCTGACTCTGAGAACACTAAACAAAATGACAACTCTTTTGCTTTTTAAATGAATAGAAACTTGGTTGCATTAATGTGAACCATGCACACACCAAACTTCATTTTAGTTTGATGTTATGCCCCTCTGCTAAATTTAACACAGTTGAACAAATCCTGCTCTGCATTTCTAACACATATTTGAACCCTGACCCAGGACTGTGTATTATTTTGATCACAAATGTCATAATGTGGGTTAACCCCTGTTACTTCATTTATTATATGTTACACCATGAACCGAAAACACCCATTGGTGATCTGCTGGTTATAAATAAAGCCTTTTTTAGAAGCTAAAAAGCCTCAAGCAGTGGCTGCAGTTTTGTGGTTACTGAAGAGATGCAAGGGATACCGAGTTCCCAAATGTAATGGATATACCTAAATCATTGTGAACGGTGGCTGGCGATGAGTCAAAAGAGAGGCATATACCAAACTGATCTTGTGCAATCCTGAAAACCTTTGATATCATTGTATTGTGAATAAGTATCAGAAATGAGGATGGCTGCTATATTACAAAAAAACAAAAAAATAAACCTAAAAAACTACAGTACATGGTACATTTTCAGCCAAGTCTTGAACCAGTGCTTACAGAACACAGTGCTGATGTGTGTTCCCTACATCTCCCTCTATCAGGAAGTCCCTAGTAATAGGAGAGTGAGCCTTCATGAAATCATCAAATAGATGCAGTGACCATATGTTATTTGTGACTCGCTGATTTTGAGCAATCCTTTTGTTTCACTGTTTTTTTTCTAGGTCCGTGCACATGGCTGTTACATCTATTATGGGGTTCATGAAGCCTCACTCTCCCATCACCATTGCACAGGCTTCCTCTGCATCATCCCCCAAACACAGTGTCTGCACACCTACACACACAGTGACAGATGCATGCAAATGGCTCACTTCAGCAAAGGAACAAAGTTGCAAGTGAGCTGGCATGATGTGGGTTTCAGTTTAAGACTAGCCTATCCTCTGGCTATATTTTCTTTGCTTGTCCAATGTCTTAGCCTAGAAATGAGACATTGCTTTTCACAGAGTTTGGCTCCATATGTCTGCCTCTGTCTGCATTAAAGGGGTGCCTCATTATATCTCAGCCCCCTCATTCCTCAGCCACCTCAGTCCTTCAAACCATATGTACTGGTCAGATCACTGTGCTCTACCACCTTGGGACAACAAATTGTCCCCTCTCAACAGGGTAATTCGTCTTAGCCACAATGCCAGTCTGTACTGCTCCCCAAGTAGTGGAATGAACCTCCCACAGGGGTCAGGACAGCAGAATCACTGGCCATCTTCCAACGCAGACTGAAGACCCACCTCTTGAGACTGCATCTTGGTTCCGGGTCCGTCCCCACCCCCTAGCACCTGTTATTTATATTACTTGCCACTTTTTACTTGTAGTATCATGATATCTTTTGGATATTGTGATCTAGAGACATCGAGATATATGATAGTGTATGTACTTGACCTCTCTTAGTTTTTGAGGCTGACTAGTTTCACTCGTAACTGAAAGGTTGCCGGTTCGATCGCCCGCTGGGACACTGCTGCTGTACCCTCGGGCAAAGTACTTTACCCACAATTGCCTCAGTAGATATCCAGCTGTATAGATGGATAACATTGTAAAAAAAACTGTAACAGATGTAAGTCGCTCTGGATAAAAGTGTCTGCTAAATGCCAATAATGTAATGCAATGAATGGTGTTGTGCTCACATTCGATGGTCTGGGAGTGTTGTCAGCCTGCTCTGTTGCTCATTTAACTTATATGGTTACAATTCTGTTCTCTCATGTTGGAGGTTGCTCTAGATAAGATCATCTGCTAAATGAACGCAGTGTAATATAATGTAATGTAGATAAGCTTTGGTAACTTGTGAAAAATAAGATCACACTGAACATTTCATGCATGTCTTCAGTCTGTCTGGAAGCCAAGATATTGCTTGTAACTCCCTGCCCTGAAGTTATTTGTACAGGAAAATTCAGGACTCAGTAATCCTTAGTGAAACAAAAACATGTTGTCTTTCTCCATTCCTACTTTTAGAAGTTTGTTGATCCTATGTAGTAGCATGTAGTATATGTAGCGGGTGACCACACTGATAAATACTTCACATTCCTTATATCTTCTTGTCTGAGGTTACCCCAGATGGTATTTGCTAATCGCATACTGACATCTGGTGGTGAAAAGACATCTGTACATGCATGTTGAAAAGTAATGGCTTGTTAGTGATACTCACCACAACAACAAGATTTTACAGAAAAACCGTGGGGTTATTTGGTTTGTTTTATCCTGATTAATGGTTATTCCTAAGAATATGCCCATAACGTCAAAAAAAAAAAAAATCTTACTAAAGGTTAGGTTTTAAAATGAGCAATGTAGTTTAAGGACTTTTTCACAAGTCTTACATATCATGCGTTAATAAAATGAAATGCACTATATTGTTCACAATGTCTGTCTGTGATGGTGTAATGAGAATAATGTGTCATGGCTCTGACTGTAAGCATTTCTTTCATTTCTGCTGTAGGTGAGATCTCGCAGCCACAACTGGAGTGGTGGAGACCAGTACAGATAAGATAACCCCTTCTGGTGAACCACTGGTCTGAATGGATCCCAAATGAAGCCATCTGTTGTAAGGGAGAACCTGTAGCCCTCCACCATCTTCATCTCATTCTTTAGCATCTTTTACCTTCTCTATAATCACAAGGGCCTTCAGGTGTCTGACTGAGGCTATGTACAGAAGGCCCTGTCATCAGCAGCATGCAGCCCTACACAGAGATACATCTTTATGCAGGCCATGCTGTCATCATCACACCCCTTGGTCTTTGTGCAGTCCTCATTTATGTAACTGCTCTATCTCCCAGTCTAGTATTACCTTTCTTATTGATGACCCTGTGAGAGACAGACATGAATGTATTTCTCTTTCTACATCCTCCTTGTAATATTTTTGCGATGAGTGGATGGTTTATTGTTGTAAGGTTAACAAGTCTCTTAATTTGTAAATATATACAACTACCCTAAATACCTGCTGACTTCTTCTTCACCTTAATTCATGTGAATGTCTTTGTTCTGCTATAGCCAGGTTAAGTAACTCTGGAAATGCTAGGTGCAGGTGTAAGCATCTGTGCACATTTACACAGATGTGTTTCAGTTACCTCAAAGAAGGGACTGCCATTTTCTGTATCTCCAGTTTTCATTGGAGACAAAACTATAATGTTATTAAAATTCAGTGATCAAATTGTTAAAAGACTCAAGAGTGTATGGCTTTAATTCAACATGCCACTGCCGAAAAAGACGCAAAACTCACTCAAAATGGTTTGTAAACAAACAAAAAGAGTTCTTTTAAAGTGAAGTCTGTGGTTTCAGCTGCAGTGTTAGGGAATAGCAGAGTAAAGTTTTCATTTAGTTGCCAGTTGTGGTTGCAGGTTGCACATATTATGAATACTGTCAGTTTTTCCAGGTGTTTGCAAGATTGATGTGACTGCCACTGCAGCCTGGAGATGGGTATGGCCTTACCACAATTACAGTTGATGCTGTTTCGCTCTGGCACTGAAACATTTGGTGTGTGGGACAGTTCGTTCTGTCTTCTTTTACATGTGTGTTTTTCAGTCGTTCTGTTTACGTTTGGTTCCGAGTGTCTGTCTCTTTTGAACACAGTGTTACTTGAGTTCACCAGGTGAATTCTTGACTTTATATCTACTGTCTTGTGCATCGAAAATTATGATGGTAACAATTTAATATTACTGTAGTAAAATTTTATCTGATTTTATTTATCATGTAATATCACAGTAATGATCTGCCTGTGATTTTTATAAAAATAATATTCAGATTTTAAAATGTTTTTGCAATAAGCTTCATTTTACATCAAGGTGCAACAAAAATTAATGCAAAAGGGGAAAAAGAACATAAAAAATATCATTTACATGTGTTGCTGTGGCATATATACTTGTGATAGTTGACAGACAATCTTCTGCCAAGCCTTCTCCTGTCTATTATGGCACAAGCCCCTCAACACCTTCACTTCCTCTTGTCATCATTTTCCCAGCATCCATCCTCCTCCCCTGTTCCTCCTCTCCTTCATTTAGGTACCCCATCCATGTAATCAAACAAGCTTGTCTCAGGGCCAGGTGCAATATCTCCATGGACTTCAAGCCAAAGATGCCATTAACTGTATCTATGCTAAGTGTCTTAATGTTAAATGTAGTGAATTTCCATATCTAAAAATTCATTCAGTGAACACTTTTTTTTCACGGTGAGAGAAGTAAACAGTTGGAGCATAGAGAATATGTAATATTGCTATGCTGTTCTCTTTTTCTTTAGGGCAAATGAGAATTAATATGTGGGGGGGGGGGGGGGTGCAATGAAACAATCCAGCATGATTCTGATGTCATACGCATAATATATGTTCTATACACAGCTAACATGTATACATTCCAGGTTTTTGTAAACATGCAGTTACCAGTGTGTCTGTAAATGCCTGTGCAGGGCTAACAGCAGACTGCAGACAGAGTGTTTCGATACGAATGACTAACCACGCTGCCAGAGAATTGACAGTATATAATAAAAGCAATTAAAATGAAGTTTAATGTGAGCCTGAACACACAGGCCAACTCAAGCGTATCATTTCATGGATGTGGGTGCTGAAAGATCGGTTTACTGAACCTGCGGTCTTGTGGATTATGTGAAGTTGTGTATCATAATCTTGTCCTCTCTGAATGGCAGTGAAATAACATGTCAAAACAGTGTTTCCACACAAAAATACAATCGCTAAAATTACTATTAAAATCTTCACTTTGAGACAGAAGGTAGTAAATGAACATAAGGTAAAGCTTTACACAGCAATGGAGCGCTGCTTTGGTTACATTTTACATCCACTCCAAAGGTGAGGTAAAAACCTTGGCACATCTTGGTACACTCCTCAGACATATTAATAAATGTGCAGTTTTGTTGTCATTTCATCTTGTAAATCTTAGAATCTTATGCACCTTGGGCAAAAAATATGATTATTCAGAGAGGTTTAAAGTAGAGTATGTTGTGATGAAAAATTGAAAAATTGATGATGAGAAAATTACGCCTGACTAATTATGTTGTGCATAACTTGCAAGTTAATTTTGAGGTGGTATGTAATTAAAAATAGAAGGACTAAGGTTTTATTTTAAATATATCAATATACATGTTTTTTGCCTTTTTGCCTTGTACTTCTGTCTGTACCCTATTCAGTTGATTCATCATTTCAAAAATAATTAATGACCAAATGCTTCCAAAAGTTTATTTTTCACATAGAGGAACAACTCAAACTTGAAACACACAGTCAACCAAATGTAAGATTAAATACAAAAGTATAAATATAATACATTCTTTACATTTGTATTTAAAAGGCACATATATTTCATTTCATTACATAAAAATAATTTCAATTTTTTTTGCATATTGTCTTTACCAGTAAGACAAGCAAGTATGCACAAATTTTGGCAAACGGTTACTCCTCTGTTGAAATGTACATACATGACTTCCTTCCATAACACAAGTTCCTTTTTAATGGAGAAAGTCTGCCAGTTTGCCTGCTTTGTTCAAAATGGCTGTGGAGCTCCAGACTGAGATACTACATCCAAGTAATAGAAAATAGACAAGTGACCTGAAGAAAGAAGTTAACATTTCAGAGCTGGCAAAATGCTAGCTTGAGGGGGGAACTGGTGGGGAAGATGTGTGATGCACCCTGCTGAGTGGCACTGGCACTTCACTGCTGTGTGCACCTCTAGCATGTGGGGTAAGTGTGTACAGTAAGTGGGTCACCAGTGCCATTGCAACATCTGTGGTGAAGCATTCAAGTTATACGACCTTCAACAATGCAGTCTGTGTTGACCGTTTTTTTGGTGTTTACTTTGCTGAAAATAAACCAACGCCACAAAATACTTGGAACCCAACACCTTGGCTCATTGTTGTGTTTTCGTCTTCTCACAACGCTCATAAAACATTAACATGGTTCGTCAGGGAACAGACTGGGATGATGGGAAGAAATCTCACATCTCAGGTTTTCTAAGTTTAAGCTGGAGAAACATTACCTTAGTGAGAGTGTTGACATCAACAGGAATGATGTTTATCCCTCACAACATACTTCGCTAATGGGTTCATGCACAATACTCCAAATATACTTTTTCCTCCACAACTGTCGAAATCTTTGGAATTGATGAGTTCAGTTTGTCTCTACGTCTTCCGATTCTAGACTTCCTGGCTTTATGTACAATTATATACAGCATGTGCTATACCATGAACCCCCTCCTGAAATCCACTGTGAGCACCAGTGTTACAGTCTTACCCCTCCATCCCTCCATGTGAGAACAACCTCCACACCCTCTCCTATGAGCACCTTTATCTGTCATCACTGCACAGCCTCCTATGTGAGAGGCCGGCAGAGATGGAGTCATGACACCTTGAGCTTTAGTACTGGATTTTGACAGATTTGCAAAAGCATCTATTTTTCCAAAAAAGAGGTCCTAGCTGCCCTGGAGCTTCAAATGACCAGCTTTCCTCTGAGGATGCTGTAGAACCCCTGCTGTTCCCCACCCTGGATCCCTTTGCCTGGAGGGCTCACACCAGCCCGGCCTCCCGGCACATTCTGTAGAAATGGCCTCTCTGTGCGATGAGATTGGATGGGGAGTCCATCTCCGCGATATGCCCTTTGTCCATTACAATAACTCTGTGGGGTGGGATGAAAATGAGAAATCAACTTTTTCTCTGGTTCCTTTGACTCCTTTGACTCCTAGTATAAAGTTTAGCCCAGCTTTACAGTAAATATATGGACCACACTTGTTTTTAAAAACAGTATTTAATTCTTTTACTCTTCTATCGGCTATATCTCTGTTGTATCTGTCTGCCTTTGAGGCTTCTCTGTCTCTTTATTTTTGTGCCTTACCTGGTATAGTCCATGATGGTGTTGAGGCGGTGAGCAATGGTGAGCACTGTGCAGTCTTCGAACTGGCTGCGGATGGTGGACTGGATCAGGTTGTCCGTCTCCAGGTCCACAGCCGCCGTGGCTTCGTCCAGAAGCAGGATCTTGGTTTTGCGTAGGAGAGCGCGAGCCAGACACACAAGCTGCCGCTGCCCCAGACTGCAGAATGAGACAGAGCGCAAGACTGTCAGACTGCTTGAGACAGGGATTTAGAGAGTCAAAGAAGTGGACCCAGAACCACTATACTGAGTTTTAAGGAGGAAGAGCCTTACCTTAGGTTCTCTCCCCCCTCTGAGCACTCGTGGTTCAGTTTGTCCGGCAGGCCTGACACAAAGTTCTTGAGATGGGCGAGTTCCAGAGCACTCCACACCTCCTCGTCGGAGTACGCATCAAAGGGGTCCAGATTCATGCGCAGAGAGCCAGAGAACAGCACTGGGTCCTGAGGGAGGCAGACAGAAACCCATCACGCACAAAGTTTCGGCAGCAGCTGCCATTGATCTAGTGAGCAGAGAGGAAGGTTAGACAAAGTGCAATGTGGGGGTAGAGGCCCTCTCTGTCTCTGTCCATGCAGTGAGAGGCACACTGCCTCTCTGTTTTATGAATAGTTTGGTTAGGACATGGCAGCCTGTCTTTGGTTTTGGTTTATTGAAACAAAGTTGAGTCTATTTTGGGATGAAGGGAGATTCCGGCTTCCTACAGCCAACTGGTTTTTCTTAATCCTTGTTTTCTTTTTTATTTGTGCCATGCCCCATTTAACTTTGTTCTGACCTAGTTTTTGTTTGGATTTGCTTAGCTTGACTTTATTTCTTTGGTTTCATCCCTACTCCTTTTTCTGTCTTGTTGCTGTCTACTATCTGACTGTAAAGGTGGCAAATCTCTTTGAGACTTTGAGACTGATTATCTTGCCACTGACTGTGGAAACTGTCTGATAAGACTATGACAAAGCTTCCATACAGGCAAAAGACTCTATCTTTTTTGAAATACAGACTTGCTTTTCAACCATCAACCTGTTTATTATATCCAGGGTTGAGACTGGATTGTTACAGCTATACTGTCGATAGATAGGTATTCTGTAGCATTACGTAAGCATATTACAACAGACTACAGTTTTTTCTGTTTCTTGACTAAGAGGTCTGCAGTACCTGTGGGATGATGGTGATGCGGGACCTCAGGTCATGAAGTCCTATCTCAGCGATATTGATTCCATCAATGTAGATTTCTCCTTTGGCAGCCTCCAGGATCCGAAAAATTCCAAGGGCCAAGGAGGACTTCCCAGCTCCAGTTCTACCCACAATTCCAACCTGAGAGACATAATGCAGAATGGATGTGAGAACAAGAGGTATTTTGCAAATGTATTATTTTTCCAAGAATGTTCTTATTTCATCTGTTAAGGGAGCCTGACCTTCTCTCTCTCTTGGATGTGCAAAGTGATGCCCTTAAGAGCCCATTCCAAGCCCTTGCGGTACTGCAGGCCATAGTCATGGAACTCAATGGTGCCTGTTTGAGGCCAGGCTACAGGGAGGGCGCTGCTCTCTACCGTCCAGGCTGCCTGCACAATCAGTGGATCAGAGGATCAGCGTATGATCTATGCTTCAGATAAAACTCACTGTCAATGAAGTAAATGGAAAAGTGAGGACATGTTTGGAGATGCTGATGCTCACCTCTTTTGGTGTGTCAGCATACTCTTTCACCCTCTCCACTGACACAATGTTATTCTCCACATCTGTCCATGACCGCACAATCCAGCTCAGAATTCCTGTAACCTACAAAACAAAGGAAAGTGTTCTGGTCCTGTGATCATGTACAGTCATTTTCTCACTCCCACACATCAGCCACATGTGAAGGTACCCAAAGGTGTATAAACCCACAATCAATAGAAGGTGCTGCTTTTGAGGATGTTCATCTCTTTGCAGCCAGATAGTGTATGTCCCAGAGGGAATGGAAGCAACATTTTCCACATTGCACAGAGACATCATTCATTCACTTTGTATTTGTACACACCGCAGCGTGAGGTTTGCTTACCTGCAGGGAATGGGATACCGCCAGACCCACAATGCCTGGACTCAGAGTCTCCTTCCCCATCACAGAGAGGATCGCTGCTGCGAGAACCACGCCGTTGCCAAGGAACTCGAGATTCACCGCCAACCACCTACAGAAAACACATGGGGAATTTAGAATTTGACTCTCGCGCTGAACGCTGTGTACACAATGGCCTGCAGTACAGCTGTGTCCTACTGTCAAGTCCCTCCATAGTGGGGAGGGTCATCTTCTGTTGCAGCATAACTCAGTCTGACCTGGTGGCCACGAATCTGGGGAAGTAGGAGGTCTGGTTGTGGTCGACCCTGTGGTTGGCCTGGAGGATGAACCTGGGCTGCTCCCCAAAGGCTCGGATCACGCTGGCTCCCTGCACCGTCTCGTTGAAGTGGGTGTAGATGGGTGAGCGGCTGACGGACTCCAGCCTGCGCAGCTGGCAGGATGTGGCCACGTAGAAACTCTGCAGCGCAGTGGAAAAAGAACGCTCAGGCTCTCAACCTATGGTACCAATAGGGATTTTCCAGCTTTCCTTGTGGGTCTGAGAATTTCTTAGGTCAGCAGGTGGAGGAAACTCTGTCTAAAACTAACACGAGGATCTCCACAGTGAGGCACATGTTGTTTTACTGAGGCGTTGCGTGCGTACCTGGATGAAGGCGTACAGGAGCGCCAGGGGTAGGATGATGACCGCTGCAAAGGGTGTCGCCAGCAGCACGATGATGCAGATTTCCAACAGCTTGAACATATAGCCCAACATCATCTTCAGCCCATCGGGGATCATGCAGTCGATGGCATCAATCTCCTTGGAGAAGCGGTTGAGTAGGTTGCCGCTGGGTGTGCTCTCAAAGAATGACATGGTGGAGTGTAGCACGTTGTTCAGGAGGTCCAGGTGCAGGGCTCGTGAGGCGATGATGCCTCCCACTGAGATCGCCACAGTTGTACCAAAAATAGCCACCCCTGGAATGCAGAAAACAGAGTCTAATAAGACACTTTTTTCACATCATTGATTAAGTTTCTGTCCATATATTTATATATGACATTATATTATTACCATTTAGCAGACACTCTTAGCTGGAGCAACTTACCTAGGTTAAAGCCTTCACATGTTTTCCTTTTTTATAGCTGAATATTTCCTGAGGCAATTCTAGGTTAAGTAGCTTGCCTAAGGGTACAGCAGCAGTGCCCCAGCAAGGACACAAACCAGCAACCTTTCGGTTACGAGCCCTGCTCCTTACCACTATGCTACATTGCCGCTTATATAGTAATACAGTGAGATGGATTCTGTGCAGTATTGTGAGATGTAGTGCTCACCAACCTTGTGCAAAGCCAAGGGCCCCGTAAACGCCCAGCTTCAAGTCTGTGTTAATCTGTGTTCCGTTAACAATGGGATCATCAGCCCACAGGCTCAGCCAATAGTTGTAAGCCAGTGAAGCGGCCTGCTGAAAGGCATACAGGAAGAGGATGGGCAGGATAAGGGCCAAGCCTATGGTCTTGAAGTACTCCATATACATTTCCACTTTCACCTGCAAGAATCCAGAGAAAAGGCAACAATCAGGATACACAGCTGCCAGAATAAGCCATCAAGATTGTTATCTTCTGAAAAGCTTCACAAATACTGATCACAATGGTTGAAAATGAAGAGCATGGGTGCTCTACAATCAACGGCAAACTCACCCTGCCAGTGCGGGCCCTGTCAACCTCAGTCAACTTCCCAAGATCCTCTGGGATCTGCTCCTGGTCTGTGTCTGTTATAGGCTCCATGGTCTGCAAACTGGTGCTGACAGTGTCACCTCTGAGTGGAACATAGAAATACTGACTTTACCTTGAGGTTTGGCTTTACTTATTTTCCAAAGTGCTCTGGAATGACTAAGGAGAACCATTGTTTCCATTAAACTGTCAGTGTTTTATCCAGAGCCATTCCCACCCAAAATCAACAGATGAGTTGTAAAGCCTCAAAAAGCAATAAATTCCCAGCAGCTGTCAGTTTGCATACCCAATAAGCTGTTCCTGGGAGAGGTCTCTTGAGAAAGGCATAAAGTCCGTCATACTGAGTCTTGAGGATGACTTCCTGGTACCTGCAACATGACCGCACAGCACATAAACATTAGCAACTGTAAACAGAGTCACGTTACTTATAGTTAATGTACCAATACAGATCAGAAATTCAGCAATATTAACACCTCAAGGTTCTTGATAAAATACACACATACAACAAAAACATAAGGATTACAACACTCAACTCATAGCTTGGAGAGAGAGAAAAGGTAAAAAGAAAAAAGCAATGAAAACAAAAAAGGGTTCTCTGTGTCAAATTCTGAAAAGGCCTTTCATTGTAAGTTACTGTTTAAAGATGGGAAGGAAACCTAAATGTCTCATTACAGTTTGAAAGAGGCAAAAAATTTACTTGGTCTGTATTTGAAGTAAGGCATAAATGAAGTAAGAATGTGAGCTGTGGCAGGGTATTTTCACACCACTGCACTCATTAAAGTCGGAAAAGCATGCCTTGACAAGGCTGTTATGCAGCAAAAGGCCTAATTAACCCATTAAAACACACTGTAAAGAAAGAGGGCAGATCCATATATATGGATGCAGTGGCCTCCAGAGTACATCCCGAGGGCAGTTCTTACCTCTTTGTACGGAGCTCTCTTTCCGCTCGCTGCTGGCGAAAGCCCGTATAAAGTCCGCAAAGGCGCCGTGCCGACTTAGCAGTTCTAGGTAGGAGCCCATTTCTGTGATCTCTCCATCCACCAGCACCAGTATCAGGTCTGCCTGCGGCAGGAAGCTCATCCCATGTGTCACTAGAATGCGTGTCTGCGTGCATAGAACCCACAGTGTTAAAACATACACTTCCAATAAGAAAGAGGCTAAAAGTCATTGTGTGTTAAAGTTGGATGGCAGTGTGTCTGTGGGAATTGGCAGTGGGGCGTGAGGGAATTGTGGCCGTTACCTTGTCCCTTAGCACACCCTTGGGCCCTATGACTTTGTCGAAGATGTGCTGACCCACATGGGCATCCACAGCAGATAAAGGGTCATCGAGAAGGTAAACGTCGGCTTTCCTGTACACGGCACGAGCCAGGCTCACCCGCTGCTTCTGGCCTCCCGAGAGGTTCAGGCCCTGAATGATATGATATGAAGACAAAGTGCGACTCATGACATTTCTGATCCAGATATTATATTACCCAGACCAGACAAAAAGGATGGCTTGGTATCCTATCTGACCTTCTCCCCGATCTCAGTGGCATCCCCAGCAGGCAGGATCTCAAGGTCAGGCAGAAGGGCGCAGGCCTCCAACACTCGCTGGTACCAGCTCTCCTTCTTATCACGTCCAAACAAGATGTTGTCTTTCAGAGTGGCATTCTGGATCCAGGCTTGCTGAGGCACATAGGCCACAGAACCCTGGGGAGAGGACAACAGGCAGCTGTAGGGGCTGAAGACAACCTTGCCTCTAAAAATTAAACATAAAGGTTCAAGCACTAATCTCTATTGCTTTATTTGAATTTTGGTTTAAAATGATACTGATGCTCAAAGTGAGAATGTCAAAACTCTAGCTTCCACGTAAGAGCATACATGCACCTTGACTTTGACGCTGCCACTTCTCCTCTCAGTTTCTCCCAGCATTGCAGAGAGCAGAGAGGACTTCCCACTGCCCACATGACCCACCACTGCAACCAGAGAGCCTCGTGGCACACGCACACTGACCCTGTAAATGCGGGGTGAAAACGACAGTTTAGACCCTTTTCATTCCTTTTAAAAATGTCGCAAAATCATTCTCATGAATGTAGCTGTTCAGCCCATCCAATACGCTGAATTACTTCCTATTGACTGCAGCACTTGTTGCAGTGATGTCACAGTACAAGTACGGGACTCACGCACCTCTTGAGACATGGAGGTCCCTCTCTAGACCAACTGAAAGTGCCATTGTCTACCACCACAGCATCTCCATCTGAAAGAGAGAGAGAGCGAGCGAGAGACAGAGAGAGGTCATGTAAAAATAGAATTCCCTTAAAGCGAATTGTCAAATTACAAACTGCCTGTAATTACAAGATATCTAATCAGCTTAATTTTCAAAATCACTGTCGTCTGGGAGCTAAATGACTATGAGCTGTCTGAGGACACCAACACACAGAGTAAAAAATGTTTTTTTTTTTTTTTTAAAGTCAACTATGTATCTGACTCCATACATTGTTTTACACTGGCAGCATGGCTGCGTGTTGATGCTTCAATTACCATTCACACTCCCGGAGTGTTCCGAGATGTAAAAACCGGTGTCTATTTTTGCTGCGGTCTTATGGCAGTGTACCTCACGTTTGTCAACAGGTTATCCATCATTGAATCAGACACATTATGGAGGACTTCAGTTTAAGGTTTTAAATTATACAAAGTCAACAAGGGTGCTCACCAGGGCTGAAAGGCACTTTATTTACACTGTCAGGCTTCAGTTCTTCTTGACAGAGAAATTTTCCAAGGCGCTTCAGTGAGACAATGGCCTGAAACAAAGTCATCCATCAACATCAACATCTAAATGTCCATGCCTCTTGTTCAGTCACTGCAGCCATATACTCTCCATGGGGAGCTTTACACTTAATTCATTATAAAGTAAACTAAGTATTTCAGTTAGCCTAAGCTCAGTGAAAGTCAAAGGAGCAGATAACATGTAAGTAGCCTCATGGAACAAATAACACATCACTAAAATATGAAGTAAGCGATATTTGCGGGCCCTGTCATGCCTCACCTGCATAGTTGTGCTCATGGCAAAAGGTAGCTGGCTCAGGGGAGTCTTCAGGATATTGATCAGAGCCATGGACACGAAGACCTTCTGTGCGTCCAGGACGTTTTTGTCATCAGTCAGCACGTAGACTCCAAACATTGCAAACGCAATCTGAGGGGAACACATGGGCCCGCGGGATTAGCTTGCACACAGATCCATCTGATCCTTAACTCTATTATCAGCTATGGGAGGAGGACTTATTACACACCAGAAAGGAAGAGGAGTTGAACGAAGCGATGGAAATGGAGTAGAGGATCTGAGATTTCTTCAGGGCTTTTAGCTCTCTTTGCCTGTACCCCAGGACTTGCTCCAGAAAGGCCTTTTCCCAGGCATAGAACTTAAGGATTTTGATTCCATTCAAAATCTCATTCATTAGCTTGATACGGCCATCCATATACTTCATTTGCACCTCCTGCAGAAATGCACACAGGAAAAGAACAATCAATCTCAATGAATCAAACAGGCCTTGAACAAGAAAAACATGTAAAATGTGGTTAAAGAACAGGGATATAGGGTAGCTTTCTTTAGTGCATTTACCTACAGCAGAGGTAGTTGATACTGTTGTATAGTATCAGTCATATCTCCAACAATTAGCTATTTTCATACAAGGAAATGCAAAAGTGCCAGGAATGTGGTGACCATATTCAAAAGTATAAGCCCAATTTAAACCGTGCCCAAATGTCTGTTGTTTGTTAAAAAAGAAATGAAAAATAAAACTTTTATAGCCCTTTTTTGTGGTTGTTTTTCATATGGGTAACATGGGGACTTCAAAGCATTATAAAATGCACATCCAACCCGCACACCCACGCTACTTTCCCTTTGTTATCTAAACCAGCTGTGGGACACTGACTAAGCACACAAAATGAAACACATCCCTTACAGAGCAAGCCCAGGACGATCGAAAACACATTTCCTGTCAGCGCTGTCTATGTATTGGCCACAGTACCTGGAGTTTGCTCCGTTTCTTGGCTATGAATCCGTTGAGCGGAAAGATGAGGATAACTGTAGCAATGCCGGCCAGGGCAGATGGGCCCAAGTGCTGAAGAGAGGAAAATACAGAAAACAGTATGAAACATGTCCTTAGTAATTTCGGCACAGGCCTACAAGAAAATTTCTGCTGGACTGAAAACATGGATGTTCCCACACGTTCAACATTTCCATCTCTAACAGCAATATATATCTGTTAGTTTATATCTGTCTGTAACATCACAGTGGAATTCAGTTTAAAGGTTGATTGATAACAATAGGCTAATATCACACTACATGTTTGTGCTGACAAGGTAACAGGTTCAAGAGCTATGGCTGCTGAATAAGCATATCCAAAACAGATACGGTACCTGCCAGAGGAAGAAGAGACAAAGTGCAATCTCAATGGGAGCCAGCCACACCGCATTGAAGTACACCACAAAGTCCATGAGCTTCTGCGTGTCAGCCGACACCAGGTTCACTATCTCTCCCACAGTGCAGGTCCTGCGCGCCGCACTGTTGATGACCAATGACTAAGGAAGAAACGGAAGAACAATCAAGATGCGCTCTTTTCCCAGTGAATCTTCACAGCTTTGATAGACACAGATTCTTAGTTCCTGTCTGTCTGGTAGTCTTTACCTTCCTGTACACGAGACCCATCACAGCTGTTTTCACCCGCATCCCCACAGTGAAGCAGCTGTACATGTACTGGTGGTTGAAGAGGGACTGGAGACAGGAGAGCAGGAACATCAAAGATGCATAGAAATAGCCCTTCCACAGGGGGGCGTCCTCATCCCTCATGAACCCTAGCAACAGACTATGGAGTAGAACACAGATAGGCAGTGTCACAAACAACCGCACAAACTGTAAAACAGCTGACTCTCTGCAATTAGAAAACATGAACGTCCATTATTCCTGCAGATAATTTGTTAAATGAAATCAAAAAGCCTGTCAAGGTAATGTTTCTGGAAATAGGTACTAGTGAAGAGTATCATTCGCTTTTCAATGACATGCTTCGCATTCGCTTCTGTGTTGACTGTGTTGATGGGCTTGTGATTATTACAGAAGCCACAGACCCAGTGGCTCACACACTCCAGCTTTGGTTATACAACAGTGGGCTTCTTGTGGCTGCACTGGCCTCACACTTAGCTGGCGGCTCTCTTAGTGTGGTCAGCTGCTGCAGCCTCAGCACTTCTGCCATTTAGAGCCTCCTTCTAGACTCTAACGTCTTTGTGAGGAACAGGATGCTGTGGGCAATTTTCCTCCCAGGCTTACGGGCCTCTGCCATAATTAAAATGGCAGGGCATGGCTGTAGCATGTTGGGCAGCAGAATGATTTCCTATTGGCTGCTGGAAAATTGGGTCAACCGTATACTGTGGGTGGCTGTTCATTCCCAGACGACATAATTTAAGGATATTCTTGAGGCGTCATCATCACTGATACCCTTTTGCCTTGCAGACCATGGCAACCAAGGATGTGAAGTGGCAGTACCATTCATGGTTCCTACCTGAGCACCTGTGGGATGGAGAACATGAAGGCATCATGGATCATAAGGCACAGTGTCCCTGACAGAAAGTAGGGACCAAAGTTACGGGCCAAAGTCCGGAGTAGGCAGAACCCTGAGCTCTGCTCCTTCTGCAGCTTCCGGAGGAGCTGTGCCTGGTCTGTCAGCCTGGTGCCCAGGGCCACGCCACTGTTCAAAGACTTCTCCTGTCTGCAGCATGGAAAATAGAGAGACATTGACGTCAGGGATGGTCCAGCTGAGTTCCTTCTCCTTTCAAGTATTAATTTAAAACAGACAAAAGGAAAACCTTTGTCAATGCATCTCTTCTACTAAAAATTATATATTGTCAGTTTCCACCAGCTGTAAAAAACATCATCCAACTTTATAACATGTGAGCAAAGCATTTTACATGTCATGTTCTGGCATTTAATGATGTTGTTTCAAAGCTGAAAGATATTAACAGGCTATAAATATAACTGTCAGACCTCAGCATCATGTCCTCAAGGCACTTCATTTGACTAGTTTTCCCGCATGCCATTCCTGGTAAGTGTCTCGCTTCTGAAATTTCGATTCCCTTTGGTAACTTTTCAAACAATGCAAGGGGCCAGAGCAAGAGAGCTGATACATTCCAACTTTTATAAAATGCATAAAAAACATAATTTTTAGTATTTGGTGTAATCGTTAGAGCTATGGACTGCATGTTTTTGTGGGATCTGTCAGGCAGTTCTGTCATACCCATGAGGGGGACTGCAAGGTTGCTGAATTTTTTCACCTAAAATCCAGTTTTCTAAATGGTGCAGTGAAAGAGTGAAATGTGAAATTGCAGGTTCTCCTGAATAAGGGTGTCTGCTGAGAGTAGAAATAATATATAATGATACAGCACATAGAGGAATACAATGGTAATTGTTGCTTTTTGTTTATATTCCCAAAGTTGTAATAGAAGTAAGCCCCAAAGCAGACACAACACAGTTGTGTCTGGGCCTTACTTCTGGAGCTTGGTGCACTCCGCTGTCCACTCTTGCTCCAGATCAGAGATGATCTTGTTGGATGTGTCCTCCTCCCTCAGTGACCAGAGGTCCTCAGCCTGAAGAGGAGTGCGGTATCCCTTAACCACAAGCCTGAAGCACGCAGACAGACAGAACAAAGAAAAAAATATTTTAGGACATGCTTTTGTGATCCTGCTATTCCAGATTTTACATTTTTACTGTCTGGTTTTTAGACAGTATGTTTGTTTTTTTTTTTACTTACTGAAATGATGATACCCTGGTAACTGCTTAAAATGACAATCTGCAATCTCATTGCGTATCATTCCCTCAAACCTAAACATTGTGAAGGCATTCCCCGACAATGCCTTGCTTTGACAAAAAGGAAATTGTTCTTACCCACTGAACCACCAGAAGAGGAATTTTGACAAGAAGGAGGCATCCTGGACTGGGCAGGGGTTCTGTAGGGATGAAACGCAGTAGGTTCATGGGAAGGTGCGACCTTATTCGGCGTGTCATTTTGTCACTATTCACAGGTGAAGACAAAAAGGGCAGCACTACACCAGCTGCGTACATCCTTCCCAAGGTGCAGCCTTAGGATCATACACAGTACCAGTACCAGTACAGTGTTTGGACATGCCTACTCATAGAAGGGTTTTTCTTTATTTTTACTTTTACTTTCCACATTTTAAAATATTAATAAGACATAAAAACTATGGAATAACACAAATGTAATTATGCAGTGACCAAAAAGTGTTAAACTATCTTAAGTGCTAAACTATCTTCAAGGAAGGCAAAAAATATTTTTTAAAAATTAATTTTTTGGAAAGATATTCATATATAGGCATCAACGTCAGTATTTATGTTTGTCTAAGATGCAAATTTCAGACTTTTAAGCATAAGTCTTTAGATCAAAATGTCTTTGAATGCATGTTTCCCATTATCTTAATCAGGTGTGTTCAACCTTTTGACTGGTACTGCATGTGTATGCAGACAGAGCTCAACGCGGTGCCAAGGCCGCCTGGTTTGAAGTGAGAGGACTTGTAAACAGGGGCCGAGTCAGGCTTCTCCGAGAGAGCAGAGAGTAAACATAAGCAGATGGGGAGAGGAGGCTCTGAGGTCAGCGCCGAACGGAAACGTGTCGTCACTGGGGCACGTTGCACACAGCCGTGGTTTGTGCTCCTGATCTCGCCCCCACACCGGAGCTCTTTTTGGGCTGCTGTGAGTAACTCTGCCCAGGATGTGACGGGGACGCTCTCCAGCGGGAGAGGCTACTGGGTGTGTCGCGGGCGGGTGGGCAGGTCGCCTCTCCTTCTCTCTCTCTGGCTTGCTCCAGCCACAGTGTCAGGGAAACATCTGCTGACTTCTCGCCTGATTTATTCCATAAATAGGATCTTCAGGAATAATGTAAGAGCATATATGAATAATGCAGCGAGAACTCCGTGGGAGGGGCTGCCAAGGTATGGCGTGAGCGGTGCTGACAGGACTGAATTAACCCCACTCAGACAGAGGAGTCTTCTCGCTGCTGTCAGAGGAAACCAGCGGTAGAGTGGGCACCAGTTAGGCAGGGCCAGCAGCAGGAGCATAAAAGAAACGTGGGCCTAAATATATGTATGACTAATATACCAGTAACAGGATCTTAAGAATATTTTTCCCCCAAAATAGGCAAATTAAATGATACTTTCTAATTGAGGAGATGACTACAGAAGGACTTAAAAGGAAAAGGTTTTCCTGTGTGGATTTAAGAGCACCTCCACATATTTGGTATTCATAGAGGCAGCATGTGAGGGAAGCACATTTTGAGAGTGAAGTAGACTGGTCTCTACATACCTTCACCAAGACAGGTTTTGCAGTGCTTGGGGGATGGTCAGCAAAACAGGAGAGAAACAGCTGAGCCATTTGCAGGGAGAAATATGAGAAGAAAGCCAAGTATCGCACAGCATCTGATGAGAATCCCTGGAACAGAAAGTGCACTGTATCAAAACTGTGCCCATGACACCAAGCTACCATGGTACTTGAATGTGTGATTGACAAAGTATATGAACTAGACCCCACACACATGTACCATTGGTCCAGTGCTTTGCTGCATTATCTCATGGGTAAGGTATACATGCCTTACCGGTGCACTCCCTGTAAATCTTGATTTTCATTTAAAAATACATTTCAGTGGTCTAAGAGAAATATGTGTACTATATGGCACTACAAAAAATATGTGTCTATTTCTAAAAGACAATAATCTGTAGTGAAAGATAAAACAGCAACAAAGTAAGGGTACCACTTCTCTTCCTGGAAACTATAGTGGCAAGCACAAGATAATGTGAGTGTTAGCTTAAAATAATATTAACCATAATTGGCTATTGACAGCGAGACTATCCTCATCTAGTAGAACACCGGACACACCTTCCACAATGATGAAATATACTCTTCATACATAAACACTCTATAGTCATACTTCATACACTCTAATGAATAGGTCTGGCTAAACATAACCTCAGAACATGTCAAGTAAAGTGGTACACCATGTTCCGGAACTGTCTAGTGGCTTCTTTTGAGGAGGTGTCCTATCTTGGTTTTGTTTCTCTTCTCACATAGGATATTATGTAGCATAGAACATGGCATCATTCCAGGATTAATGACGCCATATAGCTTATTTTGAACAGGCAAATCATGGTGAAAACCAAAGCCTTTAATGGTTTAACATAAGTACTATAAATGAATTCCACATGTCAAAATACTAAACGCTTTCAGTCACGATTCAGAATTCAGTGTATTCTTTCAGATGGAGGAAAGCCAAAAAAGCAGCATCGACATATGGCACAGATGCGAGAAGCCTGGCATTCCCATGTTGTTTTACACACAAGAGTAGGCTTTTTCCGAAGTATATGTTTACTGCCTGCCTTTACGTACTCAACTGCTCATTGGCCCACACCAAAACATATGCAGACTTGAGAGTAGTGGTAAACAGCCTCTCTCTGGTGTACTGTGGCCCCCAGGGAGAGCGCAGAGGAGGGCTGTAGGAGGGAGCAAGGGCTGAGCGGGCTTGGAGAGCAACCTCAGTTTGGCCGCAGAAAACAGGGTCAGCTGTTATGAGTGGGTAAGAAATATAGGTCAGCTTGGCTGGCTGAAGGAAACAGGTTTTGCGAGCATGAACTTTGTCAACCCGGCCGCCCTCCAGACAGCCACACTTCTGCCATCGTTGAGTCGGCATACTGCAAACCTGAATCTATCTCTGTGCTATTTGGGGAATAGTGGGGAATGCGACATAACGAAGAATGCATTTAGACTGGCCGTACTAAAGATAACCTGAAACAGGTGGACAAGACAGGATAAAGATACTGCTCATCATGTTTGGGTTGAAAACCACATCACTCACTTATCTGTATGTACTTCATTGAATTTCTCTTTGGCTGTAAACATGCTGTGACTGTAGAATACTTTCTTAGTGACCTTTTAGAGATATGCTGGAAAGCTGATTGTTACCTTATTCAGTCTCCCCTGTCATCTACTATATGTAAACAGTTCTAGAAAAGGAGAAATACAGAAGGGTGCCATGATTGAACATGTCCTGCTATTGACTTTTTAATGTGATGCAGTATGTCATAATATTAGTAAAGTCACATGTTGAAATAGAATGCAGTCAGCATTGTAAGAGAATGCATTCTGCAGTGAGATCAAACCTTATGCTTCTCTACAGATTTGTTGGGTATCTACATAATTTGTTTGTCAGAATTCCTACTGTTAACACAAGCAGTCAGACATTGGACGGACCTACACTCGCTAATGTGCTGCTGATATCTTGCCATGCTGTCCTCAAAGCTTGGCACACCACAGAGTCCTCCGCTAAGTTTGGACACAATTATGCTGTCGGCAGAGAGAGGATTGCACAGTGGATGTTGAGCTCGCTGGTTGCCTTGGCTTATCAGAGCGGTGATAAAGTCGTGGTTTCTGGTCTGAGCTGGGAGAGCCATGTCTCGCCATACACATCACCACACCATTCATCACACCCGTCAGCAATGCGGGAATGCCACACCGGAGGTTGTAAAGATAATATATACATACATTTATAGAGATGCAAATGTTTTCATTTGCATACAGACATATGTATTTTGCACATACTTGTCTGTCCAACTCAGACACTGATTGCTGTGTCTACGAAAGACACCGGGAGAGAAGGAATAAAAAAAATCCAGGCAACCGACAAACATCAGAGATCAGCAACAGCTCTGTCATCCAAAGACGGCATGCGGGTTCTGCTATCTGTCTGGACGGGCTGCCAGTGATTGTGCACTGCTCCTGCGAAATTTGTATTTCCGCTCTGTACTCAGCTAGAGAGAAGCGGTGAGCCGACCAGATGAAAGGGTTCATAGACAGAGCCACTAGAGGAAAGGACAGAAGCCTAAACAGCACTAAATGACTTCCTCTGATTACATAAAAGTTTGGTGGGTCCAGCATGTATCGGATTGCATGCATTGATGGGCACCAGAATAAGTATTTCCACGGATCTCATTCAACAAGACATTCAGTATTTATAAATGCCACTGAATTAATGACCACGATATAGGGCAGAGATAGGGGTCTTCACAATATCTGCTGTGATTTCCTGTGCTGCTGGGTGTGGGCGGAGGAATTAGCGCACCACTTTGGGGACTGTGTCAGTGTCATTTCTCTCACCTCGTCTACAGCCAGCTGGATCTTGGCTCTCAAGGGCACCAGTGAGCACAACACTGCCAGCAGCCAGAACAGGAAGAGGAAGATGGAGGAGCGGCAGCCCCTCATCCTCTCCAGCTGAATGATACAGATTGCCAGCACCTGCAATGAGAGAGAGAGAGAGAGTGAAATCGTGACCTAACACTCCTGGCACTTTGGTATAGATATCTGGCCCATTTTACAAGAGCACACAAACCACCTTCCCACTCCTGTCAACACAGGTTTGTTGAGTGACCCAAAATAGTGGTGTCAGTACGGAAGTTTTCCATCATTTTAATCCAGCTGCTAACAGAAAAGCCAGGCCCTGTTTCTCACAACCTTATTGTACATAACATTTGGAAAATAAAAGGGAAAAAGAGAAATATATGGTCTTAAGTAAATTTCATATAATTAATAATCCAAGGGCAATTATATTGCATTAGTTGCTTAGTCCCTTTGACTTGATGGAAAACCGCCACATTGAGATTGTTTCATTGATTTGTATCACATGGACCTTGAGCTAATTGAAAGGCCACATTGTTAAAGGACTGCACTGTTCACTCTGTCCAAAAGCATTAATGTCAGATAATTCTTCTCCAAATGACAACAGGGAGTGGCTGTGTAATGCAGCTATTACCATAGATAAAGGATTAAACTTGGCTTTTGATCGACATTTCACTACATCATAGCACCTTTTGTCTCAAAAGGAAGTTTCCACCTCCAATCCACTTAAGGGAGGATTAGGCTGGTCCATTCACTAGTCACCATCTGTCTTGTATAAGAAAAACTGCCGATGACCCGAAAAAGACATCTATTCAAAATTTCAGAGACTAGTGCAGCCTCACATGGAATGTGGCACAAAGACACACTGCTAGTCATGGCAGCTCCACTCAAAAGGAAACTTGTAGAGGGTGGATAATACCATACTGGGTTAAGAAGGAAGAAACACCAAAACCACAGTTTGTGTGTTTCACCATGACTCAAAATGCTTGAAGCTTCATAATAAAGAAACCATAAAGAAATCCTTTATAAATCAAGAGCAGATTTAAGTGAGAACACAACAGTATGCTGCATCTACAGTACTGTAAATATACCACCTGAATGTTTACATAATATCACTGTTTATTTGAATTCATTTCCCCTCAAAGCCACTGGGCAGGAGAGGGCCCCCTCTTTAAGACTGGTGGGTGGAAGTCACTGCATTACTTCACCCCAACAAACACAATGTGTGCCTAGTAATTACATGGGAAGTGTTTGGTGTTTCAGAGTAAATAGCTCTTTTCGTCATGGATTGCTGGTTACTGTTGATGTTGCACACATACTTTATGGCAGGAAAGACAGTGACCACAGACTGAGGAAGTTCAGACATCGGTGTGTGTGTGTACAAATTCCAGTACATTGACAAAACCAGGGAAAGGATAAAAACATTACTAAAAGTAAACCAAAGTATAGACATCTGCTGTTGAAGACCGCACTGTGACATAAGATGTGCATTACATAATGTGAACAGTGGTAACAGCTCCTCTGCGGTAGGGAGAGAAGAGAGAAGTTTAATTTGGACACCGATATTATTAATGATCAAGGAATCTATGCCCCAGCAGCTAGGTTTTACGTTAGCATGCAGAATCTGCTGAATGGTGAGACAACTTTAACTCCCCTGAAATAGACTGCGAGCTTTTAAGAAGACTGCTGGGCACAAGAAGTGTCTCTTTGTGCACTGAATTTGCTCTGATGTTTCTTCTTGCCTGAACAGTAACTGATATTGACTTTGCTGTCTGAGGAGACCACAGGTGGGCCGGGAGTTGGATTCTAAGGGAGGCTGTCTGTAAAGGGTTCCTGTTTCTACTTCTCAGTGGGAAACAGTGACTGTGGACGTAATGGGCCTGCTGGTCACTACAAGAGATGGACTACTGTACCCCACCCACCAGCATGTCCTCTGCCATAAATCTCTGATGCCTCCTCCACTGAGTCAACACTATTTCATTTCTGCAACCTATGATATATGTTCCCTGCTAGGACCCTCAGCTCCGCCCTGCTGCACCTCAGCACGGAGGGTTGAAAGCCAACATTCACTTGAGCTTCATCTCAGTAGACGAACTCATCAGTAGACAACAAAGTTGTTGTTCAGAAACCTGAGCTACGTGGTGTGCGAGAGTCTGACATTCAACTGTTCAAGTCATTGCAGCAGCACTGCTATCAGTAATGCGTTAGCTGGTCTGTTATTTATTAGAGCCTCTCGGTGGAAGCACAGAGACAGCTGTTTACCACAGTCAGGCTGCGCATGATGGGGCTGAGCAGGAACACCATGTGCTGCTGGATCTCCTGGTTCCTCTCCAGTAGGATGTAGAAGAACTCCACAAAGCCGAAGGAGGCCAAGAGAAACCCAAAGACCTGCGTGAGAGTGAAGGAGGCAATGCCACAGAGCTGAGCAAACGATGATCTCAATGCAGTCATAGATTTAGTCATTTTCATGTTTTTTCAGTGAAAAAAAGACATTACACTAAAACAAGCAAGTGCAGGGCTGGTCATGCTGTTCAGCCATACCACAGCCTACACCATTTTCTGTGGTAATGCTGCACTCAGAGGGTCTATTCTATAAACACTTCCACACTTTGTTAAATTACATGCACTTAACATGTTGGCTTTCCCCTCGCCTGCTAAAGATCTCACGGTCCTCTCCTTGCGCTGTGTTTTACACACTCCAGTACTCTTTTAAACCAGATATGGTTACTGCACTTGATGGTCTTGTATAACACTAATGACTTTACAGTCTACTTCTCTTGTGGCTTGGCTCACCATCTTGGCACTGCACAGGCAGGAGACGCGTATGTGTCCATGGTCGTGGCAGTAGAGATACAGGCAGTAGAAGGGCGCACACAGCCAGAGGTAGATACAGGGAACCCACACCAACACTGTGTTCTGGAAGCACTGGGTCAAGTCTGGGTTGGGTGTGTACCATGTACGGTTCCAGTCCTACAAGACACAGAGACAGCAACAGATTCATGAGAAGCCTGACAAAATCACTGACCAGGAGTTCAAACTTCCCTCCTGTGTTAGTGCATTACCTTACCACACCTAATTTTCAGAGATAATAACTTAATTTTTCACAGCCATTTAATAGTCAGATTTGTGGTGAGAGATTATAAACTACTTGGTTGAAAGACAATTTAGCCAAACTGAAACCGGACTGTTGAACAGAACTCATGAGGAACATGGCCTATGGACCTCACAACTTGTTTACTCTGAGGAAATAAAGAGTGAAACCACAATTAGTCAACAAAATCTGTGTCTGTAATTATTTTGGCTGCTCAAAAGAGCTGAGTCAGTATTGGAAATTTCTTACTGCAGCTCACTTCTCTCAGGAGGGTACAGTTAAAACATTGAGTCCATTGTGAGTGAGAGCAAAATTTAAAATGTACGGGTGACTGAGGGGCTTGCATGTCAGGGGAGGAGCCAGACTTTGTGATTGCATCCAGACAGTAGAAAGAGTGTGTCAGTTAAAGACAGAAATACCCCGGAGAGTGCTAAACGCTCTGCCGTGTTTGTCTTTTGCCTCCCCCTGTTTATCAACGGCTTGTCGGCCACTCCGGAGGAGCAGTGAAAAGAGACGGGCGTTCAGTGGCTGTGAGGTCCTGAGGAGTCTGGACAGGAAGTGGTTAAAGGTCGAAGCACAGCTAGCTCCCAGACAGACACCCAGGGGGATGAGGGGAATGACCACAATTCATTCCAGCTGCACAGCCGTTACACAACACCTCCGTGCTGCAGGGCGAGCAGCCCAAACCACCAGCTCCTCCAGAGGCAGGTGAGGTTTCTCAGTGTTGCTGATGGCACAGGTCGCGACAGAAGCCATGCCTTCTCCACCCCACACACCACGAAACAAAAGGCCTGTTCAACCCTGCACAGCAGCTGTTTAGACAAGCCCTATCGGAACAGCCATTTCCTCTTGTACTTGTCTCTGATAGGGTCTATTGAATGCACGTTAGACAAGCACTTGATACCCACTGTTATGTCACATTTGCTGAACTCTCTCCATAAGTATTTTCCTTCACCATTCGTTCCTTCAGCGCTGCAAAACTTTCTGCTGACGCAATTTGTGGCTGGAAGAGTAAATAGGAATTGCAGTGCAGGCAACAATATTTGAATAATACAGTACCTCTTCTGGATAAATAACTATTGCAGATCAAGCCTCTGGGATCTAATTTATCTCTGTTTACCCATACGTTCATAATTGCTTGATATTAAGATGTGTAGAATGTGAAAAAGCAGGAATGTTGCTGATGCAAGGCAATCCAGGAATTGGGAAAAAATGAATAACATCCTTGACTTTGTAAAGACTGGCAAACAGTGTGACTGTGCGAAGGAACGTTGTCCTAGATGACTGGATCTGGATGCGTGTGCTGGGAGAGGGACTGACAGCGCGGCTGTGGCAGCTCTCGGTATGGGGAGTGTCTCTCAGGAGGCCAAATTCATTCATTGGAAAAAGTGGGCAGCTGTGACTAACTATGGGGGATAATGTACCTCAAAGGAAAACATTTTTATTTTCTTACTAGGCTCATCTGTTTGTCTGTGGTGAGCCTCTCCAAAGCCAAATTTTGAAGAGAATTTTGAATGTTTGTCTCACAAACTCATCCACTTGTAAGGACAGTTGGAGCAAAGCTCAACCGCAGATTAAACAGTATGGTTTCTGCACTCCCTGTAAAACTGTGAAACTTGGAGCACCAGTGTTTGCCAGATCAAACCTCTCTGCCCAGATCTATTTGTTTGTCATGTTTTTGTGACATTTGAAATGCATGGCTGGTGGTCTTCCCTGCATGGTGACTGTTTAAGGTCTACATACCCTGTACATAATTGACTCTCAGTACTATTAAAATCACAATGTAACATCTGAAACAAATTTCAGAAGAAAGTTCAGTATTGCTTATTCCTCTCGATCTGAACCTTTTTGACATTTCAGGTAAGCCTAATGCTATACAGTATCAGATAAGGAAATAATACAGTTTTAGACCAAGTCACCTGTTTATAGTTTGTGAAACAGGAAAAGAGGATGGTAGTTGGACAGAAACATTTTTTTTCTCTGTGTATGTTTTCTAAGGTTTTGTTTATGCCAGTTACACATGAAGCTAAGTGATTGTGCCAAGAGGTATAACTGAAACAGCAGATAAGCCACATGGCAGTTTTGAGTGCTTGAGACCTCAGAGAAAAGCCCCTCTAACAGTGCCAGCCATGAGGTCTGCAGAGCATATGCTCTATAGAGGTTTGGCAGCATTTCACTAGCACTTCCAGCAGATGTTTACATCAATACAAGATGCTCTTCTCTGTAAGAGGGGCCTGAAGTCCTCAGCACCCCATGAGAGCAGTGAGGCGGGGACTTGACACGGAAAGCTGTTTTAATTCATCTGCAGTGAGGACAGAGCTCACCAGCTGACCCGGGACCATCTCCCTCCTCACAATCAGTCCCAGCATCTGCGTCATGGCCGGACAAGTGATGCAGTAGTTTGCAGAGGGCAGGATTGTCAAATTTAATCTTGTTCATCATAATCTATTTTTTTCTCTTACGTCTCATCCTGGAAGTTTAAATTTGACCACTTGCACCCATGGAGGAGGACTGCGGCATGCCTTAAGAACAGGAATGACTACTCTTCCCACTCACTTCCCTTTGGGAATGAACCCTGCAGTGCTGCACTTTAGCAGTGAACCTCCGCTGTGGTTCCCCACTGCATGTGAACGGTCGAATTCACAACCACAGCAGTGTCACCTAATGAGTTACTATTGGTATCAGCTTTGCGTTCAGCAGAAGTCTGAAACTAATGAATTCTGTCTTGAGCTTCTACGCCTTCATGATCTCAGAACATTTCCTGTGGTCCTTCCATATAATAGACCTGCATCCAGACTCCACAGAATGTTATGACCATGACCATACATGAAGCAGAACTGGGAAAAATTGCACCCATCAATCTGGATACTATTTATGAGACTGAAAATTACCATAAAGACTGGTTCCTGTGCCTGTGCCTTTTTTAATCTGATGTGCAGGACCTCAACACAGTCGGCAGAAATTGCTGTTAACTGCTGCATCATTTAGCGCTGTGATTTAGGACGAATTTCAGGGGGTTTAACATGATTACAGTCAATTCCACTGATCGCGAAAGTGCAGACCGGTCTGTGAGGCAGTGCCAAACCTGAGAAAAATGAATGGAGTTGAGTGTCTAGACAGAGAGCCTCCCAGCTGAGCCGTGCGTTTGTCTGAACACGAGTCTGCTTCTTTGCACCGTTGCTCAGAACAGGGACAGGGGGGACGGGGGGAGATGGATGGAAAATCAGCATATCTGGTGTATTATTGTCTGGACGAGCATCAAACTCCCATTTTCGAATAGAGGCACAGAATGTGGATGTTTGCTCATGGACAATAAGTAGGGGGGATTACCAGCATCTCTCACTTGGCTTGCCTTCATACCCTACATTGCTTGTCCTTAAAATCCTGTGGTCCCAGGGCTTTGGCTGTGAGGTTTCTCAGGTTGTGCCCAGAGTCACACAGTAGTCCTGTGCCAGCTATATCAGGCCACATCTCCCAATGGATCTGCTATACAGTGTATACAATGCATACTCATGCAAGTGTGAAATATCAGACAGGTGACACACAATAAATAATGGATTAATTGTTGATTAAGCACTTAAACTCACAGAAAGATATGTTTAACTAACTCAACTTTGTGAGAAGTTCAAATCTGATCTGATGTGAACAATATCACTCATTATGCTGGTTTAAGGAACATTTTATTAGTGGTTAAAATGAGACAGCACGACTGTTGGAGCGATTCCAGAATATGACATGCCTGAACATCAGTCTAGCTCTACCACATTACAAGCGATTCTTACTTTTTCACACGCTGCCTCGTACCTTATGAAACCTGAGTTTGCACTGCTGTGTCAAGACTGAAAAGCACTTTTGGGTTCAACAGCGAGCGAAGTGTCTTGGCTGACCTTGCAATACAATTTTCAGAATCATTCAAACTTTATTTCATTCTGAATCGTTGCTATTTAGTTTGCCACTGCATTGCACAACGCAGTGAGTGGTATTACTGTGCATGGCACTAGGTTCACAGCTGTTGGTATAATTCATTTATAATGAAGGGTTGTTGTGCCAAAGTCAGCAGATAACCTGTGAGTAATTAGTGTTATTGACACAAGTAGAGTAGAATGAGTGCTAACGTTGCACTTTAATTATTGATCCTGTGAATGACTGACCAAACTATTTCATTTCAACAAGGTAATACCTTTTGACCATAATCAATGAAACAGTCGATGAGAAATTCCTGACCTGTGCATGTACCTCAGATAACCCTGGTTTACTTGAAACACAAATAAATGTGAACAACATCACATGTGATAACCCACACACTCTAAACAATCCTTGATTATTAATGTGAATTTCAGAATAATCAGCAATTAAGCATGTGTGTACATTTGGCTTTGTAAGTCACTTTAGGCAAGATCATCTGTTGAATGATTAGGCATAGATGTGAATTAAACTACTAGAGGACAGAGAAATAAGACATCCTGTAAAGTAAGAAAAGCTCATTCATTTCTTCAGCTGCTGTATGTCTGTCAGCCCCCTGCAAGTGATGGGTCTCCCTGTGTCGGATCAGTCTCCGAAGACCTGAAGCACACTCACCCAGAGAGGGTCCAGGCCGCTGAGACTGCAGAAGGCATCCATCCACGTTCCTGTCCTGTCCTCCGCCGTGCTCCTCTCTTCCCGGGAGTAAATCCTCACTCTTCAGGCAGGGTTGTGCGGCTTGGTGCTGCACAGTCGCTCAGTGTATGTGTGCGCGCGCGTGTGTCTGTCAGTGAGTCAGACTCTCCCTCCTTCGCTGAGTGCACTCTCTGTGCTCTCCTCCTCACATGCACCTTGCTGCTCTCTGAGCCCAGCTCTGTCTGACAGTCCTGTTTATGAGAGCCAGCCTGCCAGCCAGTCTCCCCCTATTAGGTGGGTGGAAAGATTTCTTTACCCTCCGTCTCTCCCTGCTTTCTCCCACGTGTGCTGGATGGGCGTCAAAACACCAGTGAACCCCCCCCCCCCCCCCGGACGATGATAGGACCCCACCCAAACCCCCTGCACCCTCCTTTTCTCCCCACAAACCCATCCCCATGGTGCATTGTGCCAACTCCCTCCCACTGCAACTAGAGGGACTGCTTCTACACTGAAACTATTTGGGGAAGATTGTATTTGTACAATTCAAGAAATGTCTCCACAGATGTAGTGTTTAGAATATTATACAGGATGCCATCCAAATAACCTGCTTTTATGTAATGTATATTTCCACACTTCAGGGTATTGAAGCACGAGACCTTAAATTTAAAATGTACTTTTACATAGACGGTTTTCATTCATTGAATTCTAGATGATGGTGTGGAACTACAGTTCATGTCAGTTTGGAATTGTGGAGCTTGACAATTGACAATTCAATGTGTCTTGTTTGGCATACATCTTCTTGACAATTTGTCTGTCCTGGAAGCTGTATCATCTGTGAGAGGTTTTTGTTTTGGCGACATATTCCTATGCACGCTGCTTACACAGCACTGCGCACATCGCTTTGATGACAGTGAAGTCCACGTGTTCTTCAAAAACAACTGAGTGAAATTAAAACCTTACAGGATGTACAAAATGCACCCACAGTTCACAAGTGTTCCATTTATATGACCTCGTAGCAGTTTATCGTATGTATCATGGTTTAAAATAAATATTGTGGTATTCATGGCATTTCCATACGTATTCTTTAAGTATCTTATTGGAAAATATAAGAGGGTCACATGCGATGACATGGCTTTAGTGGCGTCATTCTCCTTGGCCTGCCTTCCCTCATTATGCAGTGTGTGTGAATGAGACATTTAGCGCGCCCACAAGACTGTGACATGCGCATAATTCTGTGTAATATGCCTCCTGCCGGTGTTGTGGGGAATGCCACAGGTTACTGCTTTCTCTTTGGAGAGGAGATGTATGTGAACGTGTGTGCGTGTGTGCGTGTGTGTGTGTTTATCTCTGTGTATATGTTTATTGTTCTCTGTCAAAGTTGCAGGGTCAAACGTGAAGCATTGGAATGCTGTTTTCTCAAAGATGTGAGATTCAAGAAGCAATAAATGAATAATAGCTGGACCATTGATTTTATTTATTTGAACGATTAGCTGTAAGGTATGTCAAGACCAATAAAAACACTGACTGCTTATTCAGTGCTCTTTGTAGTCTACTCTGAGGTACCGCAAGACAAACTGAGGATAGTCATCATGGACATGACTGGGAAAATTCAAAGGGTTGACGGAAAGTATTACACTGTCTGGTAATTACAAAGGAAAAAGCTTAGAAACATGGAAAGAACTATGGAATGGTATCCCAAATTCAGCAGGGTCCAGCTGCCTGAGGGAAACACAAAAAGAAAAATAGATGTTTCGCTTCTAACAACAGGGGGAATAGAGGTCTGTTATGTCATAACACATCATGAGTCACACTGATTTTTATTTCATATTTTTTTTTTAGGGTGTGCAGTGTTTTTTTCATACATCTATCATACTGTGTTGTAAATATTTCAGTATCAATGTTTTAAATGTAAGCAGACAGTACTACAGGGTCGTTTACTGAGGTAGATATTGGGATTAGATCTGCAGCTGTGACACCATTGGGATAAACATATATCCTGTGTGTAAGATGTAAGATGGTGTAAGAATGAAGTGATGGTGAATGGGATAAATACAAGACATACAATTTGTTTTAAAAATGGTCTCTAACATGGTTTACCCAAATCTTCCGTACTTGAAACTGCATTGCGAGTGTGAAAGACAGATGGGTTTAACCATTTTGAAGTACTTGCATTCTTTCAGAGAAAGACGAAAAGTTGTTGTTATCACATTCCCTATTTCAGCTACAAACATGTTTTGTACCCAAAAATCATTAAAAAGGAAGCAATAAAAAAAAATGCTGATCATTAGAATCCAAACAGGCAGCTGATATGACAGCAAAGCTGAAACTGACTCAAAGGCAAACCCAACACCTATGTCACCATCATGCTCATGCACATTGACTTGTTGGGAAAGACAAGAATGCTGACAGTGCCGAATAGTATTGATGTCTTTGTTCAGATCAGACTTCACAACTGATCTGAGAGCCTGTTTGGTGTTCTTTAGAGAGGACCTTACAAGACAACAACCCTCTTTTGGGAGGGTTAGGGAGAAAAGGACATTCTGGTCCACAGAAATGTGCTGTGGTCAGTAGAGGATGATTCCCTCTTTAATTTCTGTGGGACATTTCTGTGCCACCTCACATCGCTGTTGACCTGTGGCTCCCGAGTGGCTTTTTAAAGCATGGTTTGTGTGACCCCTCATTGGGCTTCTGGGAGACCACAGATAAGACATTGATGGACCAACAACCAGCAACTCCGCAACATAATAATGTCAGTGGAAGGCTGTATCTCGCACTGCCCACTCCCAACGGCCACAATGTGAGTAATGCAGGAAAGCCATGCATGAATTTGTTATCAGGAGATCTTCCTGGTTTTTTGGGCTATCCCTGTTTTCGTTTTTCTCTGCATTAAACACACTGTATGATGGGCTCTAAAAATACCATGGCAGCTTGTGTCCTATTGGGGGTGGAGGGTTTAACTATACATTTTTACTGCTGTTTAGAACAACACTGAGTGTTCTGCATGTGTCTCACATCACCTTTTTTCACGATATTTTGTGCACCTTGGATCCTTTTTTTTTCTTGACCTGAATTGCAGAAACTTTTTTATCCTTCGCAATATGTTGTATAACTGAGGGAAGATCCTTTACCATTGTTGATACCATGATGCAATTAGTCTGACTGGGAAACATGGCATTATCGATGTAGTACCATCCACCAAAAAAGATAAATAGATGCATGAATCCGAGCTTTTTGCAGACCAATTCCAAACAACGGCTCCACCACCTTATTATGTCTCTGACCAAGGGCTGAAAAGAGTCTGTGTTTGCTGAGAGAAATGGTCCGAAACGTGTCTTGCTCATTCAGAGAACTGCTGGCACTCGCAGAACCATGGCAATAACAGGGGCACCGCAATCAGGGCCCCTCGATTTAAGTAAGGCCTGCTGTTTATTTACAACTGGCAATTTCTCAGAATTGTTACTTAGAGTCTTCAGGTATTGCAACAATCTCTGGGCATTTAAGTTTAGACATACAGTCAGCTGAGAAACATACTTTATGCAGAAGCTTATGTTGACTGCTGCAGTCCAGGTAATTGAAATATACAGGAGCAGCAGATAAATGGACCTGCTTGAGATTTTATTTCTATAGGGTATGTATGGGGCACTTATGTCTAACTCAACACCATCCACAAATACTGTAATTGCATGTTTTTCTCAAAACTTAGATATTGGTCCAAATGGCAAAAATGGTCTATAAAAGACATTGGTCAATACAGCACATTCCTTTGAATTCCTGTCCACACCTCAGTTCTGAGGGAAAGTTAAACAATGCTCTTTGGCCTCCAAAATAAACTTCATGGTCTATGTATTTCTAGGTTATATGGTATATCTCAGTCTGTCTGCTGGCGAGTCTCTGCTAGGTGTAGAATGCAGAAGTCTTACGGACCCTCTGTGATATAAAAATGTGAAGGACCCCACAAACCAACACAAAGCCACAGTCACAGAGTTATATAATAGTTGTGTGTGTTATAAACAGTGGCGCAAGTTCTTTTGAAGAAAACAAGGGCCTGTTTATGCCAAAGAGAGAGCGAGGAGACCGAGGTGACACATGGGGAGTCTGCTCCTGGACCGCGGCCACTTGCGGTCGCGGTGTGTAGTAGTGTTGGGCTGGCAGGCTGTGTGAAACAGGGAGCCTGTGCCCCTGCCAGCTTCAGAGGGGGAGACGCAGCCGAGCGGTGGTTAACCAGACCAGGTCACCTACACTTCCTCTGGCCTCTCTTAGGAGGAAAAACAGTCTAGTCAAAATAATGCTGTCATTTTGAGCGCTTATACTCAAGCGAGGGATAAATATAGTAACACCAGAGAGCTGGAGTGCCAAAATTGTTGAGGCAAGAAAAAAAAAATCTCCTAAGTTACTTCTCTTTTTTTCTCCTTTTTTAAATAAGCAGTGCAAATGCAGTGGCATTTTTCCAGGAGGCTGCAAAATGAATTCAGATGTTTAAGCCCACACAGAGCATTACAGGCCTCTCTATCTTCTTCACACAGTTTGTTTCTCTCCTTCATTCCCTCCTGCTTTCTGACTCTTTGTCTCCCTCTTTCGCTTGATTCCCCACCCCATCCTTTCCCCCCTCACTTCTCTGGCAGACAGTGTCGAGGTAAGGAAAGCATGAGTTTTCAGTCTGCACTCCAGCCTTGTCTCACAGGCCACTGCTAGCAGCAGTTTTAGGTATTACCACCTAGCTGTCTTGACCTACAGGGTCTTTTTTTCCAAAGAAATCCGTAAGTTTTACCTTGGTGATTCATACTGAGGTGTTGATAATCATTAGACTTTCAATATCTCCATATTGTTGTCGACTGGCTCAAAAGAAATGGTGTTGGGAAAGAAACCAAAAGACTTGAAATGAGACACAACAGGAACACGTAGAAAACACAACACGGAATTACAGTGGAGGGTGTTGAAAAATGGTGGTAAGTTGTGAAAAGTGCAGACAAAAACCACCAGGGGAAGTATGTCAGCCAGTGAAGTGGCTGTGGTAAACTTTCATGAGGATTTTTTTCCTGTGCCTTTGCTTACAAAGATTCGTACGAAGATTATAGTTTGTCGCTCACAGAAAATGTGACATTGGAATACCTATAATGTTGGTTATTTCAAACCAAGGAGGAAAACGGTAAATTGTACGATAATTTAAATGCTTCATTGAGTTTTCTGATTACAGGACAGTAAGAGTTAATCAAACTTTCAGTGTTACCTTCCTGTAATTGTTGTTTTTTACTGTTTGTGTCTATGCCACATTGATTTCTTTTGTCACGTAGTCACTGCTGGTATCTTGGCCTGATGTAACCTGCTTCAGGAGCACAGGAAGTTTTCAGATGGTACAGCAGGTTATAAAAATCTGTTTACAGATCATGGTGAGAAACCCAAAACTCACAGTAGGTTTTATTTCTCCCACTTATTTCAGCTAAGATGTCATGGCAAACACAGGAAGTTTTTTTTTGGAAAACGTGAAGTAATAAAAAAGCAATAATGTTTGCTCAGGAAATGAAATTAGCATTGTCTGTCCTGAGATGCACTGAGAAATGAACTATAATGCTGATGCACTGGTTCACCTGGAATACACATCTTATCTTTTGCTTTTTACGATGCAATGACATGGAAAATATCAAATCTGTTACACTTTTGCATCATTTTGAACTTACGTAATTCACGAACAGTGTTACTGAAGTACAGCTGCGTTGATTCAAAAAGGTGCGCTTTTATAAAAGAGGTTGCAATTATCCTACATTACATTATTGGCATTTAGCACACCCTCTTATCCAAAGGGACTTACATCAGTTACAGTTGGTTTTTACCATGTTATCCATTTATACAGCTGGATATTTACTGAGCTAATTGTGGGTTAAGTATCTTGCCTAAGGGTACAACAGCAGTGCCCCAGCTGGGAATCGAAATGGCAGCCTTTCGGTTACAAGTCCTACTCCTTACCGATATGCTACACTGCCACTCGAAAATAATGTTCAACAACAGTCCCTGCCAAGTACAATGATTTTACATGGTTAGCTGTTTTGGCTGAAGCCAGCACCAGTATTTTTACAATGGACTTATCTGATATTGTTCTCAGGGCAATAAAAAACCTTCAACCACAAGAGGCGTGTCAATTAACCACTTCATTTGCATCCACACTTAATGTAAGATAGTAGGTAGTAAGCTACAGTAGGCTGCTTCAGTTGCAACAGCTGAACAGGAGTTTAAAGCTTGACTTTAGACCATAAAAATATTAGGATATTTGTGCTTGAAGTTCAAATTCAAAGCTATTTCCAAAGTTCATCAAATATCATCAAATATTTTTATTATTAAATTGCAATACTAATTTCAATCACTGCTTACTCTCAGAAATCTCTGAACCCATGATGTTTTTGAAGTGCAACATGGCTTTGCCATGACACATGGAATGCATTTGTATGTTTCTATAAACATCGATGCATAAATTAAGTTGTTTGTTGTTACTCCACATAAAGGTGTATTGTGTCTGAATGTACTTTTCACTATATGCTTGAATTAAAACACTCAGTACATGAAAATACTATTTGTCGAATCCATTCATATGAGGTTTTTGAAAGTGCGTAAATGAATATTTGCCTGAAGACCACATAACTCTCCACACTTGAACTGTCTCTAAGATCAGGAACCCAGATGTGAAGGTAATTGTTCTTGGCCCAAGTTGAAAAGTTGTTGATTTCATTGCTTTCATCTTTGGTTTAGTGCTTGCACACTTGTTAAGATATTCGAGTTAAATAGCTCTATCACGTGAACTGAGAAATGAAATTCACCTGGTATTTTAAAGAAAGTTAGCTGATATATCCACAAAGGTCAGGGTTGTTTGTGTTAAATGTCAGCTCTTGCTCAAGGTAAAAGAATGAGACATTTTCATGCTTGCTTGAACTTGCAGATGACAGGTGATTGTTTGGTTAATTCCAATATTAAAGCATAGCAACAACTCCATGTCCTGAAGTGGATAGCATAGACTAAAAAATGCTGTGTTAAATCACACAGACTAGGTAAATTAATGGGAGCTGACAACAAAATCAAAAACAAATGATCACGTCTGTTTTCATTCAGACAATTCTCAAAAAGGGGTGGCTACAGCCAAAATCAAAAAGAGAAACTGCGACACAACTGGTAATAAACTTAGATTTACTATTTACTTTGTAACTTTGTTTTGTGTTTTGTGTCTGTCTTTAATAGTCATATTTGGGGCTGACATTAGAAATGGTACATACTGAAATCAGCCCAAAAATAAAAGGAATTTCATCCCCTACTTTTACATAGACAGCTCTTTTTGCCAGTCTATTTTGAATATTGAATTTTTGCATTTAACATCTCACATCGGCATTTCTGAATGAAACTTACATGATTATGTGGACATAAAGGAAACAAGTAGGTTTTGACCATCTCCATAAAAAATTGTAGTGTGTATGCTACTGTGTATGCATGCTACATATTAAATCCCTCATTTTCCATGAATTATCTCTTTGCATATTGAGTGCTTATTGATGGATAGCTATTATGCATTGCTTTGAAGCATATACAATTGTTGCATAGGTTGGTTCTCTGTCTCAATGTTTGGTGCAGGAAACACATTTAATGAAAGTTTAATGACTGAACTTCCAGATGACAGGAAATTCCTATGTCCACACCTACACTCCCCAAACTAAGCCAAACCAGCAAATAATGTATAGAAACCGCCTACTAACCTCTCTTTCCTGTTACATTAGCTGTTTACGTATGCCGGCTCCTCCTCCTGTTGCTGTCTTCCTCTTGCTCCTCTCCTCCTACCTGCAGGTCTGGACTATTCAAAGGTCTACTGCGTGGCTTTGACCCTCTACACGGGTGGATTCAAGGTTCCACTGTCTTCGTACAACAGAAAGGACCAGCCCCTTATGCTCTAGAAGGTCCAAAGGGGGGGCCTCTGAGCTACGTTCTTCAGCCGCACTGACACGCTTACCTCCTCGGAGGACTACACTCCCAAGTCAAGCCGAAGATCCCAGCAGACCTGCTTCCCATTCATTTAATGCCATACCTTTCCACTAATAAATGCCCTTAAATTAATTTCAGTGATTCTGGAATTTGTTGCCCGAGAGAATTATTAGACAAACACTACATGAAGCTTTGATTTACAAGCAATGTAGATGCAGCTATATTCCATAGCTGCTGTAAGCACACCTCCAAGTGATGTTTCAGTACCGCCTTTGAAAATGGAAGTGGCACCACCTAGTTTCAGGGAAGGAAAGCACTGATATTTGTAGAGAGAAAAGGTAGTACCAGTGTAAAACATGTTGATCAGCAGGTGCAACACTACCTCTTAACAACAAGAACAACATAAAATTACACGATAAAACTACTGCAAGGCCATTTCTAGCTTAATACGGTAAAGGTACCAGCAGTCCTCCAATCAAATCCCTGCAGAACACAGTGATCACATGATGGGACAGCTATTGGTCACGTTACGATGATTTGAAATTACAGTCAGAGTACAATATAGCTGCAATTAGCTTACAACTTGAAAAATTGGCCTCAACAGTCCATTTTTTTTCATCATTGAAAGCCAAATGATAGCCAGTCACATTGAGAGGCTGCCAGATTTAGATCATTTCTGAGGTGTTCAAAGATAGGACCTCAGAAGGTAGGTAGGAACACTTCCATGGCACTCTCATTTTTTGAGACATAAATTTTGCAAATAATTTACAAAGAATTTATTGAACAGTTTCTTACACAGAAGGCACACATAGGATAAGGTCATCTTATGGTCACCTCTGTTGTAAGGTAAAAATGGTATTTTTTTAGGCATGCCCTTCACATTTTGAAGGATTTATTGCCCCTGAGAGGAACAAAAACAGTAGTTTCTATTGTAGCTTTGGAGGAGCTGGCTTCAAACAAAACAGTCAACACCAAATCACTGTAATTGGCAGGAAGAACATTCCAGGTTCTTCCGACCAATAGCTGGAAGAATTTGGTTGCAACCACCCCATTAACAGATATACTCTGGAGAAACATGTTGCTTTGGAGAAACTTTCAAATTCTAAAAAAAGTTGCTCTGGAGAAGAAATCTCATTGAAATAAACTTTCTGCTCTGCAAAAATTCTCTTTTTAAAATCATGTCAACTTCATGAGTATAGCTGTAATATATTTAAATAACAATGCACAGCAACTTTTACCCAAAAATTGTCGATTAAAAAATAATAAGACATTTGTGGAAAATAATGCAAGTGCACTACAGCGCTACCATATAAATCCACACTGTTTACTTCACCAGACAACTCTCTGACTCATTTCTTCAGATTCACTGTCTTTATCGTAAATGAGATCCTGAGCTGGAAATGCAATGTTAAGGTTAACACAAGTGCCCATGTACTGATTTACTCTCCAAATTGCTGCTTCATTTTGAGCACATACAGAGGAGACATTCCTGTTCAGACATAAAAGGATATTTATCTCCACAAGGTCTGTCAAGACCCATATTCTATGAGTCCACTGTTTTGTACGTGAGCTTCAGCCATTTACACACATCACAGTAATGTGTCACATATTCCACTTTAAAACCAACAGATAATGATAGAAAAGAAAACCAGGTTCTCTCTCATTGAACATTCCTAATCACAGGAGACACACCTGAACAGTTTCATTGATAGAATCCTTTGACAGAAAAGGTTAAAAACTACAGAATGAACAAAAATTCTATTTTAATTCTATTGATGATTTTGATTGTATATTCCAACTGGTTTCCCACAGCACTTGCAATAAGTAATGAGAATGGCCTTGCATCCTATAAAATGGTTTCAATGTGTAGGCAGAGGCCATATCTATTCATGACTATCACCAGGATAAAATCACTACCTCTCTTTTGTTGGCTTTGCTCCATTGTCAGAGCCACCTTCACTACAGTGTGAAAGTGGTCAACCTGAAACCTGGCACCTAGCTGGCTTTTTGGAGGTGGCTTTCATACTGCCTGAGAGGTGGGTTATTCCTGGCTCTGAGATGGCAATAGTGGAGTGGGAATGGAGCTGTCGTTAGCATGCCGTGTGCACTGGTGTGTAAAACAGTGTGTCACAAATATCAGTGGATCAGCGCTGATCAGAGCTACAAGTTTTCCATGTTTCCTTAGCTACCAGTACTTCCTATTTATGTGGTTAAAAACACCATTAGCAATCACGGCACAGACTTTTTAATTAGCTGCTGTTTAACAGTCTCATAGCTTCATGCAGCCTCCAACTCCTCTTTAAGCATACCACAAGTGCCTTTCCTTTACTTGTAATATCAGTTGTTACTGTTGTTGCGTGCTCACTTAAAATACACTATGCACAACGTCACACAGAGATAGGCGTCACATGCACTCATTATTGAAAAATAATATCAGAAAGGAAATACCATTTTTTTTCTCCTTTTTGGATGAAAACAATGTTTTTACTTTGTGTGGTTAATTAAGTTAATTGATCTATCCATTTTGTTCCATTGTAAATAATTCACAACTGCCTCTGAAGACTGCAGTAAGAAAAGGCTCATGTTGGCTTAAGAAACAACGTATCAGGGAGCTGACAGAGACACTTTCAATGCCATAAACCATCAAACATGTTTTCAAGCATCTAACTAAAGCAATAACATTGTAAAATTAAGGGTCTGAAAATGACTCTATTGTCTGTGCACAAATGTGCACACTGCACACAAGAAGGTCAAGAAGAAATGTGTCTGGTTCAATGTGAGGGGTACTACACCAGCAGTTTGCTGGCCTTTAGTTGGTATCTGGCTCTGGTCTGGAAGCTGACCAGGGTGTAGAGGCAGCTTTTTAACTCTGGGGAATTGCTGCCATGTTTGGTGTTGTATGATATGAAGAGGGCTCTGTTTTCAATAACTTAATGGGGTAAGCGACAATCTGCTCAAACATTAACAGAGGTGCTAAGCTGGGGTGGCTCTTATGTCAAAACGACATGATGCAGACAGAGCCAGAATCATCAAATTGGTCTTTCTAATAAACCCACATTAAATTCCTTTAACAACTCTTAATAGGATGCTGTGGCTTCTCACAAGCAAAAAACAGGCCAAAGTAACCATTTTTGGAAACCCACGGACAAGGCTCCCCTTGAGGTTGTCTATTATTTCTGGAAACTTCACTATAATGGAACACACCTCCTACTCAACGGTGTCCCCTGACGTATGTGGATTCCAACATGACACGCATCGTGGTGTGATAAATGTATATATAGACAGAACTAATTTTTATTGAAAATCCTGCCTAAAAATATCTTACAAAGTTGAGGGGGAAGGAGGAAGATGGCAATGTTTATTGTTGTTAATCTGACAAAATGTGTTTTTACAGATTGAAGGAGTCTTCCTTTCTCGCATAATATTTCTCAAATTCAAAAAAGAAAGAAACATGGCCAGAAACAGTATAAATCAAATTTGTGCTAAACAGTACAATCCATCAATGGTTTATTACACAGTATGGGTTATAGAGTTGTTAAGGTGTTAAGATGAGTGTAATTTGTCTGAAATTCCACTATGAACAACTTCAAATTTGTGTAGAAAAGACAGACCCACCTCAGAGCCCAGACAGATGCTTTGGCCTGCCCCACTTCTCTGATGGACCTCATTTGTTCCCAGTTTGTGCAGCCTTCTCTGCATCAGAGGCCAGCTGTTTTCCATATGGGGTCTAAAGCAGTTACACAAGAACAGCAGCAAAAACGTACATGTAAACACAACAATTATACTAGATTAAAGTGGAAAAATGCCCCAAAGCCATCTGAATGTTTTCATAAGTATGTTTTCGTATAGAACCCAAGATAGTCGAGAGTCATTTTCCTAAACAAAAAGCCCCCTCCTTTCCTTTCCTCCGGAGAAAGTAGACTACTCCCTATGTACTATTAAATTCTGTATAAAACAAGAATCATTTCATTATTCAAACTGTTTCCATCCTGTTGCAATTTTTGTAGGGGGGGGGGGGGTCTTTTTGCATATTCACTGTTAGGGGAAGACAGTTTATTAACTACGGGTGGACAGTGTATTAACTAAAACTCTTTCAGTAACACTTTTATTCACATTTATCTGATATTCATTTTCTTCACTTGAAATCACAGTCCATTTACTGTATGAGAAAAAATGGTTGTTTGTAAATGTCCTTTGTGTACACACGACACATTATGTAAGGTAAATCCTCAGCAATCTCTGTATAAGGCAAGCTGTACGTGGGTGCTTCCGGGGCCGTGTTACGGGGAAAAAAAAAGGCGGAGGGTAATTTCCCAGGCATCAGACCCACATCCTGCTGGCCACAGGAAATGCTAGGTAAATGACAGGCTTGATAAATAAAGGTCTGGTTTCCCATCACACACTTTAAACACTGCTCTGCGCTTCTGTTTCCTCCGCCTATGCACTCAGCCTATGACAAACTAATGAATTTCCAAGATGTAACTACTTACACTCTGCTGATTAGCGAGAGTGAAAGTATGCAGAGCCAGGGGGGGATACTTGTGGTTCAGGGTGTTAATCCTCAGATGTACCTGCAACAAAAAAACACCTCACACCCTTCTTGTTTACGTTGTTACATGAGCTTACTACAGAAAGTTGTGATAATAAAAATATAATGAAACAATAAACAAAATAACAAAACAAAATAATACATGCACTTTTCGGCAGGACTTGCTTCAGTAAGTATCCAGCTATACAAAGGAATATGTAAGCTATATACTTGGCTATGTATGCTATGAGTATTATTATGTAAGTAATGGTAATAATGAAATAACTGTATGAACATGGGAATCTGGAAATTCCATTGGCTCTCAGATCAGTCAGAACATATACAATAGTACTGTTGAGAAATCTGATCTGAGTCAGGGAAGTAATGTGCTGTATGACGGTCAAATACTCCTTTGGAATAAAGGGACACATGATATATGCACAGCTGCATCTGTTAATATGTCTTTTATGAAGTTATCCGCACCTTGCAAGTCTAAACATGTAAAGACAAGCCAATACCTTAGATTGCACATCTAATGTACACTGTAAGTCATTAGAATATAAACCCGTGTGAAAATATTGCATTTGCATTATTTTCTTTATTTTTTTGCAGCAAGCAGGAAATGCTGTCAGTACTGGGACCACATGGCTCAGCCCATTTCCATGATTCTGTCAGCTCAAGCAATGACCAAGATGTATGGGAGAAAAGGAAGAGGTGAGACTGAAAAAAGTAATGAATGTTTTTCTTTTGGGGCTTTTCTCTAGTGTGTGTAATTTCCAGAGAAGCTCATTGAGAAACCTAATTTAGTGCTTCTGAAAGATTTGTCTCAACCTGAAAATCATTAGATTCACCTGCAGGTGCCCACAACCAGGTGCAGATTTACACAAGAAAGAAATACTTAAATCTGTCTCTTCCCATAATGAGATGCTGCCAGTCCCATTCAGACAGACAAGAGGTTGTTAGCCGACTTCCCGCAGACAGGCTTACAGTGGATCACTGATGCTGGTGAACGCAGACTGTTTTGAGTGATTTAACAAGGTCTCTGAACGAAGGGAGACATTTTCAAGTGTAAACACTTAAATGAAATGGCTCAGAGGCCAGTAATGTTGCTTTTAGCTGGTCTTATATAGGCTGCTATAAAAAGGGTTGGGTAGCTTTCAGGAGACTTTGCACATTTACAAATTTAAAACTGAAAATGAATTGTTTTTTACTAGACAACTTGTCTTTTCCAGAAGCAACCCACCAAGCAGTAAAAATGGATAGACTTTTGGAAATCGCACCAATGTTGCATAACCTGATTGCAGTCGACCTACTTTCTGACAGGGCCATCTTGAACGAGTGAGACCAGTTTTGAGATGGCAGGGTCCCACTGTCCCTCTCAACACCAGGGCTCACCCTACCAACCCACAGACGGAGGGTTACTGTCCAAATGAATTACATCTGTTCATCTCAGCGCTGACCACAGTTTGCACCAAACAATCCAATAACATTCTAGGCTTCTGATAATTGCCAGGAAAACACCACTGTCTCAAACAATCCAGCTGCGGAGCAGGCACCACTCCTTTTTCTGTGTGGAAAATGTGGGCTTTTCACCTCTCGGGCACCAGGTGCTTAAACTTTATATTTCTGCCATTTGGCAGATGCTCTTACTGTATCCAGAACAACCTACAAAAGAATGAGTATAAAGTGCACATAATAAGATTGCATGAAAAGCAGTATGTACAGGACACAATTTCCCATATCTAAACACGTCAGCCCTTCAAAAAGTGCTTTGACAACTAGTGCATATATAACTCAAAAACTACACAAGTGCCATACGTAAGTACAATACAACAACCACACTGCAGGGCTACAAGGGGAAGGTGAGTAATGCTTGAGTAGGGGAGACAAGATGAAGTCTGAAAAGGTGGGGGTCTTCAGCCTGTGACTGAAAATGGCCAGCGACTCCGCTGTCCTGATTGCTATGGGAAGCTCAGTCCACCACACTGGAGCCAGTATAAAAAGAGGATGTGACTGAGATGTGCAGCTATGAAGGAGAGGGATGGCCAGGCATCTTGAACATGCAGAAGAGAGTGACCTGTCAGGTGCATAGGGTCCGATGATTAATTGAGGAGGAAGCTGGTCCCCTTGCCTCCCAGCAGGCAAGCGCAAGCCTTTTGAAATGTATGGCAGCCATTACCATTGGCCATTGGAGGGATGAGATGTGGGAGCATTTGGGAAGATGGTGGTGTAGCTGAACAGCAGCACACTGGATGAGCTAGAGGGGTCTGATAGCTGAAATGAAATATTAAAATAATAATAAAACGATAATAAACAATGATAAATATGTTTCATCAAAATGTGCATTTGTGATGAAACGTTTCTATGCATTGAGCAACACAAGCGCTGTATAACTGGCTAATTGCTACAGTATTGATCATGTTCATGTCATCAGTTGGACATGTTCACCTAAAATCAAAGTTTATCAAACAACCTGCATGTCCTTCTTGGTGAAGCAGGTTGTGCATTTGAGCCTTTGGCCCTGCACAGAGAGACAGTGATATATGCTGCATAATTGTATGTGGCGTTGCCCATTCCTAACTATGCATGAAAGTATATTATAGATTCACGGCAGCTACATTGCAGAGTAAACACCTTAATATCCCCTCTGTCATTGTTATGAACTAGAATCCCGGGCTCAAAATAAAAGAATAACAACTCGCTGTAAAGGGAAATTACTTCCTACCCTAAGTGATTGATGTGCATGAGTGGAAGGAAAACAAGCATACAAACACACCCAAAAACGTGGCATGAGATAGACCATCCAATCAAAGATACCGGTGAACTCAGTGAACTCGCTAACTCTTGGGATCTCCTCTTGAGCCAGCTCCGTCTTCCAACGGCCTCTGCGGTGTGTTGTTTGACATTCAGTTTTGTTTATTTTATTTAAACTGATGACACACCAGTGATGGTCCAGCTCTGTGTGATGTCTGTGAAACTTGTCTGAGACAAAAAGGGAGTACTAAAATACAGGTAGGGCCACAAAATCCTACCCTGAACCCAGCCTAGAGGAAGAAAGGCCAAGAAACCAGTCTACTTCCAGGAGCTCACACTGAACAGGTGACTCCAAAATGCAGGCCTGTGAGTCCCAGCAAAACCAAATAGAGTCAACAAAATGAACTAGCCTTCAGGGTTGTTGTAGGCCCAAATAAACGCTGTTGACCAGGTTCCCAGTGAAAACAAACAGTGTACAGCGTACTGTGTATATAAATTGACCAAAAACTTTCTGACCCCAACAAACACTGAAGAGTAAAAGACCACTTCCAAAATGAGCAACTTCTATGCTTCAAACCAAAACCAACAAAAGGAGTATTAATTTACAGATGATGAGGATGGCCCTGGAGTGTTACTTCACAACAAGGCCCCACCAAATCTGAATGGGCTGTTCATTCAGTTCTTCTGAAGGGGACAATTAACAAGTATCATGGTGATATTAAAAGAATCCATTTTACTTTTAAACCAATAGTTAGTGGCAAGTGGTTTTGAACAAAAATGACATTAAAAGGATCAGGATATTAAGCATGTGGATATAAACTGGATTCACCTACTTGTGAACTTTTAATTTGATTTGGTTTTTCTTTATTAGCTGTGGCCAGTTATTGTTGTGCATTGTCTGAGAAAAGTGTCACCCCCACTGCACTCCATCTGAATGACCAGCAAGGCTCTCTTCTAATCTAATCGCAATCCTCTTCGTCCTTAATTGTGAATAACAAATTTTTCAGATGTTATACATTGTGAGTTTCCTAAACATAATAGATATCGAAACATGTAAGAGAACATAACAACGTGATGATGCAAATGCTAAATGACAATAACAGTTTAACACAGACAAACGGACACCACTCACTACATATAAACAGGTGCCATTGCCAGTGGCCTGGCCAGTATGTAGGATATGACTATCGATTGAAGGTGAGAGGGAACTACTCCCTGCATAGCTTGGTAGGCTAACAGCAGTGTTTACAAGTAAATGCAACCCTTTCACTAGTAGCCAATGGAGGGAAGTCAGAATGGTTGAGAAATGGGAGAATTTGGGGACATTGTGGATCAAACCCTTGCAGCTAATTCTGAATTAGCCGCAACGGTTTGATCAGGGGAGGGACAGTATATTATTGATATAACTGATAATATAACACATAAAATTTAGCAATATAGCATCTTATTTTGTATTATAACTAAGCAATTTTCAGAGTTAATGTGCCGTCTTATTTTCAGGTCTGTGGTGGAAACGGAACATTTGCTTTAATATGCAAAATTCTTTTCATTTCAGACTGTCCAAACAGAGACGTATATTTATTTGAGTCATCTTTAACGTCTGTTCCTGTCTGTCAAGACCTCTTCCAGGATGTTTTCGAGCCTCCCTCCTTGTGCAGACGCATACTGACTCACAGTAGCCCTGAGCCCTTTGCCTGAGTTTTACCACAGCTATGTGCAGTCTGGCCAGAGCCTGGGAGCGAGGGTGTACACATCGTCTCATCTGAAAGTGTGGCCTGCACCGTCATCCACCAACTTATTGTAGCCTGAAAACAGTAAAAGGGTAAAAAAAACTCATTAGGACAGTGGATCATATGGGACTAGCCACACGGAACACAAAAATCCTCTCAGAAAATGGAGCTGAAGTGACTTGGATTGCCTTCTATATCTGCCAAGGAATGAAGGAAGAGTCTTGTCTCTGAAAGTTCTATGCCCTTATGAGAACTAAAACTGACTGAGTCTCAGCCATGCAATGTAAAATCATTCATCAATCCCAGACCCACCATCCCCGCCACCTCCACCCCTACTTTGTTTATTTAGTGCCATCGCAAGTCCATAGCAGTCAACCCCTCCATTCCTGAAATGTCTCAGTAGATTCTTTCACAGGAATGAAAAGTCTTCTCTTCAGTCCCCCAGTCTAGAATAAAACTGTCAAATTAATAAATGACCTGGCATCAGCATAAACCACAATCTGAGTAACTTTGCCATTGCATTTTGCTACATTCCTTTACTGAGTTAATGTGGCAGCTTTCATTTCCATTTCACCACCTTTGATGGTTGCTAAATCTCCGCCAAGCGCAAATCCAAATATATCCATTGGTGGGAAACGATCTCAGGATAAATGTAATGCCTCTAATGAAGGACACAAATAATGTGTTGTGTTTATTTTATGACTGTAAAGAGGATAAAAGGATGTTTTATTTTAAAGACTTCAATAACTGAATTAGACTTAAGCAATGTTTGAGGAAGTTTGTAATCACTTATGTTCACAGGGCTATCTAATTGCTGAAGGTGGAAACATTTTAGTCATTTTAGTTAGCCATTTTCACTCCATGTTATTTATCTATTTTTATTTTTGCCAGTCATCTATCAAGCTGAGTATAATGTAACAGAAACACATTTAACATGCAGTTCTGGGTTTGTTAAATTCACTGGACGTCTGATGGACCTTCAAGGCCAGTAAGACCGTTTTAAGCACAATTTTTAAATGAGTAATGCTCCTAAGTCCCTTCGGGTAGAATTTGTTATCTTAAAACTGGCCCTTCATTCTCTTCATTTGTGCAAGACTGCCATCTACGGATTAAAGACCGGCTGTGTAAATCTTTCCTTTTTGCGTGAAGCAAAATCAAAATAAAACAAAGCACAAGGTAACTGCATTACATATTTGTAATAAATGATAGTTTTCTGTCCATTTTTATTACAATGGATCACACCTTTTGTATGTAATTTTTTAAAAAGAAACGGTAGGTGTACCGTGTCCTAGTACACGTCACACATTTTGAAAAAGCATTTGCCTGTGTTGCTTTTCACAAGGTTGTGATCGCGAACTTACTCATCGAACCATTAACCAAACACGACACGTATAACAAGAGCCATTTCAGTGACCAAACAGTCTGACCGACAAAGGACATTATGTCATTGCAACTCGGCTGACTTACGGAAACACGCGAGAGCAACACCCCAAATCTCTCATTACTAAGCCTTTACAGTGTCAGCAAAATATTGGTTGGGTATGGCAGTAAAGGTGACTTTCTGGGCAGATGGCCATTACAGATATCAGTCACATCGATCCAGATACAGCATCCGTATAGTTTCAGACTTAATAAACTTCGACACAACTGGTCTACCTCTACAACAGAAAATAAGGCAGAATGTGGCGGACAGAGGAATGCACACAGCATCTTGTTCTAAGCGACCTATACACATATTTAGGCTACACGCAGTAAACAAACAGTATAAACAGCCCTGTTTAGGTTATTTACCTGACTGACGAAATTGGCATCTTGTTGCTTCAATCATATTGATGCAAATCGAAGACGCGCGTGTGCCCCAACCGTATGTACACAAGTTGTCAATAAATTATTATTGTAAGTAAATCATACCTCATTAACCACACGTGAGCAACTGATGTCGATTATTGTAAAAAGCATGAGGACAGTGATATTCATATGTACCAGAGAAGTTTACCCTCAGATCTTTAAAACGACGATAAATCCATACCCGAACTTGATATATCGTTTGTGTCAGGGTGCAACTGTAATGGACTCTAATGGTCAATTCTAAGTGGTTTATGCTTTCGTAGACTTTGACTGTATTGTGCGATACGAAATTTGTCATCTATTTATTAAGGCTTCAAACCCATCCTCGGGCTTTTGTTTCTGACAAATAATAAAGCCTGCATTTTAAAAACATGTATGACAATGTACCACATGAGTAACATTATCAAGCTGCAATTAATGAAAGAGTTTGAACATTTTGAAGTTTTAAAATGGCTGCAGCATAGAATTCAATTAATAATGAGGGATTTCATCTGATGGAAGATTTATGGGAAGTGGAGTCCCCGAGTGATCAGTGTTCCGACTCCTGCTGTTCCATATTTACATAACTGATAAAAGTATAGTGAAGGACAACAGGACTGGTTTTAGGTATAAGACATTTAAGTTATGAGGAAAGACTCAAGGCATGTTGACTCTTTTGTCCTGACAAAAGAAATGTCAGGAGAGTCCTGGTCTGAGTTTCTAAAATTTTAAAAGGGATTCAAAAAGTGCACCAAAGAAGATATCATAAAATGAATTGTCAGCAGAACAAGAGGATCTAATAATGAATTAATTAAAGGAAATTTCCATGCTGAACGGAACTATTAAGAAGTATTTCTTTCATCAGCTAGTTATAAATGCATGGAATATCTTGTGATCGGTAGATTGTTGCAAGAAGACTTTTTTAATTATTTTTTTTTTAAAAATTGATATAGCCTGGTTTGCTAAGATTTATTCCTTTTCTTTCAGGAATTTCAAGGGGAACAAAGCAGTTTTTAATTCATTACACCAGGTCAGCCAGCATACAGCCAAGGCCATGAAACAGTAAAGGAATGGATATTATCATGATAATTGTAGAACACCTCTGCAGATTTCTTTGGAGAGGAGGCAGCATCTAAGTTGATTTGGTCCATTCAAATGAAAAAGTGGCTTAAAGAATTAAAGATATGTCAGGTGGCATTTGTAGAGGTGTCACACATCGATTACAAAACTAAATTCGCTGTTCAGGTTGGATGAATAAACACATGTCACAGGCAATGGTATATGTGAGGTTTGTGAATGTTGAGGACATAAAGGAAGAATTTCTTTTTAATGATCACTTGAAAATGTGAGAGGAGAGAGGACATTTTCAGGCTAGTGGATCTTCATCCCAAGGTTCTGCTGCTGGAATGAGCTGATTGTGTTGAGATCGCACTGATGGCATTAGAAAAAAGATGGGCTGCAAATCAGGGTTTGTTGTTCATGTTCACAAAACAGGTTTCTAGTATGAGAATGACACAATACATTTGCACAGTGAGGCAAGTTACTGCAGTCAAATCAGTTTAGTTCAATTGTGAAAAAAGATCACTTTTATTTAGAAAAGGCCCCTGCAGACTAAGGTTTTTCAAGGATTCGCCAGGAGATGGGGGCAGAACATGAGCATTTACATTTTCATGCAGAGTTCAGATAATTTTCCATGTGGAGGGTGATGTAAAGGCTTTGGAAACAGAGAAAAGTTTACACTTTTTTGGAGAATTGGCTGAACTCGTCACTGACAGAAACTGGTTTTCAGGGATGGCTTTACTTAATGGACATATTCACAAAACTGAATTGGCTGAACAGATGCAAGCAAACCCAAAAGCAGCTAGAAGACTTCTTACGGTGCTGTTTTATGCCTAGATAACCAGTGGTGTATCCTTTTCAGTCAGGTTTAGCGTCATAATACACTTTTATGCATGTATGTCTCTATGAAGAAACTGATGCTTATAGCTGCCACATACACAGCACTTAGCACAATTCAACACTTCTACATATGATAGGATGGGTGGGGTTCTGACTATGCCATGTTTAAGCATGCAAGTCCACATTTAGTACTTTTTTCTTTGTTTGAGCTTGATGAAATAGACATTAGACAAACAAGGACAGAAACCTAGACAAACTACTTATGTAGAGTGGGTTTAAGGAACACAACATAGGGGTATGGCAAGTCTGTAAAGGGTTGGTATAGCGTTTAGAAAAGCTGCTGTGAGAAGTTCAATCATGAATATACTTCATTTGCAAATCTTTCATGTATTGATTCAGAACTTTATCCAGCTCCGCCCATGCAGGTACCTCATCTCCCCGTACTCCTTGCAGTCTTGTCAGGGTGGATGCATCACACATTCAGTACACAGGGTTTATTTACAGAAATTTGATTGGTGCCGTATAGCCATACAGTTGGTGATGATAGCATGTCTCAGATGAAGTAAATTAAGAAATGTAAATATGTAGTAAAATATTAAAAAGGGTTCTCTTACATTTGTGATGTACAAGTTCATGTTTTTTTTTTTCTCTCACATCTCACTGCAATTGAAGCTGCATCATTTGTAAAATGCAAATCAGACTGAAATATTGTGAACATAGAAATTGGAGTGCCACACATTTGTTACATTTAAAACTAGTGGTAAAGCAAGCTTACCGGTTGAGTGATTTGAACACCGCTTCAATGCATTGATGGTATACTGAACTTACTGAGATTATTAAGGCGTGTTTTACTTGCTATCACTGGTACAATGGCATATGATAACTAAGTAATTCTGCTTTAAAGTGACTCAGTTAAGATAGCTAATAGTGTTTATAAACATCTTACAGTACGCTAAATATGATATATGTAAAAGTTTGTGTGTCCTATGTCCAGGGTTTGCAATGTGTTACCCCTTTCCTGTGACAGAGAAGAGAAAGCTGTGCTGGATGGTGGCAATATAGATGTACTTTGTACAGATGGAAGCACAGGTAAAGATGCCTACTCCAGAGTCTGACTTTTTTAAAAATGTGTTTAATTGGATCTTTATTTAACCAGGAAGCCCCTTATGTAAAAAAGAAAGCAAAGACCTGGCAAAGAAGGCAGCGTTACAGTAAATACAGAGGAATACAGGAAATACATAGTTAAAAACAATGACAGAACACGATACAAATCAATACAATGCAATAACAATGTCAAAAATAATCGGAAAAGACGCCCAGCTGAAATATTGTTCTCAGCAACTACATTTGTCCATACTTGACAACTACTACAAAATTCAAGAACTATTTACTGTGTAATACATGAAAGCCTTTCTCCATAACAGTATTTAATTCATCCAGAATATTCAAGTAATTATTAATGCCAATCATATGATCATCATTGTTATCAACCACTAAATAGGCTTTGTTAAATTGTTGAAAGTGTACCTGTACATTGTGGGAATTTTATATATTTCAGTTATTAAATGTTTTGTGGTCCAGTCTTAAACACTGCCACATAACCCTTAGAGTGCCCTACACTTGTGGCTTGATTGTACTTTGTGTAAAATTACTGTTGAACTAAACTGCTGATCTTCCACACTTCTGAAATCATCTTCTGCTTCTAGACAATATTTGTAACATTTTCTATATTTTGTTAGATGGGTTATTTGAAATGTGCACTTTAAAGTAATGGTGCAACTTAATAGGTCTCTCTCTTCATACAATATTTACTACAGTAGATCACCAAGTGCTAAATTTTTGTGAACTATTTTTTAGTTATTGTAAAACATCTACAGGTTTTCAACAAAGCAAAAATTATTCTGACAATGTATGGCATTTACATTTGATTGCATTTTGTCGTACTGTGTTCCTAATATTGATTAGACACATTTACATTTACGTTGGCATTATATTTAGTTATTTAGCAGACACTCTTATCAAGACATGACCAGGTATGAAGTATGGCAAGCCAACCAGAGACTGTGGACCATAATGGTCTGGAAGGAGTTTGATATTGGATTGAAGTAAATATGGTGCATTTCCTCTTGGTGCTGTGTATGCTAGGACCAGAGATTTGTATTTTATTCTGGCCACAACTGGTAACCACTGGAGAGAGAGGAGGAGAGTTGTGACATGTGTATTGCACACACCCAAACTGGTCAACTCCATTTTTAACACACATCTCCACCTAAACTGTGATGAATATGAAAGATTAGGCCTACAGACTACCAAAGTGGGTGTGGGCAGATTTATGGTGTACTTAACATCACTCTCAGCCACATATTTACTCCATACTCCCTAACAGTCCTAGGTGTTTATAGTGTGAAGAATCTTTTCTTCAAAGTAATGATTCTCTGCTCACATGGCTCAAGACAAAGAAGACACAAGCTCTTTACCTCTTTTGCCTTGGGTGTGTTCACACCAATGTAATTATTGTTAATTATTTTCCTCAATTAAAAGAAAAAAAATCCTGGAATAGTTAGTCTGCAAGCTAAATTCCTCAGGCATTATTTCAAAGTAAACTCATCAGACACGGCTCATCAACTTAAAATTATTGCTGTGAAGTGCTAAAAATGTGGGTGCATCGGCTCCATGGCATATCCATAGAGTTGTTCTAGTGAAGTTAAGATGGTATGAATGGTATCCCATTTTACACTGAAGCTAAGATGCTGGTTTTCCATTGTCCAAGCAAGAGTTTTGACCTTGATATACACTGTCTATATCAAAACCAATTAAATCCCTCTAGATAGACTTTAATAGCACAATTATGTATGTTGCCAAATGAATGGCGAGAAATGTAGACAGAAAATAATGGAATGATCTCCATAAGTGTTATCCTTTGGCTTAACCACTACCAAAATAACATGTGATAGGTACAGAGGATATAAAAACACACTCTTATGAAATTTCAGGTTTTTGAAATGCAAAGACAGAAATAACAACAATGTAAATGTCAGACGTTTTCCATCTGTAATGCGATCTTCCAACAAACAAAATCCAGAGAAAACACAAACAGATTATTATTAGGAACATTTTAAATAAAAAACTACAACACCCTGATTGCATAAGCAATCTGCACACCCTTTCATAATGGGGGCTCTACCTGTGTTCACAGTTAACCAATCACATTCAAAATCATGCCTGTAAGTAAATAGCATACACCTGCCATCAATGAAAGTGATTCTGATTAAACCCAGATTAAAGTAAGCTGTTGCTGTAGGATTTGCTTGAATGTTTGAGGTTGTATCCTACTGGGAGAGCCATGGTCTGCAAAGAGTTGCCAAAGAAACTGTGCGAGCTAATTGTTGAAAAGTACCAATCAGGAGAGGGATATGAAAGAATATCGAAGGCACTGGATGTACCATGGAGCACTGTCAAAACCATCATCAATAAGTGGAGAAAATGTGGCACCACAGAGACATTGCAAACACCAGGATGACCCTCCAAAGTTGATGAGAGGAAAAGGAGAAAACTTATCAGGAAGGCTACCAAAAGGCCAACAGCAACACTGAATGAGCTACAGGAATTTCTAGCAGGTACCGGTGACTCCTTGCATGTGACCACCATCTCTCGTATTCTGCACGTCTGGGCTATGATTCATTCAGTCACCCCAAACCATGTGGGGAAATGTGCTATGGTCTGATGAGACAAAAGTTGAACGTTTTGGCCTAAATTGTAAAAGATTTGTTTGGTGCAAAGCCAATAAAGCTTATCGTCCAAGGAACACCATACCAACTTTGAAGCATGGTGGTGGTAGCATCATGTTTTGGGGCTGCTTCTTTTCAACTGGGTCAGGGGCTATTGTCAAGATAGATGGGAAAATGAATAGCTCCAAATATCAAGATTTTTTGGCACAAAACCTGCTGGCCTCTGTCAGAAAGCTGAAGATGAAGAGGAATTTCACATTTCAACATGACAATGACCCAAAACACACATCCAAGTCGACCAAAGCATGGCTTTAGAAAAGGAAAATCAGTCTTGGAATGGTCCAGGCAGAGCCCAGACCTCAATCCCATCGAAAACCTGTGGAATGGCCTAAAGAGAGCTGTATACAGGAAATCGCCTCGCATGAAGGAACTTGAACTTGTTTGCAAAGAAGACTGGGATAAAATTCCAAAGTCTAGATGTGCAAAGTTGATGCATATGAAATGCAATTTCATAAGGGTGTTTAGACTTTTTATATTCACTGTATATAACATGTATCAGCAAATGCTTTAGCATTTCTCAGATTATGCAGTGATTTTTTTTTTAAAAAAAACGTCAGATACAAAGTGAGCTGTGTAGTATTTATGGTTTTGAAATTGGTCATGATTCGATTGGTACAATTCCACCACCTTAACTCTACCAAACCCTTTGCCTAAGTACGTTCTTTGACTAAGTACTACTTATTTGGTCAGACATTTCAAAAACATTTTTTCACAGGGGACTATAAGAAGTACACAAAACTGTAGCATGCCTTAACTCTGTGGTCATGTAAATCAATGCAAAGTGATTTAAAATCAGCTTGCTTTCTTCCATGTACTCCTATAACTTAAACACATGCATACACTATGAACTGTTCATAGCAGGAACAGAACCCCCTGTTGGACTTCAAATTATGGTATTTTTCACCTTGGTAGTGGCAAAAGTAATGTGCTTTTAACAGCTGAATACACTGTGAAATACCTTACCTTCTGTAGATATGCAACTGACAAGGCAATAAATCAAAGTCAAGATTTGAGAGGTTGTGAACCTATATCACATGCATGCTAGGGATCATGAATAGCATCATCAACCAGGGTTTATGGCCATTTTCTTACTTGTTACATCTGCTCTCTCTGCTTTCAACAATAGTCACTTTGTGTGCTAATGTGAATCCCTTGAGTAATGGGCAGCACCTGTGAAAACCTGAGAACACATGAGGTTACATTAATTGGGCCACCACTACCCATGGTGTCTTCGGCTTTTAAAGTGGACATTGTACCCTTCAGCAAATGCTATGCTATCTGCACCATGTGGGTGTAAATCAAAGCACACTGCAGCGTGTCATGCCCATAGAATCATAAAGATGAATACACAGCTGCTCTGTACATACAGTCATCGCAGAGCAGAATTAGGCAGCTGGCAGCAGGCCAAACCTTTCGCTTTCAACAACATGGACAAAGTGTTCATTCCTCAGGGCTCTAGTTTTCCCAGAGGATCACTGTGTCCTCACAGTGTATTCTGTGGGTTCTGCAGGCAGGGGGGCTTCAGTACAGCCCCTGCAAGGACAATAGGTGGCCAAGGAAGGGATCTGCATCCAGAGGAAGAATAACACATCAACATGCAAATGATGACTTTATACTTTATAATGCATCTTATGGACCTTAGAGGGGAAGAATTAGGTCAAATTTGGAGTGTGCCAACAGGGGGCACACTGAAATGAAAGTTGTAAATTCTAATGCAAAATGTCAGCTGGCCTGCTTTTACACCACTTTTGCAGGCCTTCTTTACCTATTCTGTAAAGGCACCCCTGGTGGATGAGACCCTGGACCCTTGAAGTGTAGCGTACACAGAGGCAGGGCACAGGTTCACAGGCGTGGGCTATTTTCCACAAGATGAAGTCAGAGGAGTTCTTTCAGGGTGGTTCAGGTGTCACATCTGACCCCAAAGGTTAATGCGGTGTAACTCTGCTCTTTGTGTGCCCATTGCCTTAAATAGCCCCTTCACTGTCTGACCCAAGAAGGACAAAACTCCTGAAACGGATTAAGAGTCCTTTCCTGGGACAGTCTGATGTTCCTGCATTCTTTTTGTGTCTTTGAACAAGTTGACATATTGGACACTAACTGGCCCTGAGTGATATCCTCTTACCCTCAAGATCCTCCATCAACGTGGTTATGTCAAGGACACATTAGGAACACATTAAAGGTCAGAGGTCACAGAGCCAGCCAGTTTTTTATATGTGCATACAAAAGTGTCATACATACTCAATAGTTCTCATTAGGTTTTTGCTTTTTGGTTGACGGTCTTTTACCTTTTTCCCTATTCTGGTCAAGCATATGTTTCAGAACCTTATTACACCATTGCATGCTGTGTACCTAAGTGAACTACTGAGGAGCCTTGTTCATCAATATAAATAAACAGTGACACATACCCCCTATAAATCTCTGATGCCAGCTTTAGCTCTTGTTGCAAAACAGTTTATAAATTTAAATCACCAGAATGTCACAGAAACAAAAAACAAGTGCAATAACCAAACATCCACTAAATATGGATGATCCCAACCCACACAGGGCTAACTTGAAAGAGTGGGATAAACAATAGCACTGTTCCTCTGTGTCCAATTAAAGTTTTCTTTTTCAGACTGCAGTGTGTTTTCCACATTTTGGTTTGGGGTGCAACTATTTTACAATAAGGACAACTTGGATAAACTGAAACATCAGTGTTGTTAATTCCCACGGTAATTGTATTCATCAGCCCTGGTCTGACCCATGGTTATGGCCAAGTATGCTATTTTTATGGGTTGAAAGTAAAATCAAAACAAATAAATCTTACTAGTGATATTTCTACCATATTAATACAACTTGATGCATGGGGAAAAGGCATCACTGATAAAATATAGCCCTTTAGACATAAGTTACCTGATACAGCAAAAGGCTTTGCAACTAAAAGTTGACCTAAGAGATTATTTTTATTTCAGATTAATAGTGTTGACAGCTTTACAGCAAGATGCAAGTCTTTAAAAAAAGCAACAAGTGTACGGCTGCATTTTTGGCTCAGTGGTGGGTGACAAAATTACCATTACATAAAACATGAGTGATAACTCAGTCATGATGTAGGTGGCAATAACAGTAAACCATAAAATTAACATCTAAATTATCTGACCGTATATATAGATTTAGAGATTTGGAAGGACTTTTTAATAATAGGATGAGAAATGTGCTTTCATGAAAGTAATCTGAAGGTTAAAATCACTACTTTCTTGTGTCTGAATTTTCTTATGTCTGTGAATATCATTGTATTATTGCATAAACAGTCGAGAGCTTGCATGTCTTTCGTAATAATCCTTGGGCTGCTTTGCCCAGATTCACCTCTCAAAGGAATCTGTTCAGATATTGACCGAAAAATCAGCAACATGAATTTGAGAAAAGCAGTAAAACTCCAATGGTACTGTCCTGCACATGAGTTATTGTGGTTGTAAATTTTGAAAGCATGAACAATATAAATTTATTTCAAGTCATAAAAGCTTTCGGATGCAGATCATATCGTTACTTGGCAGTCATGGACAGGCCTGCCAGTCCTCCCCTTGCGATCTGACAGCTTTCCTGACAAACCACAAGCCGGCACACTCGACAGCCTGGTCACATCACACTACACAGCAAGCAATAGCATTGGTCTTGCCAAAGTCTTTCTGTCTATGGCACAGTAGTGGACACTGTGTCCAAAGAAAAACCTTTGCTGGAGCAAAGATGGAAGAGACACCTCAGTGTCTCTTCCTCCTTTGCTGTCGTAGAATCTCCTCATGTATTCATGTGGACTGGGGTTGTGACACGGTGGTCTAGGGTTCGTCTTATATGGTTTTGCTTATTTGGGGTGTGTGAAGAAGCATTATATGTCCTATAATTGCATGTGTGTATCTCTGTCAAAACCTAGTAGTAGTGAAAGCTGCACACAACAAAGTATGTTCCTATGAAATGAAGTATGGGCCCGTGATAAAAGTCTGTTGGTGAGCTGGTTTGGACGTCTTTGCAACTGACATCAAGACTACAGTGGTCCTTGAAGCAGTAGCCTGTCTGCATATGATAACAACTTTCATCTGTACAATTGGCCTACATAGAGGGTGGCTCACTGTGTGCACAAAACGCTACTTTAATAATATGTGTTCTTGTACAGTTAAAACACCTGCAGCTCACGTTGTCATAAATTTCTGCTTCACTAATGTGCCGCGTTGACAATGCTGTCCAGCCTGGAGTCTGCACGGAGTCTCTCCAGCAGCCAGAGGCCCATAGCCAAACTGAGCCATAGCAGTACCTCAGATAGGATTTCTGTCACCTTTAATGTTCAGTCCACCGGTGGAGGGAATTATGACAATCAAAAGCACCATTTTAACATGAGAGTGGCCGTTGCCAGCTAGCCAGCGTCTACACATCCATAAATGGACATGTTGTTAGTCTTCTGAAGAATGTGAATTCACTTCGCTCGATCAGTGTGTCACTCAATCACAATGTTTATATCCATAAATTATTTATCCATAAATTCTTTAATGTCAGTGGAGGACATCACATTGCTTTTGAACTTCACTCAGTAAAAAGTGTTCCAAACATAAATACAATAGGATTGAATATTGCAACCATTGTATTTTACATGCTGCAATTACATTCAACAAATTTATGTATTACATGACCTTCAGCTTTCTCTGCTCTTTCTTTGGTCATGTTGTATTTTGCCCTGATAAGTCGCCAAGTAAGAGGTGGAATAACTGTAACTTACCAGCATTTTGCAGTGTGTCCTAATTTTACTGAGGATCAAACACCACAGTAAATCTCTGAGCTCCTGGGGTTCTCAGCAAAGCAGTAACTGTATAGCCTAAGAAAAGCTATGAGCAGAATCCACGTGTTCCCTCAGTTGGAAGCAACAACACATGATGCAAAGGGCTGACATCACCTCAGCATGAATTTCTGATTTACTGCTTTCCTAACATGGCTAAGACTGCCACCTACCAGCCTTTAGGGACAAGTCTTTTTAAGGTTGACCACTCAAGGGGAGAAATCCTGAAGTGCAACAAGGTGTGGGGTTAAAAAGCAATGCTGACTGGTCGTCATTGTCAATAACAGAGAGAAGCCTTTTCTCTGATTCTTACTGAGCATTTTCTTTTCTACAAAGCTACCACTTAAGGCTGAGTCAGTTGACACATTGCTGTGTTCTGAATGCTGATTTAACCACTATTTGTAATTTTGTACTGTGCAGAAAGAACAGTTTACTCTGAAGTATAATGGTTATTAAAATACCTAAGATGACTTTTTTATGTATAGGTGTATATGTTTGCATTTAGGTGTATGATGTTGGTGTATATAAATGTAGGTATATATGTAATTAGTCATATACTGTATGTAATATATGGATATTTTTAGCAATGTATTAAGGACTCGGGAGTGCTGCATCATTAAAAACACTTTGCTCCTAAGATGGACTTGTGTCCTGGAGATCTGGTATCTGCTGGTCTCGTATACTGGCACAGTGCACTGTATATAGGTTCTGTCAGGTCCTGCTCGGGGGAGCCTGCAGCTGTGTTGGCACCTCGGAGGGCCATGCCTTCTATCAGCTGGAGCAGCTTGTGTGAGTGACCTGCCGCTTTGCTGAGCGTGGCATGACCCCCTGAGCACATTAATCAGCGCTGCGTCAGGCAGGGAGGCAGGGGGGGGCGGCTGCACCAGCATGATTCCGAGGCCACGCTGCTGCTCCGCTCTGTCACGGGCCCCAAGGTCTCCTCAAGCTCTCCAGCGAGCAGCCCCGTGGTGCACTTACACTGTTTGCAGTTCATGTGGACTCCAGTGGTCCTCAGAATAAATCTGTTTTAGGCCACGCAAATGAATATGCATCTCAAGGGATCTGTTGCAGCATAATCTACTGTTCAATCTGCCTGTGTTAAATTTTAACTGGATTCATTAGACTTAAGTCACCAATATCTTTTTTTCTGTAACACTATGACTTTGAGGTGAATGAAAACAGCGTTCCTCATTGCAGATGCACCTTCCAATTATGTTGCTAGCATTGCCCATGTGGCATCATGGCTAAAGGTGGTGGTGTATATGTGTGTGTGTATGTGTGTGTGTGCACGCGCGAGTGTGTGTGCAGAGGACATCACATATTGAAGAGAGCTGTCACTGTAAAGGCACGCCAGGAACGAAAAGTGGGGCGCTGTGAAAGCACCCCGCTCTCCTCTCGCTGCGATGCCTGTGGGCTGAAGTCATGCCACTCTTTCTGCACAGGTGTTACATCACTTTCAAATCCATGCTCCACAGAAAGTGGCTGACCCATCCATCACCCAGGCTGTTTACAGATGCCTTGGCAGGTCTGTAATGTGCGGGTGGCAGTGGAGGGTTACTACAGGGGCTCCTAAACACTCAGCTTGGGTGAGCTTCGGCCTAGCATGCCTGCTTCCCCTAACGCCCCCAAGCCAGCCCTCTTTACTAGGGATCTTGCTCTTTACACAAGTTTCCCTAAGCCGTGCTGTCAGCCCACCTGATTGAAGTGCAACCCAACACTGCCCCCCACCCCAAACCTCATCCCTCTTCCATGAATGCAGCCCTAACCCTGCTCATAAACATGCCATTCTTCTGTTTCATTAGACCTGTATTTCTCCCATGGCCAACGCCTTAGCACTGCTGCTGACAAGTAGGATTATAGGTGATATGATGGCAGATTTTCAAATTACATGCAGCTTGTCCAGTTTGATCATTTCACTTTTTTTTTTTACATTGAGGCAGCACTGTGGTGTGTTAAATCTTGAAAATAGTTGCAGGGGCTGCAGGATGGCCGGAACTCCACATGCAAGTATACGGCATGCATTGTCTGGACACCCACATAGCCAGCATATGGTGGACATTTACTGCGTGTCCGCTCATTTTTGAAGTTGTTACCAGTGGGTTGTGACCTCTGAGGGTTTTTTTCGCCGAAGATCAAACCGATACAATTCTCCGTTGCACGGAGTGCATTTGGCTGTCAGCTGATAAATGCTCCCAGTTGCCCTCAGACCATGAGGTAGTGATGACACACATTCACGGCAGATGAAGTGCTCGGACCACCCGGGCCTGTGGTGCCTGTGGCCTGACCTTGGGGATCCATTTTAAACACAGATTCCAAACAAAAGAGAAAAGGACGCGGTGTCCTAGTTCTCCGAGGGTTTAAATACCTCACAGCAGCGTCCATGTTTCACCTTAACTGTCCACTGAATTTTGTCTTCTCTCTGCTGTTTATGCTTAGTTTCAATTTGGGCAGTGCCATTCACTACAGAGCATTGCTCTGACACCCAGCAAGGTGTAAGTAGACTGCTGGTCCATTCTGTCCGGGGTACTGATGCCATCTCTGATGTGTCACTTTCACAGCAGACCTGAGAATGACCTCTCAGAGTTCAGAGATTAGATCCACGGGTAGCCGGGAACATCGACACGCTTTCCTCATTGATCTGCTCGCAAATTATGGCTCACCAACCCAGCCATCGGCAAAAAATATCTTCTGTTGAAGGCGATATCAAAGAAACAAAATGCTCGCAATGCCGTCTAAGGACTTTGCTCACAACATTCTGGCTAGTTTTGAAAAAAAGGTGATAGATTTACAGCAATTTTTTCATTTCTCAGCTATTTGAAGTATCTGTTTAGCAGATTGTTCAGTGAAATTCTGGGAAGACAGATGGGGATTTTGCATGGTTCTAAACAGAGAAGGAATGAAGAAATTTTTAAGCTCGGTAGATCAAATTCAATACTGTTTTGTCATTGGATTTCTTTTTTTTTATCTTGTTAAACAAAATAAATTTTCACTGAAATATTTTCACATGTCTTAGTGTATTTTCTGGCATCACTTAAAAGATGCCAGAACTCTCAGAACAGGTGAGAACCAAACAAGAATCCTTTAGTAGTACTTTGTGTAACATAGACCATTGCAGTCCATTGCCATGTTCATTCAGTTGTTTGTTGGAAAATCACATGAAAACATACACTTTCGCCTTCATCTTTTGAGTACTTGAATGACTTCAAATTGTAGATCATGGCTTCAGCTGCTGGGAGGGTTGTCTTAGCACATTTGCATGTTTTTAAAAGGTAGGCAGTTTGTATAAACAGGTCAGTGCTAAAAATGCCAATGTGTTCACTGCAAGTAATGTCACTCAAGTAATGTTTGCTTTCAGGAGCATCAGATTTACTTGTGGTACCTAACAACACCAAAGGTCAGACAAGATCCCAGTGTGTCTTCATCTTTGAATTGAGATGCATTGAGCAAAATGTCTAAAACAAACACATGTATATACTTAGACATGTCTGGGGTGCTATATGAACTCAATAGCTGAAATAGAATTGAGGGCGTACCATGTTAGCTGCATGGACAGTCCAGGTATGGCAAGGCATACTACTTCAGCCCTGTCCCACTCTAAGGCTCATTAATGGGTTGATTGACATGTCAGGATGGTGTGCATTTCATTGATGAGAATTTCAGAGGCCAGACTCGTGATCTCCTTTGCTGATCAGCACGTCACCCTGCAGCTATCCCAGGGATATGTGGGATCAGTTTCAAATACCCTGCCTCTTCCTCCCCAGAGTCAAACTCCTGTCCTGGAGACCTGACACAGAACCTGTCCCCTTTGGAAACGTGGCTGAAGGTAAAACTATGTTTTTTTTTTTTTTCTTTAATGTTCATTCATCCTTTTCAAAGGTGAATAATGAGGTTGTTATGGCTTAAAAGACAATGCTAGGTGAGTGTAATGTGTACCTCTGTGGTAGAGTTTACAATATCACAATTACATTCCATTTATTGATTTCATTTTTTGAGCTTATGTCCTGGTGTATTTGATTATTTTTTATTTTAGAAATAAAATATGAATTAGCTACATTTTTTATTATTGTCAATGGCGATGTTACTTTTTCACCTGAAGTCATGTGCAGTGGACTAGTAAATCTACTGCAATACAGTAGCTACTATTTTAACTACAATAAGCACTAATTCTTCAGAGTTAGTCTTTTTTAACTTAAATGCATAGTGGAGATTTTCCTCTTAAGTTTACTTAAATTGTCAGTTAAAGTGTCTTCTAGTAAGTTAAAATGAAAAATCTTGGCAGTGTACCATTTTATGATTTTTGTGATATTTTTGTAAGCATATTCCAAAAGAGACAGGGAAGACAGGAACAGGTGAAATTTGGGATTTACCCTGGAAAACAGGATGACATCTCTCAAGGGTGATGTGTATGTGTTTGTGTGTTTTTGTAGGTTTTCATATTTGTGCATGCCACTGTTCTCTGTGGAACCCCAGAATCATCCATCCACAGAAAAAGTGAAACTCTCAACATATAAATTATTCAAACTTTGAACTATAAATTGCTAATTGCATATTTTTTTCCACAGTTTTAGCACATTAATAAGCAATAAACCCAAACTGTAAAAGAGGAAAAATAGCCGTCCTTACAGCGCACAGTCATTTTTCCCTCCAAATGTTTTGTTTTTCTGTTAGTCTTTAAGTCTTCCCAATATTGAGTAAGTAATACTAAGAAAATCTTTGATAAGAGGTAGAGATAATTAAGAGAAGCTCTGGTAAATGTGGAATGTAGTTCATATTTGCAGTTACATTTCTGGTAGAGGGCTTCTGAGAAGTATGATCTAAAAACTTAACATTCACTTGACTCGTTGGACTGGTTGTATACTTTGGGTCTTTGGTAGTTGGTCCTTTGGTTCATTGAGCTCACTCTCAATGCTGTCAAGAACTATTCCTCCCGTCAGAGTGGCTTGTGCTATGTGCTATCCACTGACCTGGGGCTATATACCACCTGAAAGGACCCTGCAGGTATTCCAGCCATGTTGGTGTTTAAATCAAACGTCAGCCAAGTGTTGTGGAGGGAGGGCTCGTCGTGGGGTCGGACTGGGTGGGGGCCTTTGAAATGTGTTCAGAAGAGCGTGTGTTATCTTTTCTCCTCGGCGTTCGCCATCCAACCCTGTGTGTCGTCCACCCGGACTTGGCGGTAGCTCAAAGGGAATGCAGGGAAATGTGATCCATATGGTGGCACTATAAAGTCCACCCCAAACCTGAGCCCATACCAGAACCAGCAAAGCCTCCCTAAACGCCGTCCATTCCCTCTTCACTCCTCGCAGAGACAGCAGTAGCACACCTTGCCCAGAGGTCTCCTCTCACCTGACTTTCTCCAGGAGTGGCTGCTCACAGGGGTATGTTTGGCCTTTGGCAAAATAATTTTTGGCCTTCAAATCATGTCATTGTTTTTATAGTTTGTGTTTTTATAAATTACGTACAAAGCCAACTAGGGAACGTCAGGCATAAGTTACAGCTTCAAGGATCAATTTAAAAAAAAAGTTCAAAGAAATGGATTCTGTGATCAAACTGTCTTTTTTTACAATAATTTGAAATAATGGTTTCCAGTACAAGTGTGTTTATTTGGTATTTTTTTTCCTTGATGGACATTCTTTCCAAGAATAAATACATTTATTAATCATATAGAATCTTAGAGACCTATCTATTGAGACAATGAATGGAGTGATTAGTATTGAGATGTTTGGTATTAAAAAGAGCACCTAAAAATGCCATGTGAACTGCACATCTTGAGGGATCCCTTAAATTGAGTGTTCCATTGAAGGTATTCCCTGCTCTTCTGTCTTGTGTTCCAAGAGGTCCGGTTGGATTTGCTATGAATTTACTGTGCCATGTGGCTTTCCTGCTTCTGCTGGGAGAGGTGTCCTGCCAGAACAACCGCAATGCCAAACCCAGCAGCAAGACTCCCAAGAAAACAGGGGCCCACAGTGGGGAGGGGGCCCAGTTGGCCCCGGAGGATGAGTCCCTCTCAGTGCCAGTGGCAGTAGAGCACAGCAAGGAGCCAGGCCCCAGCGGCCGAGGAAATTCCCAGCAGGCACCGGCCCTCCCCAAGCCCAGTGATGACATGAAGCTGCACTTCCTGAAAAACACGCAGGTCACTTGCAACGACGGCACAACGGCAGGGTGAGACATAACTCCACACATCCTCCTCCTGACCTTGTTTGGGCCGGATGTACAAGGTGGAAGAGGAAGCTTTCAGTTGAGGGTATACTGTGTATAGTAAAACACATTCACTATCTTAACAGAACAGATGCAGTGTTTTGTGGATGTTTTTTGCACATTTTTTCAGATGATCAGAAATCATTTTAGATATCCCCCTAGAAAATATATTGCAAATTTTTTTACATATGGTGTTACCATGATAAGTCTTTACTTCTTCTGTGATATAAATTTAATACAGAGAAAATTATGTGTAATGTAACTATTTTCATTTATAAATTATATAGAAGCATACAATGATATATAAGCTGTTAGCTGGTGTCACCATTTGTGAGCACTGTATTGAAAAATTATTCACTAAGCAATACCAAGCTACACTTCCCTACTACTATGTTCTTTGTAAAAGTATGTTTTCAAAATTTTACAGATATTACCATTGACGGCTGATAAAAACACGTATAAGTGATAAATTACACTTTTTAACATGTACATGATTGATTACTTCCACCTTTTGACAAGGAAATGCTTTCCCACTTGGGTTTATTTCCAGGCTGGGGTCAGAGTTTAGTTCCAGGAAAAAATGGGTGATGTCATGAGCTTGTTTATAAATGGCTGTTTTGTAGCATTAGTATGATTAAAAATAATAAAGGTAATGCACTGAAATGTTAAGATATACATTCATGATCTATATGCGTCTGCTTTGTTTGATGGGTTGATACTCTAATGTATAATTACTGTTTCTTGCATGCAGATTTTACTTAAAGGAATTTAAAGGAAGTAAGCGATGGCTGATATTTTTGGAAGGTATGTATTTTGAACTCATCTGGTTAATTTTATCAAGGGATGTCAGCGTACATGAATGCTGTACTCAGCAACATTCTGACTTGGGGTCATGATGTTCTGTAAGTCTTTTCTCTCATTTTCTGTGTGTGTCTTTTCACTGGAAACTGTATTTATAACCATAGGAGGAGGAGGACTGCAGTGTGACATAGTGTTAAGGAGCAGAGCTCATAACTGAAAGGTTCCTAGTTCAGTTCCCCGCAAGGGTGGTGCTGTTGTATACTCAGGCAACGTTCTCAACCCACAATTGCCTCAGTAAATATCCAGCTGTATAAATGGAGAACATTGTAAGCTACTGTATGTAAGTGGCTCTGGTTAGGGCATCTGCTAAATGAGAATAATGTAATGTAATATATTCTTGACCTAAAAACTTACTCATTCACTCACAAAGATTGAATTTAGGCATTTTAAACTTCAAGTGGAAATTCAAGTGGAATCAAGACTCTAAACCCACTTAACCACATCCATGTTGAATTGCTGTGTTTTTACAAGGACTATCAAAGCTTTGCATCATAGAAAAGAAGTAATGTGATTTGGTTTGATCTTCTACCGCTGATGCTGCGGCTGCATGCTTTCGTTTGGTACCGGTGGACTGAAAGGGAAAAGTTAGAAAGCAGATTGGGGAGTTCAGCCAGGTGACAGTAGCAGGTGGAGCTGCAGGTGCATGCCTCAGATAAGCCCGATTCATTCTTTACAAGCTTGTATAGAAGGCTAATGGGATCTCCCTCCTCCACTCATCTAAGTCTAATATTAGGGTCTTATTTTTAGGCGGTTGGTGCTGCTATAACAAAGAGACCTGCGATTCCAGGTATAAAAATATCCCTCGTCTCATGAGCTCATCGGAGTGGCCTCAAACACGCAAAGGTAGGGCAGAGGTCTGACGTCCTCCTCTATACACACATATTCCCCTAGAAATCCATACTATTGGGCTTGTTCTAGCCTAATCACAATTGCTGTTTAATGCTGGTATTAAACAAAATGCTGTTTATATTGTTTTTAGGTCAAAAGACTGCCTACCCTTTGATCTTCTATGGTTTTCTCTTGATATTTCACAGGAAGTGGAATTTTGTCCTCACAGCAAGAAGAAAATCCTCACTGGTACAATGCCAATATTGTGTAAGTTCATTTTAACAAACCAGCTCACATGCGGCATGGAATTTGAATACTTATAATGGAATAGTGAGAATGTTTATTCGGTGCCCGTTCATGTTATGATGGCCATCTGCCAGTTTCCCATTCACAAAACCGATATTCCTTTATTGTTTTTTGTTGATGAGTTGTGCTGCCCTGAGTATTGACAGCACATGAACCATGTCTGCTATCCCAGGTTCATCCCATACTGCTCCAGCGATGTGTGGAGTGGGACAGGCCCTCCAGCCAAGGCTCGACAAGGAAAAGACACAGGTAGGACTTACCCCCACTCCAAACAACAACAGTACGAGTCACCTGTGTGCTTCCTGTGGTCCCGGAGCAATGATGTAATGTGGGCATGTGCACTGCCGCATGCTTTACAGCTGAATACACCTTCATGGGTTCCTTGATCATCCAAGAGGTGATTAAAGACCTCACTCCCAAGGGGATCAAACAGGCCAAGGTTGTCATGCTGGCCGGAACAAGGTAAGTCTGAAACCCGACCCCAACGGGCACCCCTGGCACTACTCACCCGCAGCGCCATATACAACACAATATTTTTGGTACATCCTGTTGTCCACCATAAAGATGTTTACTTGAATCCGTATGCCATGGGCCTATGCCATGACATAATCCCTATAAGTGTCCTACCATGAAGCAGACATAGATCTGCACTTTCTTCCAAGGTTAGCCACCTATTTTGTGGGACGCCCTGAGGTTTTTTTTTGTTTTTTTTACAGAACATAACAAAAAAGCAGTTGAACAGCTTTATTCCCGCTGTCTGACATCTCAACGGTGTCTTTTGTTACCGGAGTAGCACTCCGCTGTGGGTTGGCATTAAACACAAAGGAAGCCAAGACTGCAGTCTCAGTCTGTCTGTTTGCATACAGTGCTGGGGGAACAGGCGTGCTACTGAACATCGAGAAGGTGTCCAGTCAGCTGGAGCAGCTGGGGGCGGAGGCACAGGTGCGGGGCCTGGTGGACTCCGGCTGGTTCCTGGAGAGCAAACAGCAGAAGGCACCAGAGTGCCCCGACAGCATCTCATGCACCCCTACGGATGCCATTAAGAAAGGCCTTCGGTAATGCCATAATCATCCGTCAGTTCAGCCGTGCACTATGTCTAAGATCAGCAGTTCAGTAAATCACAGCATGCTGGTGAAGACAGACACACAGACTCATTGCTGCCAGAATATTAAAGTAAATGGAATTTCATCCTTTTTTATATGGATACCAGTTGAATTATGTCTAGCATTAAAATAAGATGCATAAAAGTAAATGTAATCTGATGCTGTGCACTTGCAGGTGGTTCAGGAGTATTGGTGTCTCAGTTGTGTTTGCACCTGCAATGGAACTGTGCCAGTTAGTAGCTGGTGTTGGAGTGCTCTCATTTGCCTTTACAGGCTGTGGAATGGCATGATCCCGGAGAAGTGTCGTCAGCAGTACAAGAGAGGCGAGGAATGGCAGTGCTTCTTTGGGCATAAGCTGTACTCCTCCTTGACCTGTGAGTGCCCCCTTAGCTTCTTCATCATGGCAGAGTCACAGTCCAGAGAGAAGATGGCCATACTGCCTCTGCCTCGCATTAAGACAGAGATGAATAAAGGTGACATGTCTGTCCCCACGGAGCTATGACTGTCCTCTGCGTGTGCCTCCCTGTCCCGGCAGCTCCTTTGTTTGTGGTGCAGTGGCTCTTTGATGAGGAGCAGCTGAGGGTGGAGAACATCTACCTGGGGGGACAGACTCTGTCTGAGCAGCAGTGGACCTACATGCAGAACTTGGGCAAGGAGCTCAAGAACTCACTTAAGGACGTTACGTGAGTGTCACAGAATGCCACTCAGTGCTTTTTTATAGAACCTTAGAAAACCAGCAATGACAAGAGCATGGATGAAATATTAATCTAAGTTAAAATTTAAAGACTATGAGAATGAAATCTCATTGGAAAACCTGAATAAGTTTGATCACTGGTGATCATTTTACATTCAACAAAATGGATCCATTAAACATCTAACCTAATCATCTGCTTTTAGTTTGTTGTTTTCTAAATAATTTCTTGTTAGTTTCTAAAACAGTCTTAAAAAGGTTTTAAAAGTCTTCTGGAATTTTACTGGTAATCGGAATACATAGGTGAATAGTGTTTATTAAAATGAAGTGGATGACTGTGTACTAGACCTGTTTGTCAGCGGCTGAATGAGGTCAGCTCACGATGTGATGTGTGCTTTTCAGGGCTGTGTTTGCTCCCTCCTGCTTGTCCCACACATTGATCACTAAAAGGTAAGGACATGCGAGCCGAGCTTGAAAGGCAGATTAACAAGCCTCGCTCCATCCCTCCAGAATGAGCTCATGCTACTGTTTCTGTGTGGTCGTTCATCATGCTGCATTCTGTCTGTCACTGAGAGCCATTTTACACTTTCACTGTCGACCAGCTGAGCTGAGCCTCACTCCCATAAGGGGTGGAGGCGTAGGGGGCGGGGCCTGGGCCGGAGCCAGAGCAAGGGTGAGGGGGTGTGGTTAACCAGAAGTTGAGGTCATCTGGGGGAGGAGTTTGTTCCTAAGGTGGCGTTAGGTTGAGGTGGTGGCTTTACAGTGTTTTGCAATCTAATGCATGGAAGGGAGGGGAAGATAAATTGACTTGCATACTGGAACACTGACAGAGACTAACCCCAGACCTTATGTGAGAGCTGGAGGGGGTCTGATCAAAACCAAACTCTCCTTCTATTCCCCTGTCTCTCTCTCTGTCCACAGTAACTGGATGGATTTCCAGGTTAAAGGAACCTCTCTTTCACGCGCTCTGCAGTGCTGGGACAAGAGTCTCCAGGAGGCAAATAAAAACAGCAAGACGGCTTTGAAGGGCTGCCCCTTCCATCTGATCGACAATTGCCAGTGGCCCCAGTGTAACCCCACCTGCCCAGCCCTGATTGACCAGACCACTCGTCAGGAGCTCACCCTGCTCCAGGTGCTGGCGGCAATGGGCCTGGATCTGCAAAAGATGGGCTTGGACCCTAAGGGGGAGGGCAGCCACCTAACTGGCATGGTCAGTAATGGGGGCTAGACCATAGGCATGGAGGCCAGAGCCCACACCCATCCACAAAACAACTGTGGTCATGTGAGGGGAAAAATTATGTTGCAAACGTAATGTACAGACCTAAATCTGGTACTTGTGCCGCAAAGCATTCCATTGTGCTCCACTGTAACATGGCGTTTTGACCAGTGGGTATGTCACTGGATATCTGTACACACTGTTTTCCCAGGGCGCCCTCTGAGGCCAAAGGGAGGGTTGTCTGCTTGTCTCTGAGATGCCCCAGTTAAACATGAGTGCTGAATACCTGTATATAGCCATCAAGCCTGTGAACATCAAATTTATACTGCACTAGATTCAGCTTCACCCCTTCACGGCAAAGAGACTTTTTTTGTTGCTTTCAGTCTCTTAATCTTTAAGCAAAACATAATAACTTCAGTAGATGGAACTTGTTCAGCTTCTTACGTTGAAGGAGTAGGACTGGAGCAGTACTGAAAAGGCACATGTAGATACTGGAAAACGAAGGTTAAATGGGTGACAAGAGGGGACACCACCTAAGGCACTCAAGGTTATTAGTTTCATGTCGCTGAAACTGATACTGTTCCCTTTTGATTGACTCAGTAAGTGAGTCTTCGAGTGGAGTGCTACATTACACCTTTACTATGCTTGGACATCATGCTCCACAGTCGGGAGTCTTTGCCTCTCTTTGTTGAGTTTTGTATTTCACCTATTGCTGCTACTGCTACTGATAAAAAATATAAATATTTTAATACATAGATATATCATTACATCTTTGAATATGATGTGTGCATGTTATAAGGGAAGGACTTGCTGGTTTAGAGCGAGGGTAGCGTATTGGGGCATTACTCTGATAACGTCCCATGTGGAATACCTTGAGGCTGTCATGGTTAGTTTTGGTTTCAGAGTAGTTGACTTAGATGGATAAAATTATCTTTTGAGGTGAATGGTGTCTGGATTTCTAATTTGCTGGGGACAATTTTCCCTCATCCACTTAGAGGTAAAGGCCTGAAATTTGAATTACTTTCATCTAAAAATGATAAAATGTTAAATATTAAAGACATAATATGCATTATTTTATGTCTTTTGATGATCATAATGATGATTATGATTTCAACAATAAAAAAGAATTGACTTTGTATCAGACACTCACACCTCAAAAAGCTGATTTCAGTATTAACACCATAACATTACTGTAAGTCAAGGATATTTATTGCTTATTGTATTTAATGTATACTAATCAAGATGAGCATTTGCTTTAACAAAATCTTTACTCTTACATTATGGTATGGAACTGAGTATTATAAATTGTACACAGGCACAATAAAGGAAAGAGTTCTGAACCTTGTGCTGTTTTTTTTTTTGTTTTCCATCTCTACTGAACAACAAACATGCAGTTATAAATAGATTGTTTTCCTATCCTCTCTTGCATTTTGTCAGACTCTTGGGTGGAGTTTGTGTTTGTGTGGTCTCTCCCACTGTGACTGTTCCTGTAAATCTGTTTTGTGACACTTGAGGGCGCTCTATGACTGTTTTACCTGAAAGTGTAGTGGATTTAGGGAGAAATATGATCCATGACACATGAACCACCAAATAATAAGATTTTTTTCCCTTATTTATCACAGGAATACCAAGATTTACATTTATGGGTGAGATCACATTGTGAAGAATTATAACAAAATAATATCGCAGTTATGTTCTTGCATATGTTTTTCCTAGCTTAATTATGGCAGTAATTGATAGTGTGTATTTGCATGTAATCAAGTCATTACCACATAATGAAGTTAAATCATACATATTCCTGCCCTCAACTTGGCCAAAAGCATTCTCACTAATGGAAACCATGTGACGTGTGTGAGAGCTGGATTAACTGTGAAGCTACAGAGAAATGTTCTCATGAAGCTAAGATAAAGCGAGTCATTTGATTATCTACAGAATTGGATGAAGAACAGCTGGTTTTATGGCCCTGGCACAGTCTCCCTCTCTCCACTGCCCATGCTCCAGTAACCGAACATTCTTTTTCCCATGACCTAATCGCACTGTCATTGCAAGGAGGAAACGGTCAGTGGAGAGAGAGACGCGGGAGTTTCCATGGCAATGGCTTCTGCCCAGCTGGGGAGTCTGCCGTGCTGCAGTAATTTCCTGCTGCCCACCACACTGTTATACAGGGAATGATGTAACCAGACCTCCATCTTTGGCAAAAGTATTTATATGTATGCATAAAACATGGGACTTAAGTTGTAGTTTTGAATTGACTAGACAGGTAAAGGAACTCAGAAGGAACTTCTCATCAGTCATCAGAGCAATTAATTCAATTGATTTTCCACTTTTAATCAATGGTATCTAGTGGGGTATGGAGAAAAAATGGCTTTGAATTTTCATGTTTATTGAGCATTTGACATTAGACATCAATGATAATATGACAGCTGTATTGAATTAACACGTTGTCTGAGCCCATAAAATATGGTATCTTTGAATCAGTTTTTTTTAGTTGTCAGGGGTCTACCCACTGGTGAGCATATACTGAAATGATAACACTTGGTCCTTTGCCACCATGATAACATTTGGTCCTTATGCAAAGGTGTGATGACTGTGATATTAAGCAAAAATAACAGGGAATCTTTGCCAGACTGACAAAAGAAGGTGGTGTGGATGCAGAAATCTGGAAAGGGATATAGCACTCTGAGCTGTCACATATAGCTAAACTTGCTAACTAGTTTTCATGTTATTACCATTCAGCAGACTGTTTTTAGAATAGAAGGGCTCTGGCTAGGAGTAGTCATTATTTGGAATTTCCTTTCACAAATGAAAAGTGTTGCATTAGAAAGGGACACAAACATATATTGAATAGACAATGAGTAATATACTGTAGAGAAAACATCAGAAACATAATGGTGATTAGCTGAACATAACAGTGCACCACTGTTTACAGTTATTATGCTTGTAGATAACACACTGTCACATGGCTACTCCAAATGGAGTCTGCTTCCTGCTGTGCAAAATCTGATGTGAGGGAAAAAAAAAACCCTGAGAGAATGCACTTGCAAATTATACTAACTGACAATCCATATTTAGCTCAGTGAGAAAGAATCCTCTGAGTCACCTCAGTAAAACCTCAGGTCCCTGGGCCACCAGTACTATTCAATGTATAGCCAACAGCTTCTTGAAACAACTTCCTGCTCTGTCTCAGGAAATATGTGTGAGAAGAACATGCGTTTACCCTCTCCACCTTCTCCTCACTGACTGAAACCACCTAGAGACAGGCTGTCAGAGACTCAGTTCCTGGAGAGCCATGGGTACTATAACCATAATGTATCATTAAAAAAAATGCAACACAGGCACGAACTCTCTGTAAAGTGATCCACCAGATGATTGGTTGGAGGCAGACTGCTTGACTCAATACAGGTTTCTGGCTTATGATTTCCATGCTACTGCAGGATCACACCTTCTCCTTTGTTTACGTTGGTTCATCACTGGCACAGGTAGGTTTAAAGGAGCAATCGCCATTCACATGGAAAAATACATTTTGAATTCTACTTGAAATGTTTGGCTGGAGGTGATAATCGCCTGTCTGATCTGTGCCAGGTTTTTGACATTTGATGGCCTTGGAAACAAAGATGCCGTGAGAGACGTGGGGAACAGAGAGATAAAATGGAATTAGAACAGAAGACGCTAATCAAAGAGGTTTTAAATATCCACGAGGCTCCACAGTTTGTAAACTCAGCAGCAGACAGAGTGAGATTAATGGATTTTGCCAGGGATTAACCATGGGGAATCCTTGGCTGTCTGTGATTTGTATTGGTGAATGGAAACAGGGAGTTACTACACAGTGTTTCAGGGGATTAAGAGATTGTTCAGACAAACTGCAGCTAGCAAATTTGTAGGTTAGGAGTACAACTTGAAAATCATCTGAGAGTTTTGCAGGCAGCCAGTAAGGCATAAACTGCTGTAATGTGGCCATTATTCAAAATGCCACTGCATTTTTTTTTACTTGCTCATGTTAGGGGGCCCCGTTGCTAATGGTTAAACTTAATTGGACAAGCACGTGAATCAGTTTTTCAGCATCCATTAGAAATGGTAAGAATGTAAGTATTATTATATTTCTAAGGTGGAAATAGGTCACTCTTGAGATGATTTTGATTTGTGGTAAAGAGAAAAGTGAATAGTGCCTAAAGGGATTGCTGTAGCTGTCACCACTAACTGAATTAACATAGCTGGATAGCTTGCTACTGATAGGTTTGAATTGATAGCTACAGTAAGTTAGTTATATCTGGGTCCACAAAAAGGCGTGTGTGCCATAAAACTGTGAAAGGTAATGGATCATAATTGAAAGTATTGATAGCTCTACGGCTAGCTCAGTAGCAACAGGCCACAATGATCATCAGGCTGGCCACTACACTGTTCTTGTGCAACACTATAAAACTCCTTTTTTTCCTGATGTGGGTATTCTTTTGAAAGTCTTTTGAAAGGTCTTCAGAGCACAGTTCACATTATATGCTGGCTTAAGCAAACTAATTTCCTCATCTACCCAATTCATATCATGCACATATCTGAACTCTGTTACAGGTTGTGTTTGAAATGTCACACACACATGCACGCTTGCTCACACACACACACACACACACACACACACACACGCATATACATACACACACACACACACAAACACACACACAAGCACACAGACTAATTAACAACAGACTTTCTGTTTCTACCCACAATGTCTTACATATTTTTTTCAACACTGAGACAGCAATTGTATGAAAATGATGATTAAATCTGATTCATGAAGAACCTCACTGTTCTCTTAAGCATGAATGTTGCCTAATCCAGAGAGCAGTAATTCAAACACACTGAACAGCCAGCCGTGGTGACTCCAATATTTCCTGTGGGACCAGTTTCCTGTGGCACATGCCCTGTAACATCATCCCCCTCAGTTTGACCCCTTCACCCGGCCCTGTTTGGGCAATGAATTTGAATTTAAATGTGCTATTTGAATCAAAACAGGATTCCTCCCCCCGTATCCTGTGTCCCTGCTTCTGTCTTTCTTCTTCTCTACCAAGGGAAGTGACAGATCGCATATGACCTCACCCTTATCTGCAGTGATATTGGCACTGTGGGGCGCTGGGCCTGTTGAGGCTGGAGTGAGTCAGCTCTGTGAAAGCATGTGAAATTATGCCATTCCTGAATGGTTCCTAAAACAGCAGACTCCCCTAGAGCCATTGGATACAACAAAAGTTTCATTTTTTTAACATTTAATGAAAGTCAAAGGGAAACCTGCTGGCGTTGAGACACAGCTGTAGATTCTGCTGTCATTATGGGAATTGCGGGGCATTACTTTGACAGAGTGGACAGCCGATACAATGCTACAATTTTTTAGGTAAAAGCTAAGAAATTCTGCTGTGATTACTGAAAGCAGGCGAGCGCTAACACGATGGCCGCTCAGCAGAATCTGCTGGAAATCTTGTCCTTTACACGTTTGCTAGTGCAGGCTTTGTATAAATAACACTTCCTTCCAGAGCGTGGTGCTGGCGGTGACCTAAGTTCCTCCAGACTCTGCTGATTGTTTTCTCATGGTCTGAGGCCTGAGCCCGCATGCATGTGTCAAAACGATGGTATTGTCTGACAAACACTGGCAGGGCCCGCTGAGGCCGTGCCTGGTTTGGTGGGGGTGGGGTGATTGGGCTGTCCTGCGATAAAACCAGACGTTCTGCATTTTGTGTTATTATCCAGAGCTGTACCCCTTTTTACCAGTCTTTGGAGTCAATGAAAAGTTGGGGAGTGGACTGTTTAAACACAAACAAGTTTCTTGTTATCAAAACATTGGCTGTGTGCAGACTTGTATTTTAAAGGTGTGGTACACTCTGACAAGCATCTGGCACAGGAAAAGAGGAACAAGGGCTAATTTAATTACATTCAAATACAAATGCCTTAATATCACTATCAACTTAACCCTACTTTACTGAAATATATCATAGTATTTGTTACAATCATACCATAAACATATGTACTGTTGAGTAATGAATTCTCTTTTGTTAATAACTGTGCTTTGCAAATTACTCTGGATGAAAAAAAAATTCCAAAAGAATAAATGCAGATGTAAATGATCTCATTTTAAAACTATAGAGTAGCTGTACACTGCCATGGGACACAGGGATTTCAGAATGACAGATTGTGCTGACCCATGACAGTACCTTGTAAAGTATACATGTGTTAGGCGGGAATGAAGGGTCTTGTGTGTTTGTGTGTGTGTGTGTGTGTGTGTGTGTGTGTGTGTGTGTGTGTGTGTGTGTGTGTGTGTGTGTGTGAATGAGGTCAGGGTCATGGAGTTCAGCAGAAAACTGAGTCTACATTGTGTCAGCCCTTTCACTCTATGACAGAGGCATAACGGCCTCTTGTCTAATTTAGAGCCACACCTCTATTGAAGTCATTCCTCATAATTACTGCATATTGGCCAGCTGAAAGATTTCATTCTGGCATGTGTATGGAGGCATTTCATTATGCTCGAGTCGCTGTTCCCTTTCTGCCTGTGAGTACATTTGGCCATTTGAGATCTGAAGTTCTGGTTTCCATAATTCATTTTTCATGGGCTTCATTTTGAATACATTTTGCATCCATCTTATGACAAAAAGAACGCCCAGTTTCTCTTTTTTTTTATACTGCTATCCTCAAGACAAATTCCTATTTCTGAATTGTATCTGCTATCCTCAAGACAAAATCCTATTTTTGAATTGTGTCTGTTCAGCCTCTCTGCGCTGTTATGTACAGATGTGTTATAATGAGCTTTGTCTCTTTAAGAGGAAAGGGAGGGCGGGGCAAAAGTGCCTGGGCTCCAGGCTCAGAGCTCCTCTTTTTTTAAACTGAAAATCTTCTGCTGAGAGTTTGGTATTTCCTCTGGGCTCACAGAAACTATACGCTCAGCTCTGAAAACTATCGACATCAACGCTGAACTTTCAGACAGCGGATAGAGAGAGACATCATAGCTTCAAAAAGTCTGACTACAGAAGTGGAACTTTTTACAGCAGTCTCTTTTCTTCATCTACTCTGGAGAGGGAAAAGGGAGTGCAAGTGTGTTCCAGCTGTGGCGGAGGAGTAAGGATCCAGAGAGGCTGAGCTTCAGGGGCTGTTTGAGGCTGAGTCACCATGGGCTAGCCCACGTTGCTGCCGCGCTGTCCGGGCCTAGATGAGGGGAGCCAAGGAGAGCCAGCATGACCGTGTACACCCTGAACCTCAGGGTGTTCTGGCCGCTGGTTTTCTGTGTGTTCACAGCCTTCCTGGTGCTGCAACACTCCTTCCGAAGGGGCCCCAACCCTGGGTCTGATGGATGTCCTGACCAGACCCTGGGGATTCTCTCATTGATCAAGTTTGCCTTTGCTTTCGGTCTCTGCTACTTCCTCATCAGGTACTGCTCGTCTCAACAAAGCAAGACCAAGAGGGGCACCCATGAGGCCCCTGAGGCTCCCGTCAGAGCAGGCTCCTCCAGGAAGGAGCTTCTGGAAGACTACTATGAGAGGCAGGTGCGCCTGTCACCCCATGTTCTTGGACACAGCAAGGCACATGTGGCTAAGCTGGTAAGCGAGCTGGTGAGGGCGGGACGTGCCGAGATCCCACCAGAGTCCTCTTTGGGTCTTCGCGGAGACTTCGTGCAGATCGGCAGCGCCTACGAGGAGCACAAGGTGGGCCGTCCCGACTGCTTCGACATCCTGGTCCCTCTACGGCTCCCCCGCGGCCTGAAGATGGAGCCCAGCGGCCGTGCCAGAGACAGTGGTGGCCCGCCACTCTGCATCCTGGAGACTCCTCGCAAGTCAGAGTGGGCGAGGCAGCACAAGGCCTTCACCGAGGCCTTCCTGAGCACCGACAGGGCGGGCGGCGCCTACAGGCTGACCCCAGCGGCGGTGCTGCGCTGGTTCTACCCCACAGTGCAGCGCTGCCTCTCCGCCGTGCGCTACCCCTTTGAGCAGCGCTGCTTGCTGGGCCTGTCGCTGAGCGACGACCGTATACTGCTGCGCCTCACGCCACGCTCTGACTACGTCTGCTGCCACATCTCCATGGGTGTGCGGCTCATCCCCGCCGTGCCCCTGGGGGACGGCGTGTTTCTGGTGCCGGCGGCGAGGGGGCCCCAGCAAGAGGACCTGTGGACAGTGTACTTCCCCCGGCAGGAGCAGAAACTGCTGAGCTGGCTGAAGGGCAGGGTGCCGTCCGGCTCCTGTCATCTGAAGTGCCTGCAGATTGTGAAGGCCGTGCGGGACCTGAGCGGGCAGGCCCTGGATAGCCGCGGAGGGGCAGAGTGGAGAGCCATACTGTCCTCCTATTACCTGAAGACGGCATGGCTGAGACTCCTGCTGAGCACACCCCCGGAGGCCTGGGAAGACCGTTATCTCCTGGACAGGCTGGAGGACCTGCTGAGGACCTTAAAGGACAGCCTGCAGCGCCGTAGCTTGGGCCACCTCTTCCTGGGAGGTGACACCGGGCTGCTGCCTGAATTTCTTGCCTTGCCAAAGCCTTTCAAGGACACAGCTTCGTCCAACCTCTTGGCCAACTTCAACCCGGCCTCTCTGGACCTGGTGTCTGCCCGGCTGGCCTACTCCTGGACGCATCTGCACAGGCTGATTCGCCTCGGTTGTCCCCAGAGGGACAGTCTGGCGAGGGGGGTGCGCTGCAAGCACATGGATACAGAGTAGGTCCAATCCAGAGTGGAGTGTAGGCAAGTGGTGAATTTCACCATTTTTGAAGTCTGAATAAGGGGCAGGAGAGTTATCAATATTTTGCTCTGGGGCTCACAAAGCTCTCAGCTCATGAGGTTGGGGTGATTTGTCCTGGAATGCAGTTTAGAGCAGAACACAGATGCAACCCTTGGCCATTCTGTATTCCTAGTTTTGTTTATAATGTTGTTCATATTCATAGTTCTGAAGCAGAAAGATTAATTTAACTTGATCTTACTTGAAGAACCGTACGCATACAACATCCAGTGGGGTACGTGTAACATTGAAAATACTTTAGCATAAACCAGCCTGTTTTAGAAGTGACTAGACTCATTTGTGTTTATAGATGTTAAGGTCAGTGTTTTTACTGATAGGAGTTCACACTGGCTGATGCAGAATAATTTGGATGCAGGACTGATATGTATTATTGGCTGCCTAATAACATAACAGGGACATTGTCACTGAGAACCCTGTTAGAGCTGCTCTGTATGTCTGTCAGGAGACCAGAAGCTGGAGGCAACTGAGAGGATTGGCCCAGCTATCTCAGACAATGCATGTACAGTCACAGGTTCAGACCAGCTTGAAGATATCACAAGACATTTTCTTATCCCTGCTGTGACATGACAGCTCTACAGTCTCTAACAGCAGCACCAGATGTGATATCAACCATGTGGCTGTCTATATTATTTTAGCCAAAGTGAAAATTTTTGTTTTCAGCTATTGCAAGAAATAGTTTGTTAAGATTAGTTTTCAGAGCATTAAATGTTTCTAAATTTTGCCTCAACAGTATTACAGACTCCGGGGCTTGAAACCCATGGAAACTCTCAGTGACCATGGTAAGACTGTCTGAATTTCCTCATCATGTGATGGGAAAGAACACCCAGTTCAGAGATGGTTAGAGCTGTTTGTTGTGAGTCATAGCCAGCAGTTGTGTGGTAGCTGTTTTCACAATCTCAAATGTATGGCAGACACAGACCTGCAGTACCTGAAGGGACACATGCAAGAGCCTTCTTGGAAAGAAATGATGCAACTGGAACTTGGTTGCGAAAGATAATGTAACATCTTCTTCTGTGTGGCCCATGGAATTTGGGCCCTCTTTGTCTGAGACAAGGGGAGCAGGTCAAAGCTATTACATATGATTTGTAACCAGAACTAAATAGGCCACGAGCACACTTGACACTCTCATGGAAATTAGCACAGGTGTGGTGCTTTTAATATACAAAAAAAATACATATAATGTACATGAAAAATAGCTCAGATGGGTTCAAGTTGAGTTATGGGTTTTAGACAAAACAGGTTTAACCTGTACCAATCATGCTAACAACCCTTCCATTCATGTGTCTGTGGCAGACATTGCACAGTATCTCTGACCTTCATCAATGTGTGTCACCCAGCAGGTCTTCATCTATTCTCTGGGGACACACCTCAACAGCCTGTCGCTATGGAGATGCCACTCAGCATTCGGGGTCACTCTCCCCTACCTAATCTGTCAGGGACTCTGATTTCCTTAGGGAAATCAAGATAACAATTGCCCAACGACACACTTCAATGCATTGAGATTAGCGATGCAAACCGTCTACTTCATCTGTGACTACTTGCCATAAAAAGAGGAAAAGAAGATATTTCTCTCTTCTCTAATGCACTAGCTGTAACTTCTGTAAATGGCCGTATTGGCTGCTTAAAAGCAAAACAGGATGCAAATTAAGGAACTTGATGAGTAAAAAAAATTTCGCTTGCTGAAAACAAAGCTTTGGCAAACAGCAATGAAAACATAGGGAAACAAACCTGTTGTCAGGAATTAGAATAATATCTGGCATGAAGTTAAAGAAGATGCTGGGGTACATAATTTTGCTTAATGGTACAACAGCAGTTCATCATTTGAGAGCTGAAACCATACCCCTCAGATCTAGAGTCCGGTGCTTTAACCAAAGGACAGGGAATAACGGCTAGATTACAGAGGACTAGAAGCATAATAATGCACCTTGACTGGTTCCTGCTATGTTATGGGCCTGATAAGGTGGGTGTTTTGTTGGGTGGTTAGATGGTTGAAGACTGGATGAAGGGACTACATCATGGTCATTTCTGCTGTACTGTAGTCACATAAACTTGCGTGAGAGTAAAATTATATCACTGTATCTCAACTCTTTCATTGGCATTAAGGGAGACCATTTCAACAGAAACATAATGGTACTGTTTAAGTTAAATGCAGCGTATTTCACTGCAAGGCTTTATATAGTATAAAGAAACTCCATGCCTCCGCGGCATGGTAACTTGCTTTTATTTTTTATGTATTTATTTTTTAAATAAAAGGCCTTTTGGCTGCTGCTGCAGGAGTATGAGGCAGGTATCCAAGATAGCGTCTGTACATTTCCCACTTGGTACTCCAGAAGAACACAAGTGTTTGAAAACAAAAAACCAGAACAGATAGGCTTTCTCCTTCTTGTCCCAGCAGATTTAGGAGACAGCAGTTGCTCAGGGTCAGATTGTGGTTGGTGCTGCGGTGTGGGAGTTGCTCCACAATATGTACGGCAGGGTTCTGCTTGACCTTCTGTTTGTGCTCCAGTGTCACCCAGCTGGTCAGATCGCCCTATCTGCTCCCTTAGAGGGAGACGCCCTGCACTCTATGCAAGTTCATCAACAGCCTCTGGACATTCTCAGATGTAAAATCACTCTCCGTGCGGGCAGATACGGTGCCTTCCCTAGCTGTTGACATTCTTTTTCTCTGACCTTGAGGAATGCGCTGATTGCTGTAATCACAGATAAGCAGCTCTGATAAAGAGGGAGCGCAAGAGAGACAAAAGCAGAATGGCCAATGCAGAGGAAGGGACTCAGATTACCGTCCCAGAACAAGCAGCAATATGACCATAAAATTACATCATCCCGATGTAATGGTCAAAATTGCAGCCAATTGGAAATACTCTTCATAAGTGCAATTATAAAATGGCATATGTAGGTATCATCGACTCAGTTCTGTTATGTCTTCAGGACTTAATCCATTTGGTTTTTACAAATACTATTTGCACCTGTGGTTATGGTGGGCATTGTGAACCCATATCCACAAGCATAAAATGACAGAGGACTGAGAATCTGAGAATGCAAACTAGGCTGGATTCCCAGAGGCTTCCCTGAGAATGTTGTACATGGAGCTCAACCAAAAGGAGCTCCACTGTTTCCCAGGCAACCCTGGAACTGAGGGAAATCCCCAAAGTAGCACATGTTATGGAGTGTGTGTTACATGTACTAATGAATTATTGTGGCATTCTTGGGTCCTCCTCTAAACTACACCACATGCCATATTCAAGTCATGATTTAATGCATATACATTTAGACACATTGTGTTACCTCCATTGTTTGGTCCTTTGGATAATGTTCAGCTGCAATAGAGGGCTAACCATAAAGTAATCCAGCGGTGTCAGGAGTAAACCAAATATGATGATTCCAAAAGATAGGAAATGATTAAACTTATTTCTGTTAGTTTCTATAGTTAAATGATTTAAAGTGGCCATCAAAAAGTGGCCAGGCTAACAAAAATGCTCTCAGCTTTTTAGGAGAATTCATAACATACAGTATTATACCAATCAAAAGGGGAGATTTATAAGCTGCTTCAGATGGCAAGCAGAAGGAAAAAGAGCACAGGCCACCATGATAAACACAAAAATAGGAACTGTGGGGTTCTTGTGCTATCAGATTTGCTTTCATCAACTTTCATCAACAAAAAGTAATAAAAAATTCCAAAATATGTATCATGTATTACAACTATTATTTGTTGCCACTATTATACATACAGTTGTATGCTTGTAATACAAGTTCTGAAGCTGTGCAGAATTCGATAGCAGCATGTAATGCTTATATTCTGCAATCTATGCATAAATAATACAAAGGAAAGGAAAAGTAGAAATAACTGATATTGCAATATTTGACACACATTTTGTTTTGTCATAAGGGTTTATGTTGTTATTTTGCTGTTATGTAGTTACTTATATCCCTAGCATTAAATTGAAAAGGGTACTGTATGCCTAAAGTTATAGGTTGTCAGATTAAGTTTATTTATTGATGTGTTTGTGTAAATTTTATATGACAGAATCCTACAGGCCCATCCAAACAAGGCATTCCCTGCTGATCACAGCAAGTGCATCAAAACTACATATGTATATGTTTGTTGGTGATATTTGTTTTATGCACACCAATTGAAATGGAGTATTTTCTGACAAAATGTTTTATTTATTTTTTGTTCAATGAAATAACAATGATGTTCAAGCAATGTATGTTTTATATATAACCCATTTTACATATCATTTAAGGTTTTTATCTCTTCTGTCATAAATGATATGTTTGCTAAAATAAAAGCAATTTTGAAAGCTTTCCTGTTATGTAAAGATGTTTATGTACCGAATTTTGAGTATCTTGGGCTGTGCTTGCATAGCCCGTTTTAGTTTTGTCTGTACTTTGAGACTTACCACACAGTGGTATTCATTTCGATTACAGCCATTTCCTTGTGCGAGCTGTTTGTGTGTTTGGTCTACTCCCTCACACCTACTCACATCCAGACAGAGTGGGAGTTGAGATTTCATTGTGGCTGGGAGTGCCTCAGATTCACTTACTTCACCTGTTTCTGTCAAAAATGGCATTTCATGCTTCCTGTCATTCAGAGTTACCCAGTACACTGAAAGGGGTTTTTGTTTTACTTATTTTCAAGTATGAAACAGCTGGAAAATCTAGACTGCTAACATGCTTTTATGGCCGAAACTGAAACCTGGTACATTTTGGGAAATGGATTATATTAAACAGTCAGTACGTTCTTGGTCCAGTCAAGGCCTAGAAAACAGTGGTTTAAAGTGTTAGTGTTGTACTCCCTCCAGCAGTTGTACGCTGTTCTTGGGTGGGCTGCCCCTCTGGCAGCATGACCAGAGCTGCAGGAAGGAGAAGAGGTGAAATATATATAATAAAGCTCTAGCTGTGGTGCCACACCTTATCAGCACTGTGGGTGCAAGCCCTAACCAACAAGGGCCCTGCCTCCCTTGGAAACAGGAAACGCTTGTCTACTGGGGGGTCCTCCTGATTGGACATTCACTGACCATAAAGGTAGATGATTTTAAATGGCCCTAATCAAACCCATATATTGAGTCTTGCTTTTGTTTTAATGCTACGTGTGTCCATGTCAGTCAACATCCTTTTTAAATTATTTTTTGGTAAGGAATTATGATGGTTTCAGTGTAGGTGGAATTTCTTCAGATACCTCCAGCTGAAACACAAGTCACTCCTCTCACCTCACAGCGGGGACATAAATGCCACAGGTCCACATGCCGCCACACAGTCACACACACGTGACAGCGCAGTCACACATGTGACTACACAAGCCCGTACCAACCCACATATGAGTCACTGCTACGGGTCTGGTAAGTGATCTCAAACACTGTGCTCACAATCATGTGCACGATCAGGTGCTGATTCTGCTTGGTTTTCCACAGAACCTTGTGTTCTCTTTGTTGTTAGATGAAGCTAACAGTCATAAATAATTCTGTTCATCTTACGCCTTCCCTTTTCCCTCTGATCAGCTGAAGGAGCACACTTCGGATTTCAGAGTACTTTTTCATCAGTGCTTCTTCCATATTCCACCATATAATCACTCACTCCACTGAAACCGTGCAATGGCCTTCTCATGCACCTCATTCACCACTTAGTGTTCCTGCTATTCCAGAGCTCAGTGAAGATATTTATTTAGTGCTATAAGTTTTAGTTTTGACACGAGGGGGCGCTGTAAGCTTTCTTTCCTTGCTTGTGTCTCTTCTGTTTCTTTTCCAGTAGGGAGAGGCATCTTATGACTAAAATAATTCAAATCCACAACCTGGTTCAAAAATGTATTGTGGGGCAATATGCTGTGACCAATACATGCATCTTTATGTTTAGATAAAACTGTAAATAGGAATAGAACATACATAGTTTCAAATACTCCCATGAATAATCCAAAAGAAAAAAAAAAAAAAAGAATCCAAGGATAAATCACGGAGATTGAAATGTGTATCTCCAACTTTAAAACATGTCACAGAGAGTAGTAACTAGCCTTGTGCAAAAGCAAGACTACTATGTGCTGACACAGCTCGCACAGCAACAGGTGATGGGTCCTGTAGTCTCCATGGTAACGTACTTTTACCTTGGTTTCATGCATTAAACAGTCCACCTGCTCAGGTTACTGCCCTCAACCAGAACCAAGTGCTCCAGAAGCTCAATGCGTGCACTCACGGTCCCCTACCGCCTTCCTTACCACAGCGCCTCGTAGTCTCAGCCCAGACCGGTGTGTACACAGGCTGTCTGCACAACATGTTGCCGTGGTTGCAGATAGCCCGTAAAGGTCCTGTCAGTGCCTCAGCCTCTTGCTCCCCGCGTTTGGTTTCTTACAGGGACACTGGTGTAGGCGCCGTGAGACTGTTTCAAAAATCCCACATGTCCAAACACAAATAAAAACATTTTAGCACCAGCAAAGGACTTCCCATCATTGCTTTTGCAAACCTGGATGACTCATTTGTCTCCCAGAGAGACACAGGGAGGGGTAATGTGGGGAGGAGAGACAGAGACCAGCACAGGAGAGAACAGGAAAGATAGTGTCTTGTGTTTCAATCGTGAGGAGTGAGCAAGATTGGGAGACAGAGAGAGAGAGAGAGAGAGAGAGAGAGAGGGAGAGAGAGGGAGAGAGAAAGAGGCTGGGTGGGTGGGGATGTAGAGGAGAAGGGGGAGAGAGAGAGAGGGAGAGAGAGGTGGGGTGGTTGTGGTCTGGTGAGGGGGGGCTACTCGTAACTCTTGCCATCATGGACTGTGTGTGGATGGAGAAAGGTGGCAGAGCCTGGGAGAACTAAATCCTTCACATAAGATTTATTTTCCCTTTTTTATTGAAGGAAAAGTGCACCCACAAGAAAAGCATGCTGTCCTGGCTGGGCTGTGGCATAGTGGGGTGAGAGTGAAGTGAAAATGGCGTACATACAGGTAAGTTCCGGCGACTACATTACCGCTCTGTCACCTAGGCTAACCCAGAGCGTACACATACGCTGACTTGCTCACACATGCACACACATGCACAGCACAGGTCAGAATTTCTCTCCCCTGGGCTTATCTTATTCCATTTTTCTCCCGCATCTCTCCATGCACCTGCCATGTCTGTCCTGCTTTCACTCTGTTTATATGGACTTATTCCTTCTTATTTTGTATTTGTGCACTAGTTGTCTTGGATTAGAGAGAATTGCATTTTAATACCAGACAGGACACTGCATAACAAAATCTTAAATTTTCTGATACAATAATTTTTTAAATGCTATTCTTTTTCAGACATGTCAAATGAGTTTGGTGAAGTGTATGTTTACACTTGTCACTGCATATATTATTTTTGTTATTTTTAAATTTGCAGTATATGTGCATGTTTTACTTTTTATCAGTAGCTAATATAACATTCCTTACACAAAAGCACTTAATACCAAATCAGGATGAAATACATACTCACTTTCCCAGTCAGAAATGAGAACCTTTTCATTTCAAAACTCAGACACATTCCAACAGGTTGCAGGGCCTCAATAGTTTATGTATACAGAGACCGTTATAAGATGTAAAAGAGGTATTACTATTTCATTTTTAATATTTTACATTTGTGTTATGTGTGTGTAAGTCTGGATATTTGTTTATGTGAGTATGTGTGTATGTGTGTGTGTGTTCATGTGTTGGTGTGTCTGAATGTTAGCTCATGTATGTGCATGCTTATGCACATTATGAGTGCATATGTATCATGTTAAGTCACAGACATGTGCCTGTCCTCTAGTATGTGAATGCATCTGATGTGCCTGCCTGTCCCTGTCTGTCAGTGGAGTGTACACACTGTGCTGTTGTTGTGCTGCGGCTGCGTGTGAACGGTTCTGTTTCTCCTGGCTGTGGCAGTGTTTGTGGCTGTGAGGTCCGGAGAGTATCCATGACCAGTGCTCTCCTGCTGCCTCCGGCCGAGGGTCTATCAGCTTAGTTGGAGCAGTGGGGGGGGGGGGGGGGATGTAGTGCTCACGCCGCTGTTGCCGTGGCTACAGCTACAGCTAATTGCAAGGACAAGAGCAGTCTGGTGACGAGGAGACCAGGAGCCCAGGGGCTGCAGCTGGGAGGAGCCTGGGTGGGGGAGACACACACACTCACACACATTTACACATGCGCGCACATGCACACACACTCTCCCAAAGCTCAGACACAGAAAAGCAAAACACTGCCATAAACATCTCTACCAGCGGTGCTCAGAACAACACAGTAATACTCACCACAGTTCTTCTAGACCTGTGGTTTTACTTGTCTAAATACAAAGCAAAGAAAAGCTTACAATAAGCTGTTCCAACATCACCTCATCATAGTAAATATGTTATAATTGAGATGGCTTAAAATTCACAGTTACAGGTGCATTGCTTTGACACTCAGTGTGCAAAATCTGTTGCCTATCTGTGTTTGGCTAGGGAAGTGTGACAAATGTCAACAAATAGCAACAGGTTCTTCTTGTTTGCAAACAGGGTAATTGACTTGAATAGAATTCACGGTGAAGGGCAGAAAGGTCATTCAGGGCAGAAAAAAAAACACACACAAGTTTTGCATAGTATTCAGGTGTCTGTTACCGTGCAACAATCAGAACAGAATCCAAGAGTTATAACATGCATTGTAGTAAATGCTGTTACTGTGACCATCACCCAGTCATGCAGATGGGTATGTTTGGAAGTGTGACAGTTGATACTAAGCTGTCCTCTTGTTTTCCGTCTCTCCCCTGTCCCTTTCCAAAATGGCCTCTTCTCCTCTGCGGCTATGAAAAAGGACAGCTGGAACCCATCAATGAGGTAAGAGCAAAGCAAAAGGGGGATCAACCAACCATCATATTCACTCTCTAAAAAGGACTGACACCATACAAGGGTCCATGTAATGGCAGACCAATTAATCACCATTTAAAAGGTGTCACTGTTTGTGCATAATGCAACAGTAAGTATATAGAAATACTAGAAAGTTTGTCTGTCAGCTCTCTGTAGTGTTTTACTTCTACTTCTCACAAAACACTATCTCATTCGATCTTAGGACTCTGCATTCATAATGTAGACAAACACCATTTTTTTCATTTCACTGGTTGTTATTTTCATCAGGTCTAAAGACAGATCCAATTTTATGTGAAAATTCCTTGCCTGTGACCAGGTTTTACACAATATTTGACTAGGGCAGGTAAGCTGACACAAAGATACCACTAGTAAGAAAAGCTTTCTATTGTGAATATACCTCTCCAGCTCCCAAACCAATCTTTGAATATTTTTTTCCTGGGTCGATCATTACAAGTCCTTTAATCCAATATCAAATATTAAAATGGCAATTTGAAAACTCATTTTGATATTCAACATGAGCTTAAATTAATTTGAATTCCAAAATGTATTGGATATCTGGGGACAGAGAGATTGCATTTGATTGCATAATTTCGAAGGTATACACGGAATAATTTAGATGCGCACGAGAACAGAAAATTGAAACACGTTAAAGAATTTCAGCCGAGAGGCTGTGTGGGACGAGGTTAGCGTGTTTGCTCAGGAAGTTGACCATGTTTGTTCTGGATACGATATTTCAGGAAGCAGGTGATTCATCCTGTTTACTAAACGTCACCACAAGGGAACTCGCCGAGGATTGGGGCCACTTTCCGGAAGAGGAAGACATGAATATTTAAACGTCCTTCCTCATTGATATATTTTTAAACTTAGAGAAGTTTACAGTAATAGAGAACCATTGGTTATAAGTATTGCGTATGCTGCGCTTTTATTCAATACGAGTTGTTTGATTGCTGTTTTGCTTGATTGCAGTCACACATGCCGCAAGGCACCGGCAGGGAAATATATGCATACGAGGAAATATAACTCTTGTGATTGGACCGTTCATCATACTGGTCATTATTCAAAATAAACGTACACAACAAATTTGCTCACTGATTGAAGCTAATGGCTGATTATTGCACAGTGATAAATAGCACTAGGTCCTCTGTATCAGGTGGTAATGTTTATTTTGAACTAACCGACCATACTCGCAGTATATGCAATGTCTGGCTAGATAACTAGCCATGAGAATAGCAATGACGTATCATTCTCGACGTTAGCTTTCTAGATAACAGTGCGATTCGATCTATTTTGTATCCTGCAAGCTAGCTATTGTTTTCAAAACAATAGTGATGATTTGTTTGTTACCTAATTATTACTGGCATGGTGAATGTTGTATAATAGTTTTTGCATCCTGATTTAATTTTGGAACGCGAAACATGACAAAATGTACTCCTTAAATCCTATCAGGACAGCTGCTCTCCTCATTACACTTTCCAAAACCACAGCCTTTTATTATATTAATACTTTGTTAAATGGGAAGGTAATTACTATGGTAATCAGCAAGGAATTTTGTGCACAACATGGAATTTTGTCCACAACTCTAGATAATTATCAAAGTTTAAGTTAACATAAACGGGATGTGATAAATAATGGAATGAAATTCTCACACAATTACTTCTAGACTTTGTACTCATTTACAGTCCCATTCATGTTAGTTAAATTGTGTTAATGTCTTGTAAGAACCTAGCAACAGTGATAGGATTTTTCCTTAGCAATCATATAAGCGTTCAGTATTTGGTTAAACTGATAAAGACAGGGGTCTTGGTCAGATCTGAGAGAAGGGCAGCCAAGGACAGGGGAGACACTGTGCTTTAGGATTCAGTCTTGGGATTTCCTCTGAGATACGTCTCTGTCACAGTCTTCACATTGCTTTGAGTATTGAAGCATTGTTTTTCACAACATGGTTTCTGACAATGGAGCTTAACATAAATCTTTATGAAAAAGTGTGTCCTTATGTCTTTCTGATGATCTCTTTCTTTTTTTTTTTTAATTTTCTCTGACGCACAGGGTCTCTTGTCCAAACTATCCAACTTCCTGCTGTGTCGTTGGACCTGTCAGTCATGCTGGCAGACCTGTTGGGAGTGCAGCTGCTGCCAGCCCAGTGATGAGGAAGTGGAAATCCTGGGTCCCTTTCCTGCACAGACCCCAGCCTGGCTGTGAGTGTTATAGACCCAACAACTGGGATCTCTCCACGTAATCAGGCTTACTTGTAATGACTTTTTTTTCTAAACATAAACAGCAGTGCCTACAACAAAGCTTTCAGTTAAAGGAGGTGGCATCCATCACTAATGTGCAGTGCTCACTTGGGTGGTGCTCGGCATCCATTTTGGGTCAGAATGCTCAGTACGTATCAGGTGTAGCAGAGTGAGATGCACTTATTTTGCCTGTTAATCTAGGGCCGTGTTTCCCAACCCTGCTCCTGGAGGCACACTGTCCTGCATATCTTCTGTGTATCCTTCCTGCTTGACTAAATCAGGTGTGCTCAGCTAATCAAAAGTGCCACTGATGAGTTCAGTCAGGTAGGTAGAGCAGGGATAGATAGAAGATATGCAGGACGGTGTGCCTTCAGGAGCAGGGTTGGGAAACGCTGATCTAGGGTATGATTGTCTGACCAGATTTAGAGTTACAGAGTACCCATTTGGTCAGGACACCGGGGAACCCCCTGTTCTTTGAAATAAGTGCCATAGGGTCTTTAATGACCACAGTGAGTCAGAGTATCTTTTCAACGTCTCAGACGAAAGGCAGCATCTCCATCACAGCACAGAGGCTTCCTTTTTCTGCTCGATCCAGAGGGAAAGCTGCCCCTACTGACCCAGCAGCACCACTTGCAGTAGCAGCCTGGTTCCCCCCAGAGGGGCTTCTGTCCGTGTAATAACACTGCCCCGCTGTGCTTAGTGTCAGCTGCAAGGCAGGGGAAGGCTGCGTGGTGTCTTAGAGCAGAAGGAGGCTCAGGTCTTTTTTTTCCCCTCTCATTCCTGTTTCTGTAAGCTCTCAAGTGGTGCTTCCTGCTGATAATTACATGGCATCAGCTGGAGTCTTCTATGAGTGGGATTCGAATCCAGTCTTGACCAGCCTGTTGACAAGCATCATACCTATTACTAATGGCCCAGTTTTTTACCCAACAGCGGGCTCAGTTGGAGGAAGCAACTGCAATGCTTTTGTAATGAGCACAAGAATGCCTGTGGGGTGCCCTTGACAGCTTGCTGCATGTGAAGACAGTTGAGTAACACCCAGGCACCAGCGTGGCACTTCTCCTCTCTGTCGCTGAGGCAGATATTGGAGGGTGAGTCACAGCCTGTGGGTGGGGTGTTGAAATTAGGCCGCATGTGAATCCAGAGAGCTCCTAATTTAAAGATCCCTCAATGGGAAAGCAAAGTCGCAATTGCTTGCAGGGCAGAATGACAGCGGTTGATGCTGGGGGCCATTTCTCACTCATTATCTCCTGCTGAGCTTCAGTATGAGCTGAACAGTGAAGCTGGCAAAGTAAAAATGTATTTTTTATGAAAGTACTTGCAGCAACAGTAATAGCAGTTGTAGAATTAATAGTCTTGTATTGGTATGATATGGTATGGTGACGAAAAGAATATCAGAGCTGGAAGAGAATCGTATATTATGATTTGTATAGCATACAGTATTAGTTGTAAATTGCAGTCTGATTGTATTTTATTAAAGATGGCACCAGGAGTACAGGGGTCATGTTACGGTATTGTGTGGCAAAATGCAGCTGGTGTGGTAGAATTTGGTAATAGTGCAGTAGCAGCAGCAGAGGAGCTACTGTTTGGAAAAGCATTGTTATTATTATTATTATTATTATTGGTAGTAGTAGTAATAGAAATACTAGCAGTGGTGGTGGTTGTTGTTTTGTAGTAGTTCCCTTGTTTTGATTGGAGGAATGAGTAGCAAACAGTAGATATGGTATGGTAGGATAATGTGACGCAGTGTACATGATAGGTAAGCATAGTAAGTTCAGCGCAAGGACATGGTATGCAATCGTAATTTGATAGGATACATCGGATGTGCAGACTTTTGCTGGTGCAGTGTGGCATATTTGGGCAGTCATGGTAACATCCAGTAAAATATTTTTCAGAACAAAATCCTGAATGCCATAGCCTATTCTTCAAATGACCAGCTTTGGAGGCTTTGGAATGCAGGGACATGATTAAGATTCCACCAGGGTCTCCTGGTATTTTTTTTCCTTCAATCTGAGAGGCTTTCACTGAAAATCTGCAATTTATATTAGTTACCAAAGAACACGCAGATATCTGTGTCAGATTTTCACATGTCTGTGTAGCTCAAAAGCTGTGAATAGAGATACTGATTGTCAGAAGAAGGGGAATGTAATAAAAAAGGGCCTGCAAAAGAACAGTATGTTTTATTTTCAGGCTGTGCTAAAGATTTTACCTTTTAATGTGGTGGTGCCTAGCCAGCAGGTGTCAGCCCTGCCTGAAGAGTCAGGGGAACAGTCTAGATTTTCTCTGGAGAATGCTTTGGGAAGTGTGGATACTCAAAGTCATGCCATATTTTGAAACTGATTCTGGCCACATAACGACATTATTGATTTCTAGATTGTGCCATGTGTACTGTATAGTTTTAGCTGTTTACTACAATGTGCAAGAAAAGGGGAACTTTAATATTCTTATGCAGTAATGCATTAAAGCATTTAAATTTACATTTAGCTTTGGATTTGGCTTTTGGAATAAGCATGCTGGGTTACGCATACTAAATTGTGCCTCGTATATTAATTGTGTGCTCTTGGGTGTGGCACTGTTAATGTAGCCGAACCAGCAACCCCAGATTATTACAATTAAATTATACTGTGTTGATTTTTTCCAGCGCAGTTGCTCAGCAATTTAAATATCATTACTGCGAGGCAACCGCCTATAAATACAGTTATTAACTAATGAAATTCCCAGAAATGAAGCAAGCTACAAAGGATAACACATTTTCCTTCAACGAGAATTTAGAATTTGTTCTTGTTTTTTTTTTCCCAATCTCAATATTTTGCAATGTCTTTGAGAATTCTGCAAAATATTAGCATGATTAAATTATTTACTGTCCATAATGAACGTTGTCAATTGAATTTGTCCACAGTGAATCCTACTATAAATCCTGTCCCCTCATTTCTGTAGGTTGGTATTGTCCAATTGCTTCTAGGGATCCAGCCTTCTCCAGTAACACCACCTTGAGTGAGCTCATTGTGTGTCGGGGCATGGTTAATACCAACGGCCTCCTGCTGTAACGAAGCATAATTGTAAAGAGTTTGTCCTTGTCTGGCAGTGCCAGTGAGTGTTGCTGCTGTGAGCTCCTTTCTTCCTATTACTCAGCTCTGGGGTTTTCACAATGAGATTAATTCCTCAGGAGCCACCCATGGGCATTCCGCTGCCTCATGCTCTCTTCTCAGGTCACCCAGTGGTCTGTACCTTAATAAGCAGAAGCCTGGAAGTTACAATATTCTGATTCAAAGCTGTTGACTGTTGTATCATTCCTGGCATTCAGTTGAAATGACTCTGGCCCTCCAGGGATATAAATCCTCTCACAGTGTGCTGCATAGTGTGCAGAAATGTTTTGAAGTACTGGCACCACAGATGTTGCCTTCCATCCAGGCTTTGGCCCTGATTCTCAGATTAGCCCTCGTTCTCCCTTCCCAAGAGCCTCCCAAAAAGCAGATTCCAGCTTCTTCTGCCCTCCAAAGACATGTGTTTTGGATTGTGCTGCTGCCAGAACGTCTACTGTTGATAGATCTTAAAGAGTGCCAGAAGACAAGGCCTCCACAAAGAACTCTTGTGCCTAATGCTTACCTTTAAAAAGGAAAAACAAAATTCTGGGCATACCTCCTGTGAAGACTTTACTGGATCCATAATGCCTGAGGATGCACATGTGCAAATGACAGGGATTGATTAATAAATGGATGTTTACTTTTGCATACCCTCGTGTGCACTACACAATTACAAAATAAACATGTGTTTTGCTCATAACCTGAATATTTTCTCAAAATGTAAAATTCAATGTTTTTCCTCAATGGCTCTGTTCTCTGAGTGCCATTCTATGCTTGATTTGATCAGCATTTTATTGAAGAAGACTTGATTAGGCTGCACAAATCTATGCATTGGGAAGCAGGATGTTTAATGACAGAACAATATTTTTCTTTCTAACAGCAAAATCAATACCGCACTCTTCAGAAGGCTGAGTGGTACATCTACAATGAGTAACCTTCTGTTCGATTCTGTCAGACTACAGCTGCTGCTCTGAGATGGGCAGGTTAATCACAGTCCTCTCTCCTTCCCACCAGGGTCAACGACTGCAATGGTGAAAAAGACACAAAGTCAGATGTGTTGGCCTATTGCCCTCCAGCCACACCCCAGGACAGCTCTCCAGACAGGCACTGTTCCAGCTCTGAAGCATCTCGCTCCACCTACAGCTTGGCCCGTCGAGTGTCCAGTGAGTCCCTGCCATCCTGAGGCCTCACATTCTTCAGAACCTCTCTATGGGGTGAAGCATTGCAGGATTATTGCTATTATTAGTGCAGCTGTGCCAAAGTTCCTTTCCTGTGCCTCTGGTCCTCTCTTCTTTGTTTCTTTCCTCTTTTAGGTCTTGAGGCTCGAAGGCCTAGCTCCCCCCTGGTGGACATCAAGCCCATCGAGTTTTGGGCCATGGGCTCCAGGAAGGAGGCTCCGGTGCAGCCCGCAGTGTTACGGAAGCCCTTCGTAGCGTCGGACGACTACTTCCGGAAGCTGGAGCCCCGGCTCTACTCAGTGGACTCCAGCGGCGACGACGTGGACTCTCTGACAGACGACGAGATCCTGCTGCGCTACCAGCTGGGCATGCTGCACTTCAGCACGCAGTATGACCTCATCCACAACCACCTGACCGTGCGGGTCATCGAGGCGCGCGACCTGCCCCTGCCCGTCTCCTGCGATGCGGCCCGCCAGGACATGGCCCACTCCAACCCCTACGTCAAGATGAGCCTGCTGCCTGACCACAAGAACTCCCGGCAGACCGGCGTCAAACGCAAGACGCAGAACCCCGTCTTCGAGGAGCGCTTCACCTTCAAGCTGCCTTTCCTGGAGGCCCAGCGCCGCACCCTGCTCCTCTCTGTTGTCGACTTCGACAAGTTCTCCCGCCACTGCGTCATTGGCAAGGTGACCATGCCTCTCAGCGAGGTGGACCTGGTCAAAGGTGGACACTGGTGGAAGGCCCTGGTGCCCAGTTCTCAGGTATGATCTGCAACGTCACAAATACCCAGTGAGCACTTTATTACATTACTCATCACTCACTCACAATCGTTCCAACCACATGTCAGGGGGATCAGCATTGTGTGAGTAAACAGAAGTTAGAAGGCATTGGTGGTTATAAAGCTGGTTTGTGGTAAGAGCTAAAGTAGAAAATGTCACTGCTCAATTTCAGGTCATTCTTCTGTTATTGTCGGGCTGGGATTACCAGACCTAAAGAGCTGTGGTCTGTTATTTCCAGGATTTACCCAGTAGATGTGTAGATATACTTATAATCCAGGCAACTCTGTGATTCTTTAAAATTGAGAAATGCATAATATAATTCTGACAGCGCTTTAATCTTTAGTGTAAGAAACTTTTGTAGTTTCCCCTTGCCTCTCTGCTTCTGACTACCTTATTCTTTGATTTTAAATTTCTCTAGTTTGCTTAGTGAATGCCAGAGCAAAATCAATGTCGCAATATATTCCTCATTCAATCACAGCATTTGTGCATACAAGATACACCGAGCTAATTTGAGCCAAGATATTTCAGCATTGCACAGTCAAAACTCCACAGTGGAGTGGACATCCACTTAATTCTGTAATTCGAATTGTAATTATGTGCCCCTGTTTCAGTATACAAGTCAGTATGATTACACAATACAACCCTGCGTGTCTCACTGACCTGAGTATCGCCATGGCAATAAGACCATTGCAACCTGCCATGTCCATCCTTATTAGCACTGTGATTTCTATTCCCTGTACAATACATTCTCTCCACAAAATCTGAGTGAGTTTGACTCACTGAGAGACCCTTGCAGTCTTCTACAGTGGAAATGGGTTAACTCATTTAGAGCAGAGAGTATCCTCTCCACACAGATGTAGAATCACAGGTTAAGCAATGGGGTGGTGCAGGTGGTGGGTAGAGGGTGATGAAGCATTGATAACTCCCATGGCGTGTATGTTAAATGTTTTGAGATGGAGTTCAGGCTTGAACTTTGCTGTGGTCTTTTCAAGATGCAAGTTGGCAAGTTAAGTTTTGAGAATGTGTCTCCTCTCAGGGCAAAAGGTGCCTCTGTAGCCAATAACAAACTCCGCTGAGCAAAAGCAATCCTCAAGTAATTCCTTGTCTTGCAACTTAGAAGCACTGTGGAATGAGCAACACAAGGCAGGCAGAGGAAGCCCAGGATTTCTTATGATTAGGAGTATTTGTGACTGGGGCCGGCGCTGCTGCAATGATGCATTTGTTGGTCGTGGTTGCAAATGGCAGGGTGTGTGTCCTTTTTAAATGGCACAAGTGCTTTGGGGACAAAAATTCCTAAACCACCTCAGCTTTTAGTGTTTGTCAGACTCTGAAAACTCTGCCAGTCGATTTCAAGCCTGTTATAGCAAAATATGTTAACACATAAAGAAAGATAAAAACTGATGTGTGTTTTCATTAACCCCTCAGGAAGGGTAATGTAGGTTCTCAAGTGTTAAAAGATGAGATCCCCAATCTGACCCTCCTGCCAATGTTAACGTCCCCACTGTCACCCACTAGAATGAGGTGGAGCTGGGTGAACTGCTGCTGTCCCTCAACTACCTGCCCAGCGCTGGGAGGCTAAACGTGGACATCATACGCGCCAAGCAGCTGCTGCAGACCGACATGTGTCAGGGGTCAGGTACTGGTCAAGCTCTATGAACACAGTCATACGGTGAAACTCTGCTTCTCCAACTGTGTCTACATCTGCATGTCCGGTCTTCCCTCCCGCAGATCCCTTCGTCAAAGTCCAGCTGGTGACAGGGCTGAAGCTGGTCAAGACAAAGAAGACGTCATGCATGAGGGGCACCATTGACCCTTTTTACAACGAGTCCTTCAGCTTCCGGGTCCCTCAGGAGGAGCTGCACGAAGTCAGCCTTGTGTTCTCAGGTACCAGCCATGGGCAGGCCCCTCTTCCTCTGTACTCTCAGTGCTGAGCGGACTGATGTCATCAAGCAGTGAAACACTAGCATGGTCCGCAGCTGAACTGCCACTATCTGAGTCGGCCCCCCCCAGGGCCCTCATTAAGTTGATTTAAATGGCGACAGCGGTTCCCCGATTAATATTGCTGGCAGTGGAGGGCTGAGCTGTCCTGAGGCTCAATCCATGTTAACAGTCAGAACTTGGTTTTTTGTGGATGTGGATCTGACGTAACTGATCCCTGGTATTGCATTGCAGTGTCTGGGATCTGTAGCGGACAACGATTGTAGTCTGTAAGCTATCTGGTCTTTTTTTCAGCTGTGGTGTGAAGTCATCCGGCGCTGATAAATGATCAGTAGAAAAATGTAATACATTGGAACGTGAAATAATGAACATGAAGAGGGTACTTTAGTCATTGCTTTGCAGCATTGCTCGTTTCATTTCATTCACTTTGTTTTCAGGCATATTGTAACTACTTGTTTGATAGTGCTGCTCCATTTTGGGCATATTATATCATCATATTACAGTAATTCTATAAGAGAAATATGCAATTACATATATGACAAGGTTATTTTTTTCTGATATATGACGCACGTGTTGGCATATACTTTAAATATAGGCTTGGCATTTCTCATTTCAAAATATGACATGCTTTTCATTCAGGAAAAAATAATTTCCATTATACTCTTCTGTTAGTCATAATCCATTGCAGGTCTATGATACTTCGATAGATGACAGCCTCTACAGGTACAGTAGTTACTGGACTTTTTTGAAAACATAGTTTCAGATGCCTGAGATGTCCTGAAATGACACTGCAAACCAATCCTGGATCATTCTGCAAACATTGAATGACACATATGAGTTTGTTGAGTGTGAGGCAGATGAATTCAGGGGCTGTTTAAAGAAATCTCATTCAAAGCGTGAAGAAAAAGTCTGCGCGTCCAGCTCAGCTCCCCCCGTGAGCTTAGGAGGAATTTCTGGTTCCTGCCAACATCATCCATTTCATTTCTTCACAATGGCTCCTGGGGGCTGCCGGCAGAGACAGCCATAACTACTCATCACAGCGTGGGCCTTTAGAAGACAGGCAGTGCAATATGCGTGCGTGAGCAAACATTTACTTTTTTGATTTTTGTAGGTCTCAGGAAACCACACAGGGACCATTGTGCAATAAAACCTGAACACTTTATGGGCAACTTGACACTTCATTTAAAGATTTGCAGGTACACTGAACGAACCCTTTTCATAAGAGGTAAGATATGAAGTGACAGTAGCAGAATGCTGTAGGATTGGACCTGAAGTATAAGAAGTGTTGAATATATATGTGGTTATATATACCTTATATATATACGGTTATACAATAACTCTGATCTGATAACAGATCAGAGTGAGCACTGGACTCACCCTAGTATGAGGTGAGTGTCTGTGGGCAGAATTCACTTTCAGTGGGGGCTCATTTGTCCCTCAGTGGGGGTCTGGTGTCTGGATGTGAGAGTGGGGGTGAGAGACGGTGCGCTGGTGGCACCCTGGCAGGAGTGCTTACCGTGTAGGAACAGAGTCCAGTGCTCACTCTGATCTGCCACTCTGCAAAGGGCTGCAATTAGAGGATGTTTGGCAGCCCTCCCCTGCGGTGCATCTGTCTCTCCCCCCTGTCTTGGCTGTTTGATGAGGTAGATAGAGCGCTTCATAAGCAGGTAGGCTGTCTGTTTTTCATGCTGTGCCAGCTTTGCCATGCGGGCCCTGCACTGAAAATAAACTGACCTGGATCATGTCAACCCACCATTCACAGCTCCTGAGATATGATTTAAAGATGAAAAAGATGGGAGCCAGTGTGGTGTAATGGTGAAGGATGCTGTAACCATAAGATTGCAGGTTATGTTCATGGAGGGCATTGGTATTGTTGCCTTGAGCAAAGTAGTTAACATGAATTGCTTCAGTAAACACTCAACAGTAAGATGTAGCTGTGTAAGTGGATAATATGTAAATGAAACCATATAAGACATCCTGAATAAGTTGTCTGCCAAGGAAATAATTAGGACTACTTTAAAGTACTATATCAGTTTGCAACAATGATCTATTCCTAAAAAAAATAGCTCAGTCTGTTGTACAAAGTGTTTAGAGCAGACCAGATGAAAGCAAAGCTTTTGGTTCAGATGAGAGAACATGTTAGCTCTGTCTGACCCCTCACTCACATGCACACTCATCATTGCAGTCCGGTCTGTGTGTGTCATATGCCGAATACGGAACTGAGTCATTTTCACGTCTTTGGATTTTTAGATAAAAAATCTTTCCCAATGGGTTGTTGACCAAATCAGAAGAATGAACAAATGCATTCCCTTTCCTAAAGGCAGTGTGTGGGAGGTGGGGGTTTTGAGTTTCCTTGCTTCGTTTACCCCAGTGCGTCGAGTCTGGTTTTGGCTCATCTTTGCTCTTCTCCTGGTCCGTTTGGACTCCCAAGTGTGAACAGTGTGGCAACTGGATGCTGAGCTGGACAGGTGTAGAGCTGGGCGCTCCTCCATCACTGCCTCACATCCCTCTGAAAACCGGCTGGAGGGGGAGGAAAAGTCCCTCACTCCAAGTATGCTTTTCCGCATGGAAGTCAAATGTCAGAATGTCAGATCCTTTATTGCTTTTGTACAAAACCATCCAGTTCAGTTGCTGTCATCTTGCCAGACAAGTGAATACAGCTGAGCTGCAGCATGCATCAGTCAAGAACACTTTTTTGTTTTATTATGGTACCTTTTTTTGTTTTATTTCTTGCACTCAGACTTTGCTGACGTATTTTTCCTGTGCCTGGATCATTGTGCAGTATTCTCTGCCCTGCGCTGTGGAAATACCAGCTCGTGTTGAGCTCCATGTGCCATACAATGTGCAGGCTGGCCTCCCCTGAATCACATTCCTCCCCACGACCCATGAACCGAAATACCTTCCCTCCTGCGTCTGTGGCTGACTCACAGGACATTAAAAATGAATACATTCTGCCTCAAATAGTGATATGGAGCGGCTGGAGGGAGTCGGAGAGTATGATTTAGGGAACCAGTAATATCACAGCATGTATGAACGCTCTTTTAAGTGCAGAACGCCATGTCATCCAACTCTAGATACTAAAAAAGTGCCTGCCTCAACTGGGCATGATAGAATCACAAAATTGGAATGTGCCAGGCCCTAATAATGTGTTTAAATATAAATTGTGCAATGTGGAGTCTTATGGTGTGTTGCTAGGTATAGGAAAGAGTAGATAGAGGCAAACTTCAAGCTGCTTTGTTTAAAGATGCTGTTTTATTCTTGGCATAGTAAAAGTGAAGGATTGCTGTTCACTTCAGTCAGACCGCTTTGCCTCTCTGCATTCCTTTTAAATCTGTGCAGCGCTGACAGCTTGTGAGCGAGAAATAAAGAAAGGGTGAGAATTTATTGCTAAACTGAGCTGAACCGGTGCTTGATTGCTTCTGTTGATTAACAAGGTTTTTGTATGGGTCACCCATTAGTAACATTAGATTAGATTCTTCCTTGCTTAGTCGTGAGCCATGTAAAGGCATTACCTTTGTGCACTTGACATTACATCCATGTTAATTATAACTAGGAGATTACATTCCATTAGATCATTTTCATTACAACACGGAGACCAGAGGTTGGTTTGGGCATACAATCAAACAAACAAAACCAGGTTCAGAGGAGTACTCTACCTCCTTTATTATCTGTACATGTGCCTTTGTTGCTGTGCTTGGATAGTGAGAGTTTATGGTGGGCATGAAAGCAGGCACTTTGACAGCTATTGCAAATGAGCTTGCAACTTGCAACTGAGACTGCAGATTTCAGCTGGTCTGGGGCGAAGGTGTCCTTGATGTGTGGTACCCTGATAATCTCTTTCTGTTAGTATGAGTGTCGATATTGCCCAGTGACAGTGAGCCCCTCACTCCAGGCCTGATGTGCTGAGTGCTGGCAGCAATAATTGGGCTCTGTCTGTGGCAATCCCCACAGGGGAGCCGCCCCTGCATTTTGTGACAAATGTCCCTCTGTTTCCTGTTTCTTTTCCAGCATTCTGCTACCAATAATGGAATGGATCATTTGGCCAGTGTGCAAAAACATTGATCTTATTTACTGGCAACCTGATGAAATGAACAAAACCTCATACTCTGACCTTACTCCATTAGCAAAATTGGATTTCGGGAGAGAAAGCAGGAAAAGGGAGAGAGGGAAACTGGTCTGAGAAAAGAGCAGACATCCTCCAGGAATTTAGTTTCTTTTTTCATTCCTTTTTATTCATAGTATAGTGTTTTAATACCTGGCATTGTAGGACTGAGAAAGATATATAAGGTCCTGTTCTGCAGCTTTGGCGTTTTCTTGTTTGTCTTCATTTCGATGGAAGGAAGCGGTGTGTGCTGCGCTGTTTGTGCATCACCATGCTTCTCTGCTCCTCTCCTCCAGTGTACGGCCACAACATGAAGAGCAGCAATGACTTTGTGGGTCGCATTGTGATTGGCCAGTTCTCCACCGGTCCCCCTGAGACGAGCCACTGGCGCCGGCTGTTGGACTCCCAGCGCACCCCGGTGGAGCAGTGGCACAGCCTGAGGTCCCGCGCTGAGTGTGACCGAGTCTCCCTCGCCTCCCTGGAAGTCACGTGATGACCTCTGAGATCAGGGCTTGGGGGATCTGTGTTGGGGTAGGGATGGGGTAATGTGTGTGCATATTCGGGGGGAGCGGGGTGGGGGGGGTGGGGGGGGCAGTGAAAAGATCAGAGGCAACAGTCGTGGTGATAAGGGAGGATATGGGAGATTAAGGAGGATAAAGATCACCTAGATATGTAATGATCTACAAATCAATGTTCTCTATCTGCTCTGACAGTTGAAAACATGTTGGTGCCTTCCATTACCACCTCAGCTTTACTTGTAGACCTCACGTCCCCTTTCAGCTTCAGATAATGCACCCAGAGAATTACTGCCACCATCAATGCAAAACCAAATGCCTGTTGTCAACACTTTCTGTCTATCACATTGATACTACCTGACATGATTGGTTACTCTTCATGCATGTACTCAGTGACAGTTGTAGGCCTGCATCCACATTATTTTGTCTTGCACATGACATATGACGTTTGTTGTTTTCTTCATGTAGGAGTCACTGATAGTAATACCTTAGTAGATAGAAATGAATCCAAAGTAAGCACTGCTCTGAGTTCGGCTAAAGAGTATGCACCAGTGAGCAGACCTCTGCGTCTGTCGCCGGCTGTGGTTCCTGCCCGTCTGTGACAATCAATCAGGAAGAGAAAGAACACCTCAACGTGTGTCGCCTGCTGTTTGTCCTGTCCGGTGATTACAGCTGCACTGCAGTGGGCGCGGCTGCACAGCTGTGCAGCGCATGCAGGTTTGTCAGTGTTTGCGCTGTTTTTATTGCGCAGCTTCACTGGAGTTGAGCTTAATGCACATGAGGTGCCTCTCCCGGGCTAATGGTTATTGTTGTTTGGTCAGTGGGGAAACGAGCTGGAAAACCTTGCTGTCGATTCATGTCTGACCTTGCCTCTGATGTTGAAAGTGTTTGAAACTGAGTCACTGTTGTGTTCTGTTAAAGCTCGTTGTACCCTCATTGTGTAGAAGTGTTAAGTCAATGTTGCAATATCAGGGTATTCAGAGGTACCAGCACCAAATGACATGACTCCTCTAGCCAATGTGTGTGACTTGTATACGTGTTGTGATCATTCGGTTCAGCAAACTATACTGTTCTGGCAATACCAGTACTAGTTTAGACTACCTGACAGAGTGAAACTCATTACTGTGGTAAAAGAAAAGAGGATTTTACTGTGCCAGTCAATTCAATTATTTATTTATGTAAAAAAAAATAGATATATAAAAATTTAGATATATTTATCCGGACATACATATATACATATATATTTATTACTTTTTCTGACTACCAAGAATATATATATATATATTGAACAAATTAATGTTAATATTTGTTTGATATTGTGAAAAAGAAATGAAAAAGAGGTATAAAAATGTATGCATCTTCACCGATGTCTATAAGCCCTAACTTTCTGTGACATGTCATAGTTGTGGTGGTCTATCCTTAATTTAAGGTTTAGCTCTTTGTGGTACTTCAGTCTCCTGAGATCTGAAACTCCTGCCTCATTCCATGGCAGCTCACAGGGGGCTGCTGCTCTCAGCTGAAAGAGATTCTTTGGAGAGACCATCAGGTGTCTGAGGGATAATTATACCAGAATCGGGATCCCATGTGTGAGAATTTCATGGACATTGCAGGGAGGTGAATTCACCCACACTTCCCTTTCCTGAACTACAGCTCCCATGATGCAATTCCTTAGAGGTTGGTTTCCATTTAGCGATGATAAACGGACAAGCAGAAACTTTGGAAGCCACTAGAGCAGATCAACTGAATCCCTTTAAGATATCCCTCCACTCTGTGTCTTGGGTATGGGGGGGGGACCTGTGCTGTATTTGATCCAGTTATAAGCTGTTTTGTAATGTATCGAAATTGTCCCTGTTGTTGAGCTAATATTTGTCTGTGTGTGCATTGCAGATTGTGTCTTTGTGAACTCTGCATCATTGCTCATCCTGTAGAAACTCATATTGGGGCGCTTTGCAATAAAAGCTTGGGATGCTTGTTGCTACCTCCGTTGCCGTATTGTCACAGTATGGACAGGAAATTACCTCATTTCTTTTGCAACTGCAATTCACAACCTAGAAGGCATCTAAACAAGTGACCTTCATGAGATCCTGCCCAGTTAATCAACTATATTATTGTTCTCCACTTAATGATTTTACATCTGAGAATAAAAGAAAATGTGAAACTTATTGCATTACACAATTACAAATGACTATGAGCAATTAAAGCCTGATACACAAAGGCCTCATTTGTTTTATGTAGATATCACAATATTTACCATTCCAAACCTCCTTTGGGCCTTTAATACTTTCTCATGGTGAAAAACAAAATAGAGAAAAGAGCAATAGTGGTTCATGTACTACAGTCTGCGTGTGTATGTCAATGTAAGTAAGTGCGCTCTCTATTGCATCCAATGTAGTTGTTGTCTCTCCGTAAAGGGTGCTGCATTCTATCACTGTCTTTCTTGTAACCCTTTTGTGTTGCTCTGCCTTCACCCACTGTGCATTGGGCAAACACTTCCACTATAACTTCCTGACTGACATTGTACAATAAAAATGAATGGCAGAAGGAATAGAAAGTGGCAGGTAATTGAAGCTCTGAATTGGCATCTTTTGCATCTTAGCCTGAGGGCGAGCATGAAATATTAATCAGCTTTGGGGTCATTTTTTTCTGATGATCAAGTTGTATAGTCATTATCACACGCCAAGAAACATCAGTCTTGTTTACACTGCATTGGGTGCACAGGGAGCATTTCATGGCTCCTGTCTATTTAGAATCTTTCATGCCCTGTAGGACGCTTTACCGCATTACCAATAGCCACCTCCGCACTAGTGCAGTCCAGACAGCACAGTGCATGACCTGTCTTGACCGCCACTGTGTTGTAAGTTGCGCTGTGGATTCACAGCCCATTGTGTACTATATTTATTGACAATAAAGACTATACAAATAGTGGTGCTGTCCAAACGGTAATCTGAGATACATACGAGTCCTCCGTCTTTCAAACACAACTGAAACTGTCTCCCTGTCTCTGTACAGTTTTATGTGACCCACTTTCTATTACTGCCTGTACATCAATACTGTCATATACCTCTTAGAAACATGTAACCTGAAAGCTCCACAGCCTGGTGAGACAATCACTAATGGAATGTTCATTGTTAGAGTGTTCTCAGTCAGGGCTCATTAACTCCTGGATTAATGTAATTATAGCTCAAGCTACCGAGTAACATTTCAACCCCTCTGTAGGAGTTCCTTGCTCTGGGTCAAGCAAAAGTATGACAGCAGAGTTAATTACATGTTGGATGTAAATGCTGACATTTACCGTTTTTTGCATTTTTCCTGTCTATGTTTTGTCTGTAAGAGGCAAAAACGATTAAAGAAATGCTTACTGAGGGGACTGCATGGGTTTTGTGACCATTGTGTCTGGAGTTCTCCACTGTAGAGGCAATTAGGCGAGCCCCCACAACTGCTGAGCCAGACTTAAGTGGATGTAACCCCCCGAGCCCTCTGCCTTGCTTAGGCACATCTGTAAAGATGGACACATAGCACAGGTCTCTATCAGTCTTTTCCCCTCCCTTTGCTTGTGTACAGGGCACCCCACTGACAGTCCAGCTCCGCATGCTTGCTGTGCACTGCAGCAGAAACCACAGCAGGCTGGATCAAAAGCCTCTGCTTTACACGGCTTTCAGTCTTCACTGCTGATGATGGCTTCATTCTTGGCCTTTCTAGAGCTGTCTATGGACCGAGGCATAGGCAAAGAGAAGGTTCCAGCCGGTGTCAAACACTCCCAGCCTGAAGGATTACAAGAAGGACTTTGTGTTTAATTGCCATGGCGTGTACTCCAGGACATGCCCCCAAAGGTCAATACTGTGGTTGAGGTTAAATCCCCTTTTAATCATGCAAGACCTCTTAAATCCTCCACTTCTCTGGCCCTCACTTTCCAGGTCACTGATTGATCGATAACTGCAAACAGACACATGGATACTCAGGCAATATATTCCTGACTCAAGTAACTACTCATACTCTCTCATTTCTACAGTAACGGGATAATATCAAGAAAAACATGTTATATTTGTTTTTCCTCACAATCTTAAATCAAAAGAACATAAGCAACAAATTATACATTATACTTTGTATTTCTATAACTAAAGCAGTAAAATGGCACTCACACAGGACTCATACACAGAGCTTAAATGGCAGAGATGGGGGTGTGGTGGGTAACTCAGCCGAAGTCTGAGCTGTCAGTGAGTGCGGGGGAATCACATCATTGGTTCCGTCTGGTTTATTGCCAGGTCAAATTCCTAATCCAGCCTCCCAGTGCTGCCCTGTGGCTCCATTGACAGACTTGTGCCCATCAGCTCACTGGACAGCCCGCAGGGATGAGCAGCTCTGCAGAATATAGCCTTGAAGGGTCTGAGCAATCTTTCACAATAATAATGACAACAGTCCTAATGTGTAACAGTATACGATGATGGCGGCGGGCAATAACAATAACAGCGGAGTGCCTCGGATGCAGCAGAGCTCGCCTGGTGACTCACAGCTCTAAATGAGGACAGATGGATGCGAGGGTTGCTCTGAGGAGCATGGCTGCAGTAATACCCTGACTGCGCCTGTTTTGGTGATGCAGAAGAGGGGGGGGGGGGGGGGTGAAAAACCAGCAGGATGAGAGTCCGTTCCCCTGCTCAAATGTTGATTCAGTTGTCGGGGGACTGTAGTGAGAGTGACGCACTGGTGATGGCAGGTGACTGGGAGAAGGCGTGATGGGTCCCCCAGGGCTTAATTCTCCAGCGTGGGAATCTTGCAGACGAACGGAAAGGCCTTGTCACAGCTGTTGTCATTCCAGGACCTGAGTGCTGGGCAATGAAAGAACGTTTTTCAAGTTTTAGCTGACTTCACTCTGAGTTACACTTGAATATTTAGCATTTAGGCAAAAGGTTTAAATATCAGGTTGTCGTGGTCATTTGAACAATCACCCATAACACTCTTTGATAAAGATGTCACAGTTACATTCTTCAATCAAAAGTCAAACAGCCTGCACCAGCTGTCTTTATTTCCATAAGTACAAATGTTGTAACGTTGGTAAAGTGCACAATCTCTCACCACTGCTCTGCCTGAACCAGATCTCCACACAGTCCTCTTCTGCAGGGATGCGGTGGATGCCATCATCTGGCTGGTTTCCATCCCAGTAGCTGTACTCATACGAAGAGCCATCAGTCCACTCCAGAGTGCCCTCCTGAGGACGCATGGAGAGCAACACCAGCTATGGTTGAAGGCCAGACAGTTTCTCAACTTACAGACTAATGGTAACGCTGCTGGCCCCTGATGGGCTCATAGGTCAATTAGTCAGCCATTTGACTGAGTTGAAAACAGGCAGATTGTTCATGGCACATCAGCAAACTGCGAAACTAATTTGTACTAAATGGGTGAAGACTGACACAGATCCCCCCTGCAGACATAGGCCTCAGGGTGACACACTCGTAAATCTTCTACAAAGCAGCATCCCACTGTTGAATGTTGTAATACACTTTTGGAACTGGAACGCAGTTTACCCCTTCCCTCCCCCAACCTGGACCTGATTAAATCTAACTGCCACAAGGTTCATATATTTGTTATCTGAGATTACCCTGGAAAATGGTTATTAGCTGCTGTTAGCCTTTGCGTGTGCTGTGTGTGGCATATGCTCTATCTGAAGCCCAGGTAACAGAATCATCCCCAGCTTTTTATGAGAAGAATTAAGAAGAATCATAAAGTGGGTTCGCCTTGTTCCACCAGATGGATGCTGTAACCACAACAAAAACAGATGAAAAATTAGTTACCTGCCGCCTGTCATGGAGACCAATCCATATATCCGTGGGAATCCCTGGGATGTGACTGTTCACAAGGTCATAGACAAACACATTCTCCTCCCAGCTGAGGAACACAGCCATGGAAAGCCAATAAGCATGGATAGGTTAGGTTTTCAGCATAATCGAATTAATAAACTCTCACTTATTGGATTAGAAGATTTGTGCTCTTTGGACCACATAAATGTGGAGTATAGACATTATCAATTCTTGCAGCTGTGTGGGGATTTAAGACTTGAATCATCGGTGTCAGTTACATGGCTTAGTCACGTAATCGCTGGGGCAGCCAATGGCCCGGACACCCAAGCCCCTAGACTATGGCTGTAAGACTGCATCTAAGCTAAGTAATTCTGTAAGGGCACTCTGTACACTGCTCCAGGGTGGCAGGTGGCATTACCTGTGTATGGAGGTGAGCTTGGCTGACTTGAGTCCATTGGAAAACTCTGCACAATACAGGTCTGCCTCCGCCCAGGTGTAGTTAAGGGGGAAGAAACGGTAGCAGTTGCTCTGGAACTCTGTCCAGAACAGGGGGCAGGGGGCCGGCTGAGCAGGGTGATGCAGCTGCAGGGGCAGAGCTGGAGGGGGCAGAGAAAGTGGCACACAGCTGCATCAGGTAGCATGCTGGCTGGAAGCTTTCAGCACATCTGCTTCCACATACTTGTCTCACATCCATGCTGCCATAATCACCCCTGGAAGCATTGTGCTAATCTCCTCATTTTACTTACATCCAGAACTATTCTTTAGATTACAACCACTCAGACTAAGACTGCAAAGAGGAACAAGACTCTAGAGACACCTTATCTATGATTGTAATAAAGCAAAAAGCAGGTGGACAAACCACAGCACACGTCATGATATTGCTGCACAAACGCCCACAAATGGCTCTTCTCTTCTCACTTGCTCTAATTCAAGCTATACCCTGCTTTAAAGCCCCTGACATATCTCGCACCATATTTGAGGGATGCATCATCCACACAGTAGCTTTTAAACATGTTTAAACCCCAAATTTACATATTTGTATTTACATTGGTATTGGAGCCCAATGGATAACTCCAGACCCCACAAAAATCTGCCTCACAAGTTTTGACAACATTTTAATAATGTTAAAAAGAACAGAGAAAAAAAATCTTCCGCTACGTGGCTTAATGTAAGCCTGTAAGGCAAAAGCTCCCTGAGTGAGAAGAGAGCTCTCAGACGGCTGTTTCCTGTATCACTCACCTTGAGTTATCCTGATGCTGGTGGGAGGCAGAGCGTTCACCACGAGGGTCATGAAGAACAGGGCCAAACACAAATCCCAGCAAAGCATCTTGATGAGGAGGAACAACGGCCTGAACACACGCGTGCACTTGTGTGAGTGTGTGTGTTTGTGTGTGCGTGGATGTGTTTGTGTGAGCAAGGGGGTGCTAGGCTGCAGAGAGACTCTGAGACAGAGGAGGGTGTGTGAGTGTTTCGGAAGATCTGCGTACATGTGTTAGTCTCTGCCAGCCCCTTTCCCTTTGGTCAGATTTTCTCAGCTCTTCCCACATAGTCGAATCCAGTGTCCACGCTCCACAGCAGAGGGGAGAGAGGGGGTGATAGCGGGATTGAGTGAGAGAGAGACAGAAACAGGGAACGAGAGAGAGAGGAAGAGAGACGGGATTTTTACAGCCACATCCCTCAATGTGCACCTTTGAACTAAAATGTGTTGATTCTGTTTTGTAAGATACGTAAGGAATCCTACATACAGAAATCTGTTTATGAATGAAGCTCAAAATTATTGGTGAAGGTATTTCTTGTATCAGACAGATTTATGGCTCAATAATCATTGACGCTTTCAAGTGCTCTAGTGGAAGGGTTTTCTGCCATAATCTCCAAACAACATTCCTTTCACAAGTGTTGTCTCCACATCCCTTCTATTCGTAGCTGTTTTCCTGACCTTAGGAGAACACAAAAGGTGATAGTTATTTCTGAACAAGTGGTTTTATCAGTATTCTTTAAGTGTGCCCCGGAAGCTAGCGTTCCATGTATGGGAATGTTGCATTTGCTGGGAGCACATGCGGCAAACCCAGTCAGGAATGCTTGAGGATAGGGGACTGCCCTGTATCTATCCAGGTCCCGCAGTAAATGTTTGTCTGTATTGAAGTCTACCCTGCTGTGTGTGGAGGAACAACAATGGCAAACTTTCTATTCCTAACTGCAATAACAGCATGTTTGGTGCTTAACACAATACCAGCTCCATGCTACAATTTATTCACAGTGTAAACCCTTTTCAGTAACAAAGGTACTTGTTTGAGCATTGTGATTTGCAGCTGTAACATCCCAGCCACCCTATTATATTAATCATTAATGACACAATCAATAATCAGTGCATTACGGCCTGAGGAGAGCTGGAATGAGTGGAACTGGCAGGGGTCGCTGGTGACATCACATGTAATTGAATTCAGGCCATCATTGCTCAGCAGCTGGGGGGGACTAGTGAGGGAGGCTGTATGGTTTGTCTCCCCCTGTGTTCAACAGCAGTACTGCAACTTCAGTTGCTTTTCTAAGTTCAAATTGAGGAAGATTGTAGACCTTTCAAAATCAGAGGCAAAAACTTAATCCACCAGCTGGAGGTACACAGTAGTCCTTCCAGTCACATGGATTTAAACTCCAAGATATACAGCCATGTTTCCATGGCTCCTTAAGCCTAGATTGTCCCACCTGTGGATCAGGCCTCACTTCTAGAATGTTAATGCCTCCTTCATGTCCAATGCATCTGACCTCTCACCCACCTTTAACCTGAGGAATTCAGCCCCTCTGCTCTCATCCCCTCTCCTCCTAGGGTGTCCCCTCACCCAGCAGACGTCTGGGCGGGGGCCAGAGAGCCACATTCCAAACTCTGATCCCTTGTAGCACAGGGGGGCTGTGGCCAGGTCAGCATCGAATGTGGATGGAGCCCTGCTGTGTGTTAAACACACTAATGATCTGTGCTGAAAGGCTGCATCTGCTATATGTTTGAGTATAAAACCTCAGGTAATATTTCCATATGAAAGGAAAGAATGAAACGAAACAGAGAAAGAAACATTTTCATGCTTCATTAATCTGCATAAAGCCTGCTGTCACATTTCATCTGAAATAGAATTAATATGTGTTCTATAATACACCTTCACTGATTTTAGACTGAAAGATCTCAGTATAAAGTGCCTTTCTGTGGTCAACGTATGCACATCTGCTCACAGTGTGTCAAATTATGGTATGGCAACCTCAGTGAATGCTACGTTAATGCATGACCTTCTTTATCTTGACCATGTGCAGAGACTGGCACGCTGCAGTTCACATTTATCTGTGTGAGCTGTACTGCAGGACACATTATACTGTGGGTGTGCGATAAAAGCCCTGTGCTACAGGACCCAACTCTGCAGGGCACTCTCCCCTGCTCCAGAGCCATAGTACATATCAGGAAGGCTTGTGCCCACTGCTGTCTGATAAGACTTGGCCCAGGTGTTCACCAGATGTGGCATTTTAAGACATGATCTCATGATGCTGCTGCCTCCCTGATACCCGGCACTCCTACTCTCTGCTCACAGCCCTGATAATGACTGTAGATGCCAGCTGCAGTGTCAGTGGTGCGCAGGTGACCTATATCATCTGCACATACTTCCGCATTTTTAACATGCTCTAATGGGTGCTCTAATAACCCTCTTCTCCATTCTGAGTGTTACTGTGACGACCTGTCTTTTTTGCTGGCCCCTGTGGAAATGGTAATGATGTCCCCATGATGAACTCCAACAGATCAACACCCAGTGCCTTTGTGTCATAGGGATTTTGAGCAGGGCAGGGCTAACTGCTAAACCTTATTAGAGTATCAAAAGCAAACAAGCCACAATGCATCAGCTGATTAGATTATAAAGTTACCTCACTAAAGGCAGTAGTGTTCCTCCTGGTATCATACAGTCATAACTGTTCTAACTTATCACATGGTTGTGGCTTCATCTAGTATGTAGCATCACTGATGGAGGAAGTCTGATTAAGTGTCAGTATAAACTGCCTGAGACAGTTATAGTGGCATAGTTTTAGTTTTCCATTCCATCTTTAGTAAATTCAAACTGAACTGCACAAACTTCAACAATCCCTGACATTGTACCTATTGTTTCCTGTGATTACAGCTGAGCTGAATGAGCTGAAGACAAATAAGGACTTATATTCTCATGGGTTTGGCTTCAGAAGCCTAGTCCCAGGATCACATGACTCACCATCAACTCCAAAAGTGAGCTCCAAGGAGGAGGCTTCCACTAAGCATGCACAACAAGCAGCCCACTGGTATTTACTGACCATAAACAGGACTTAATAGACTGGAGGTAATGAATGTCCCAGGACAGAAGTACATTCACCATTTACAAGGCTCTAAGTGAGATAGGGACATCAGCTTTGGGTTTGAACAGCCAGTCATTCAGAGCCCACTCACACCCTCTTTTGGGAGTATGGGGTGATTTATTAACTCTGCTCCCCAAAGCACTCACCCCATCCCTCAGAACTTTCGGTCATTATTGACCCACTTCACCACTTCTGAAAGCCTTTTGCTGTTCAATTGCTCCCGCATACACTGTCCCTAGACATCTGAGGCTCTGAAAGCCTGCTTCTCCCATCCATACTCTCAAAATTCCACTCTGTAGGCTTTAATACATTCCCCACTGTGGGATGTGGACACATCAAGTCATTTATTTGAACTTTCCGTGATATTATAGGGTATATATATGGCTTTTAAATGACATGATTAATGATTAGCTGGATTTAATGATTAATAAGAACATGTGTGTCTGTTTAATGACCAGTTTGAAAACCCCATAATATTTTTAGACTGTCTAAAGCCTTCCTTCCACATGTTATTTGAGGCTTCTTCACCCCAATGAGCTCGATTTACTCTGTGTGAGAGGTTTCACCCAGTGAATGGCACCATGTTAGGTACAGTAAGTGCCTGATTTATTTCTCATGACACACTGGGAGAGGTTTTCTAACACCTGTCAAGCAGACAGGCTCCCAAGGTCTAAATGTACAAATTGCCACCTTGAGTCAGAAGCATTTGGACCTCAGCAGTTGACAGTTGCTGTGACACTGTGCATGGCAGTGTGTGCGAAATGTCACTCACTCCTCCTTCCACGCCCTCTGTATTTGCAAACTGCCTTGCTCTGTATTTTCCTCCAAACTTGAAATCAGATCAGGTCAGAGTCTGATTAAAATAGCTGCAAGAGTATAATTACTACAGACAGGTATAAGGTCGGATAATGGCAGTGACTTATGAACACAGTGAGGCTTTGTGTCTTGTATTTTCTAACATGTGGATATAAAGTCAAAATGCATAAGCAAATTACAAACAAAATACAACATACAGCATGTCAGTATTTCATACGCAAGGATTAACAGTGAGCCAGAGTTTTAGAATGTATTGCCGTAAACCTCTTAATTTCAACTTTCCATAAGGTATACTGCATAAATGTGCTGGTGATGCTGAGACTTTACATGCTTCAGATTCACAGTGCCCAGCTGTAGCTGTGTAGATCCGTCCTCATTCTGATACTTCTGGGAGACAAGGGACAGCTGTGCCATTACACACAGAAGGCCTACAGCTGCACACACTTCTAATACAGAGGGCCTTCTGCCAAACCCCAACTCCCAATTAACATGTAATTAGAACTGCATTGAAAGAGGCCGAACAGAGGAGCAGTAGATCAGGATAATTTGCTACATACTGATTTCTGCTAATTGATCTTCATTCAAAGATTACCAGTCTGCAACATAATAGAGCTCCATAGTAATTACTGGTTGAAAGTACCGCAGTCCTGACCCAAGCTCATTTCTCTTTGTTAAATAGCTGAGAATGCCTCTTTCACGGGGTCTGCTGGATTCTTCTTAGTTATGAATGAAAATGATGAAGAAAGTGGGAATTTGAATCTCAGGTTAGTTGTGGTAATGATCTCATTGATGTAATCTAGACTGTACATAATTATGACCCGTAGCAACTTATGAATTTTGATTAGAGGAGATCAAACGCTCACGTTTCATTATCATGTCACATCACAATATAATTAGCATCATTCTATTTACTCCTAACTGCACCACTCAGGTTACCACAGTAACATTCATTATTTGTTTGCATTTATATGAATTCATTTTAAGGCATAACTCAAGGATGGGTAAAACACAACACAATCAAATTTTTATTTTGTAAAATATCATTTACAAGTAAATAAGGCACACTGCAGCTCTGTACAATGTAAATGCATATAGTTGCTAACCACATTTTAAATGTCATTTCAGACCTATTAATGTGAAGTGTTCACATCAACTCAGTAGCATGCAGTGGTGTGTTGGGACACTCTAAGACCGAAATGGTGAGACCCCTTCCTCCCTCATTATCAGCTGTCAGCTCCACTGCCCCTGTTACTGTCAGAGAGCCTCTTCAGTGCTCTGCTGATTTTTCCTGCACACGGTTGCCCGGCGACCAGTGATGTCACTGCGTGGGGCTCCAGAGGAGTTGCAAGGGAGGGAGTGGGTGAAGGGAGTCGGTGAACAAAGGGTTAGGACCAAGGAGAGAGGGTGTCAGCAGGCAAGTAACTAATAAAGGGAAAGGCAAGCAAACATAACCCCTGCCATATTCACCTCAGACCCTAGCGTCTTCTCACAGAGACATCTCAGCTCAAAGTGGGCCTCCTGAGCACATTTATAAACCCATGGTTGAAACTCAGACAAAACTTAAACAATCTGCAGGATGACTGAAGACTTGGCTTGATCCTACTTAGTTGACTTATATTTTTTCATCTTTTATCAAATTTTAAAAATGAATCTCATTATTCAAGCTCAGTAACTGATGAGAAAATTAATGTTTGTTGATTTTTGATGGATTTTTTTTTTTTTTTTTTTGTAGATTAGCCTTTCCAAGAAGTTATCCTTCAAAAATCTGCTGTTTTTAAATAGACCTCAGAAATGTTAATAACACAATTGTGTTTACTTTGAATGGATTCTGCACATCTTGAGACAGAAAATTACTCTCCCACAGCTGATTGTGAATCTCTGACTCAGGAATATCCTGACTGTAAAACTAAGGAACAAAGTGAATACTTGCCATCCTAACTCCTCAATTTCAGGTCTACAGCTTATCACTAGACACAACAAAGCTCCTGTCCAGGTGTTTGAATCTATGATGCCATCTAGTGGTCTATTCTGTAATTCTATTTGGAGAATTGAATTTATCCAGAGTTCATTTCCTAATACACAGATGTCACATACTAATCAATAATATAAGACATTCAGAACTACTAAAATACATAATAACTGTAAAGACATCCTAGAGAGAAATGACTATACTTTTGATTGTAAGTTCTTCTCCTGCTGTTATGTCTGAAGACAGGTGCTGCTGAATGTCCAGGGACAAACATACTATTATTTTTTATGTAATTTGAATCAATGTTCGTATGTATAGAATCTATGTAACTGTCAACCAGATAGAATCCAAATTATTTCTAGGCCTGGTTGCTCACTTACAAGCACAGAGATAGAATGTAGTCGACTATAATGGATATAGTTATAGTATCTTTTGTAATAGTTAACTGACACTAAGAGTCATGGTAGCTTCTATGCCATGATGTAGTTGTTGTAGTGTACAAATAGTACAATAATGCTCAATCACAACATACCTACATGGTACTACTATGCACATACAGAATTATTATTACAATACATGGAAACATACTATACTACTACCATGTTATGTGCCATAATAAATTATGTAGTATTATATTATTTCATAATATATTGTGATCTCACATGCTGCAGTAACTTGTATGAAAATAAGTAATAATTATACTCTACATCTAATTATACTCTAAATCACCTTCACTGTGCTTTCTAGCACCCTGCTGGGGTCTGGACTGCTCATTGTGTGCCTAAACTGCGCACTCCTGATGGAACATATAGTAGCCACACCACACTACACTGGCGTGAGGATTGACTCCATTCTGGAGATAACGTCTTTAATTAGTACGTATTACAGACACTATCTGTAGCATAGTTGATTTTGTGTTCTTTTTTCCTTTTTCCAGCTTTTCAGTGTTTCCATTTTTGAATAAACATTTCCTGTCAATAACTGGTGTGCACACCCTGTAGGAAGCTAACCTGTCGAATGGAAGTCTGTCTTATCCATAACATTTCTGCCTGCGACACCCCTCCGCCTCCCTTCCTGCTCATCTGAGCACACTGTTGAACACACACTGCCCCACCTGCTGCTCCTGTCTTCTCACTCCCGCTCATCCTGTTCTGCTCTGTTGCTAGGCAACGACACACTCGGATGAAAAGAGAGGGAATGTGGAAGTGAGGAGGGCCAAAACAAGAACGACGTTAGGGGTGGAAGGGGCATTAATGGCGTGTGATCAGTATAATTTTAATTTATGGATGAAGCCTATGTTTTCTCACTCTGTGTCCAGGCTAGTTTATTTTCTATGCGCCATACCTGCAGTTTCCATGGCATATTGAACCCACTGCCGTAGCTACGCCACATGATAATCACGTGTCTCTATGACGGCTGATTTTCAAATACAGTTCGTTAGGAATCAACAAAGTAATCTGATTGTATATTTTAAAACATATATATGTGGAATAAAATTCCGAGCACCAGAAGTAACTACGCTGAATCATCGACTTTCATTTTTTCTAACGGCCACAGAGAATAAGATGAGCCAGACCATACAGTTATAGGAATATTGCTTTTCACTGTGCACACGAAGGAACTGGATAAAGCGTCATATTTGGGACATTCACAGACAAATACGCTGTGCGAAGAAAACACCCGATTCATTTGCCGGTTACGTGAGCGTGAGATCATGTGACACACGTGTTTTTGGGAACTGTAGTTTGCCTATAATGGGGCGGTTACGGACTGACGATAGATGGCGCTGGCTTGTTTCATCAAGGCTACTGACAGTAGCAAGTAGCTAGCTAACAAGGTGGAGGCGGGGAAAGCGGGAGCGAAAGCTCGAAAATCAAGAATCACATTCACTGTCAGTACAGTCGAGTTTGATGCGATAACGGTTCATTTATGGACATAAAGTAAAACTCCTAATTATAGGTTAGTACACGGAATTTTTAGCGTACAGAGGAGCGGGTCATGCTGTCCTCGCAAAGGTAATGAGCCGTAGATCCCTCGGGTCTCGGCTTAACAGCGCCCACAAACTGCAGCGAGACTGGAATGATTGGCAGCCCAGGTTGGTATCGCACCACGGTTTAATATATCTAAAATAGAACGGGGATTCGTGGGGCCTACTCACAACACATGGCCCGTCCCTTACACACTCTCTAGCCAGCAAGCTAGCAGTGGGAAGTTAATATACAACCATTGCTCGGAGTTTCGAAGTGGCATAAGGACTACTGATAAGAAAGACATTGTCTTCTAGAAAGCTAATATGTTGGTATGAAAACATGCTTGATTTGTCTTGTGATTACGCCAGCTAGCCAGCTTGTTAACGTAGACGGGAAGAGTTCAACGATTGAATTGCCAGACTCTGCTGTAAGATTGCTAACATTAGTAAGATACCACAATAGCTAGGCAGCTAATTTGTTTCGGGCCTAAACGTGAAATCACTCTAACCGGTCGGCTATGTATTATGATCGCTGAAAATAATTAGCTACATGGCTAGTTACTGGCTATCTGTCTAACGCAGTAATTTAGATTTCTACATTTTCTTCTGGGATGTTGCTAGCTAGTATGGCATCCGCAACGTTGCTCACGTTAGCTACATTACTTAGCCTGCTAGCTGGCCTTCTTTAAAATCAGCCAGGTTGCTAGACATCTTATGTTATCTAGCTACAGCTACTCACGTTGTGTTTGAGATAAAATCTGCGAACGCACAGAAACACAAGTCATTACTGTAGTAGTTTTTTTTTTAATTATAACAAGAAATGGCAAGATGGATCGAAGTAGTGTGTTACTACACACACGTTTTGTAGCTATTTGTAGCTAACATTAGCTAGCAAGTGTGATTCAAAACATTTCATAGAATATTCTGCCAAGCTCTCTAATGTTTGGTTGATGCGTTATTAAAATTATTTAAACGATTTATTGACTCTTGTGTTTTAGGCATTTTTGTCACGTTAACTAGCTATATGTCTACACCGAGCTATTCAGCTAACTGGTTAGCATCTTTAGAACTATCTAAGTGGATGTCGAACTGTGGGATTACAGCTAAATTAACCTTCTCACAACTATTGTTAATTGCCCGGCGTTTATTGAACCACAGAGACTTGCTTCGTCCAGTGTTTACCGCAATTTATTTACTATCCTATTCACTAAATTTTAGCTACCTTACATTTTCGCGGACGCATAAATGTGCTGTACTTTGCTAACGTTACCTGGCTGGCTTACATCCTGGGATTTTGACGGTTCGCCAGCTAGCTGGACTAGTTTTGTTCTACATATGTTTGACTACATTTTATGTCTTCGTTAATGCCAGTGTGATCTGTATAGCTGTTAGTTAGTGTCAGACAGTTGGTTTGATTATAGAAACTACAGCGTAGGCAGCTGTTTTTCGGTCATTAGCCATTGTCCTTGTATGTGTTGCCATTCTGAGCTTCAAACTTTGGTCTGTAGCAGGACTTTGATCTGTAGTGAGTTTCCTGATATATACACACACGCAGAATGGAAGCTTTTTGAGTTTTAATAAAGAAGGAATGACTTTCTCAAAGTAGGAAATGATTAAAATGGGTGTGTCTAGAGTGCATCTTCAGGTATGCTTTGAACAGGACTGCACCAATCTAAGTTTCCTATACTATAGCAGGGAGGGACTAACACGGTTTATAAGTTCACATATACATGAAAATGTAATGCTGGGGAAGTATATTATTGTTAATAAAAGAGCTACATTACAACTGGTAGGTGCTGTTGTGTGGTTTTGGTACCTTTTTTGTGTGGTTTTAAATGGCACCACGTGATTAAGAGCACATTTTCACATGAAAGTCTTAAGGCGCCAAATAAGACAGGTGCAAGGGCAACTGATTTTGCTTATTTCTGGTCTGCCTGTTGTAAAATGTGAAATTTGCGTTTTAGATATAAAATCTAGGTGGGTTTTCTATTGTTTGGGGGTTGAGGACAAAATGTTAAATGAGGGGAAAAAGTGAGAACAGAGAGAGTGGTAGCAGTATTAATATTATGATACTTTCTTTAGGTGTGCCAAAGTCATTGATAGTTTTATATCTGTGCTATTTAGAAACTCCTTTTTTAACCAAAGGCCAGTTACACCGGCTAGACACACCCCTGACTTGCTTCCTATGTTAAACATTTATACCTGTTGCATGTATTGCAGTTGAGTTCCTCCTAATATACACAGTTCCCTCACTATAAATGTATATGTCAGATGTGTTTCCAAGAGTGAAAAAATATCACAGTGATGTTTAATTGTAAAATGGTAAATGATTGAAGTACAGTACAGTTTCTGCCATAATGCAAAATGTATGAAAGTATGCAATATACATCATAACTATCAGTGTTGGTCACATGGTGATGAAAAATGAAGTGGAGATAATTTTGCCCAAAAATCTAATGTATTGTCATTCAGAAGGATTATTATCTACCTTGTAGTCATACAAGTTTTGGTTGAAATCCAAAGAAAGTAGATCAGTTTCGTGATACATTTTCAAACAGAATGATGGTTTGTTTTTCCTATTGACCTTCAGTGTCTTCCTGTGTTTGAAGAACTGGTTTGCTATTTCTGACCCTAACTCTAAAAACATCACTTCCTGATTAATTGTAATGCCACTTGAGAGGATATTTTGCCATAGAGTCTATGTATGACATTTATTACCAAGTTGGAAGTTGCCACACAGGAAAATATGGATGCCATGAGCTGACCAAATCACAACTTTGTGAATTTGGATATCATTCTTTGAAATGGAAAGGGTTATCTACCTGCATATCTTACTGCTTTAGATCACCATAGGGTGGAAATCAATAAGGGTGAACCAACAGATATTCTGGGCCATTTCCAATTTCAGGTACATATCTAATATCTATCCAGTTCCATTTGTAGTACTTGTGTTTCAAGAATTTTACTTACACAGGTAAGTGATAGGTGGGTAGGGAACTGAATCATTGCAAGAGAGATGCTATCAAGTATGACAACTTTAAGCATTAAGCTAAGGCACTTTTAAAATCTATTCTTACAGCTGCTTAGTTATTTCATCACTATCTCATTAAATTAGATTCATTCGCACAATACAAGAAAGCAGACGTAAATCATATGCCAGATTACACCAACCACATACTGAAATAATTGTGACCAAATCAACGCGTTGGACTTAAAAGGCAAACTTATATTTGTAAAGATGAACCTGATACTTGAATTTTCCCTGTTTCAGATATTGTGAAATTTAACTGAAATGGTGGTTTCAAACAACTGGGATTGTGTACAGATTTAGAACTAATAGCCATGCAAAACTATCTTTTGCAGTTTAAAATCCATGTCAGTCTTCTGTAGTACTAAATTTAACTTCACCTCTCAGCATTTAAATATTGTGGCTGAGTGGATGTGCATGGAGATAGCACAGATAGTATCTCATAACAAGCCGTGTTCACCACATTTGTAAAAAAGTATGCCGTTAATTGTTCTTTTTACACAAAATCTTAAATTATGGTGAAAGAGGCAATTGAGTGAGAATGAGAAGCGAGAAGGAAAGCTTGCAGCCAAACGTGAAGGAAAGACAAAGTCTGAAAAAGCAACTCTTTTTTTTTCTTTTTTCTTTTTTTTTTTTTTTTTACCCATTGGTGGTCTATATTTTGAGGTTGTTGTGTTAGCTGTTGTATTTTGGTGGGCGGTTTTCATTGAACAAACTCATGAGGTGGAGCTGAAGGTGATTTATGTAATGTATCTCTTAGGTATGTAAGCTGCCTTCCTCACTGCTAGAACACCTGGTCATGATACATGTTATCAGTCTTTGTGCCCTGTCATTCCCAAATGCCATGCAGTGCAAGTCACCACACTTAGGTAAAAGAGGGAATTTTAAAATATGTACAGTTTTAAGATCTTAAGAGTATAGAGCCGTTTTTGGGGAAAAAAAAAATTACACTTCACCTTAGGAGTATAACCCGACTAAAATGCATATGTGGGAAAAGAAGTTTCAGTTTCCAAAGATCCCCTTTACGATTGAGTTTCCAAGAAAGATTTGTGTCAGAAAAGTAGGGACCACCTGGTTTGCACAGTGAGGGAAATGTTACATCTTAGAGACATTGCAAGCTATAACTCGTGGCCATATTCAGTAAGTTGGTGGAAACCCAAACCGTCTACTTTGGAAAAGGGGTGATCTTGCATGGAATAAATATTGCAGTGTCTCCTATTTTCATTACAAAATGTACTTTCTTGGAACACTAATGATTCTTTCTTAGATATATTTTGTGCTGTTTGCCTTTTTAGTGCATGGTAAAAGAGCAAAACAAATTCAGAGTCATTTTTCAGTCTTCCCACTGGACATTTTTTACTTACTAGGCATGATTATTCAGATTTGTTGTGTAAAACATCTTGGAACTCGTTTTATATAAGTTCATCAGAACAGACATTGGAGTTGGGAGTATGAGTGTTGCTTTATTTCCACTGTGTTGAAATGCGCAAGCTCTATCTGAAGTCCATAAAAAGTAGTTTTCTTAAGTTTCACCACCTTCATTGATCATTCGCATATGTTTTAGCACTGATTGGCACAAATTATACATCGCAAGATGTGTGGGTAGGCATTGGCTCATTCTAAGCCTCTTTTAGGTCCATGTTGATAAACTGCTAATATTTATTTTTCCGGAGAGCAGCCCCGAGTACCTGTAAGTGGCATTCTGCAGCAGAGCTCATGGAGATTGCTAAAGGAGTCACAGAGTAAAGCCTGGTGCGGGTGGGCATGTGCGTCAGTTCAGATCGCTCAGTTCCGGTGAGGCCTCTCTTACCTCAAAGCGCAGACACGCTGACCTTGCCTGTCTTTCAGAGGTGACAGCGTGTCAGCCACCCCGGACGGCGTCAAGTGCAGTGCCTCAGGAGACTGCGGAATAGCACCTCTTTTCGACACACCACCCTGCAACCCGCCTGACACCCCGCCACCGCACGATGAGGCCATCTCAGCCGCCGGCACACTCGGAGAAGGAGGTGGGTGCCTCAACCTCACCCAGAATTTTGTACCCCAGTCCCCAAAAGCATTCTGCTACTCATTCTGAGTTTCCATTTGCTTTGCTTCATCCTATTACTGGTCTTGTCTGGGTATATGAGAGGCAGGCAAGCAGAGCTGATTTTCTGTATCAAAGTCAATCATGCCTTTCAGTTTCTTCCATGGCTTCCTTTTTCTGTTTTACAACGGTAGTTTCCTGTTGGCATCTGGCCTCCCAGTCTAAAAACATGCGTGTGGACATTTCTGTCATAAGTGCTGCGGTTAGTGATGTGTGTATGGTGTCAGTGCCATGTTTAGGTGCCCGCACTCCCTGCTGCTGGCTGGTCTGAGAGTTATGTGTAAGGAAAAGAAAGAGAAACTAAAGGGTGTTTCCGAGGCTTATAAATAACCACGAGGTGCGGTTTCCCGTAAAGCCAGAGCTAGACTTAATGAGGGAACACCTGCATTGATAATTTCATCTACATCGGTTTTTGTTCCTCGTCGGCCTTGTTGCTTGTGAAAAGCTTTCAAATTGCCATATTGTTGTGTTCTTATTTTCATTCAGACTTCACATTTCATTGCAACATGAAACTTGGCAATATCCAGCGGCGCGTATTGTCTGGCCAACCCTAACCCGCATATATATCGTGAGTCTTTTCATCTCATTGAAGTTGACGTAGTGTCTCTGTTTACTTCGGTAGGTGGCTATGAAGTTGATGGAGGTATCTGTGAAAACACTTTTCATTGGAAGACACTGGGGCAAGAGCTGAGAATCAACGATGTGACTGTGGATTCAACCCGTTTTCAGCATGGAAACCGTGCTTTAGCTTCAAAGGACATGAGGAAATCACAGGGTAGGTGACCATCCAAGTCCCAGGAGGCCACAGGTACTGCCTGCCTGAAGCCAGCTTCTCTCCATGGGTTATGAGTGATATGCAGGCCCTGGAATGACTTGGCCCCTGTCTGGCTCCCCACAGATAGACCGTTGCCTCACTCTGATGAGTCACGGCTGGCCAATCTTCTAAGGAGGGTGTCCCGGGAGGATGACAGGGACCGCAGACTGGCCACCATGAAACAGCTGAAAGACTTCATTCAGCACCCTGAGAATAAAGCGGTGAGTCCCACAACTCATGGAAGACAAACGTCTGCTAGCTTCTTGGCCCGTGTTGACATTCCGTTTGGTTGTCTGCCCTGTGTTGCACATTCTTGACCTCACTTCCAGTCCCTTCAAGGTCAGGGATGGGTCAGCCTTTTAATTGTTACTACAAGTATTCCATTGTGTTTGGTTTTGCACTAGCATGCTCTTCCCATTTTTTCAGTATTTGAAATGTGTGGAGTAAAAATGCGTGATACTCAGTCCTGTATTAATGTCCTTTTTCCACTGTATGGTTGGACCTCTTAGTTGAGGTTCCAGGTGCTGTACTGCTCACCTGTGTCAGCGTAGCCCTCTTGCGTGACTGGTGCTGGGCTGTTTACAGGCAACCTGTGGGCAGAGCTGTATAATTGCGTTGGCTCCCTTGTCCTTGGCTCTAAAAAGCGATCGAGATAAACACAGGGAAGAAGGAGCATGCCGCCGTCTTTGATCACAGAAATCAGATGTACAGGGAATTAATATGTGGTCAAGTGTTTTTTTTTTTTTTTTTGTGGATTCCAGGCAGTCAGTTTGATCTGGGCAGATGCCAGCATTCAGTATGTAACATTATTTACTACAGACTAGAGACCACAGAACTGTAAGGCCATATTGCTGCTAGTTTTGGGTTGTATGTTAGGTGTAGAGAGTTTGAATGTGTTTGTATAGTTTACAGTTCCCTGAGTCTTTAAAAACAAGTTACAAGCTCCTGAGTGGCTCAGGCAGCGAGGCACCGGTCTTGAGTGCAGGCTGAGCATTATCATCCAAGTTTAAAACAAGGTCGTCTGCCAGCAATGACTGGGAGCCCACAGCGGCAGAACAAATGGGCTTCATTCCGCTGGGCAACCACTTCCACATCTCACCACACGTACGCGCCCTGTGATTCATCAGACACCCGTCAGTCACTCAGTTGACGTCATTGTAGTGGTGCCCATCCTCTAATGAGCGCCCTCTGATGGTGTACTGTGTGACTTGTTGCGTAAAGAATAGCTGTTAACTGCATGTGTGTCAGAGGATTGGATTCACCCCTATGCGACTGTATTGGTTGTGGTGAGATGAGCCTAAAATGGGTGCGTGAAGGGGAAAAGTTGTGTAGCCTTCTCTCAACAGCTGGGCTGGATCAGTGTACAAATCATTACACACTAGACAGTACTAAATGACAGAACTCGCTATGAGTTTAATTGTGATTTAAATGTAATAAAAGCTGCCGCCCTACTGTGAAGTTTCTGAGAAGCAGCACGGTCGTAGTGAAAACGGAAATAGGCTTAGTTAATGTTATTGGTATGTATGTAATCTAAGGGCTGACCAAATTGCCTGTTGCTGGCTATTGCTGCCCACAAACCTGTGAATTTTTCAATAAATCATCTGGGTTTCATGGCCTTTTTTTTTAAAGTGGTGTAACAAGTAAAAATCTGAGTAGGGTGCCTTGTGCTTTCCGGGCTTCTGCCTCAAGTGAACTGCTGGGATTCCTTATGTTGAGGAGCTGTTTTCTTATCGACAGGTCCTGGCGAAGCAGTTGGATACAATCCTGGCTACCATAAATGATGTTTTAAATGAAAGGTATGCAGTTCTGAACAGACGCAACTCATTTGCATTATGTCCTCACAAAGTTCGTGTGTTTGTCCTGGGAGATGAATGTGACGTGAGAATTCCACTGTCATAGTCACTAGATGCGATTGCTGGTGTATGCTTCACGCTCGCTGTTGTCTGCTCGTTCTGCAGCAGTAAACTTCTGCAGGAGCTGAGACAGGAGGCGGCCTCCTGCCTGGGTCTGCTGTGTGCCTCCCTCAGCTACGAGGCCGAGAAAATCTTCAAGTGGATCTTTCTCAAGTACAGCTCGTCCACCAAGGATGAGGTCAAGCTGTTGTACTTGGTGGCGACGTACAAGGCTCTGGAGACAGCCGGCGAGAGGAAGGGCTTTTCCTCGGTCATGCAGGTAAGAAACGAAGGGCCGCCATCCATAGACCGTGGGTTCCAGCCAAGTTACGTGGAATTACAGAAGAGCTATCGCCACATCCAGCACTTGCATTCGGCCTGTTGGGAAAAGAAAGATGCAGCAGGCGGTGTCTGTGTGTCTTTGAAACAGCTGGTGATGAGCAGCCTACAGTCCATCCTGGAGAACCTGGACACGCCGGAGCTGCTGTGCCAGAGCGTCAAGTGCATCCTGCTGGTGGCGCGCTGCTACCCGCACATCTTCAGCACCAACTTCAGAGTAAGCAGTCCGCTCCATCAGTTCCGGCGGTTTCTCTCGGGCAGACAAGGGCGTGCGCGCTCAGTGCAGGTGTGTGCTCTCTGCGTTGCAGGACACCGTAGACATCTTGGTGGGGTGGCACATCGACCACACGCAGCGGCCGTCGCTCACCCTGCAGGTGTCAGGTGAGCAGCGATGGAGAGGGTCCTGGTTTCACCTTCCGGTGGCAGTCGGTGTGAGTGGGGGAATAGGACTCATCTGTGTTCTCTGCATCCGCAGGATGGCTGCAGAGTCTGGAGCAGTTCTGGGTGGCAGACCTCACCTTTTCCACCACCTTACTGGGGCAGTTTCTGGAGGACATGGAGGCCTATGCTGAGGTATGTTATTGCCGCTGCTACACTTATCCCCCTAATGCATTGAAGCACCTGAATATAAGCTTCATTCTGGTTCGAGTTCACTTTAAGGTGAAATATAATGGGTGTTTGAGCAGTTCATGTTTGACAGGCTCTGTGTGCGGGCCGGATACAGCAGATTTAATATGAGTGATGGCCGTGGTGTGTTTGTCCTGTACCGTTTGCAGGACCTCAGCCATGTGGCGTCGGGGGAGTCCGTGGACGAGGACATCCCGCCACCCTCCGTGTCCCTGCCCAAGCTGGCGGCCTTGCTGCGCGTCTTCAGCACCGTGGTGCGCAGCATTGGGGAGCGATTCAGTCCCCTCCGTGGGCCCCCTATCACCGAAGCGTATGTCACTGATGTAAGTGACCCCCCCTTCTCTGTCAGCCTCTATCAGTATTAAGATCTGTGGAGTCATTGATGTACGACAGACTGAATGATGGTAGAAATATCTAACAGATATCTCCCCATTCGCCTTTTTTAACCTCAAAGAGAGCAGCAGCGTAGCATAATGGTAAGGAGTAGGACCAACTGAGAGGTTGCTGGTTTGAATCCCTGCCAGGCCACTGCTGTTGTACCCTTGGGCAAGGTACTTAACTCAGAATTGCCTCAGTAAATATCCAGCTGTATACGTGGGTAACATTGTAAAAACCTGCAACTTATGTACATCACCCTGGATAAGAGCATCTGCTAAATGTCATGTAATGGAAAACCAAATTCTCTGGTGTGTCCTCACCATAACAGGTGCTAAACCGCGTGCTAGCCTGCGTCACCACGGCCAAGCAAGTGCTCTTCTCCGAGGCGGTTCTGACGGCAGCCAACGAGTGCGTGTGCGTGCTGCTGGTGAGCGTGGACGCGGGTGTGCACCAGGTGACGGACGCAGTCATCTCCTACGGCCTCACCCAGCTGCAGAGCTGCCAGGCCTGCGGGCCGGAGTACTGCGTCGCCGTCCTCAACTTGCTCACGCTGGTAAGATCCCCGCTTCTCGTGGAGCGTGCTGGCAGCAAGCCATAGGTGTACAGTGACGTCCATTTAGAGTGTTAACGCACAGCGTCCCTGTCTGCATGTCATGGAACTCTACCAGCAACCTGTGAGACTTTCCTCCTTGTCAGTCTGATAGGTGTTGTTTTCCCCTGCGCCCCGTTTCCGTCTGTATCTTTAGCGCTTTCGGTCGGGGCGCTCGTCAGGGCAACGACATCGCAGAGCGCGATTAACTCTGTCCTTGGGGCTGTGTTGCAGATTGTTGACCAGATTAACACCAAGCTGCCTTCCTCATTTGTGGAGAAGCTGCTGGCGCCAGACTCCCAGCTGTTGGAGCTCCGCTTCCACAGGGAGAAAGAGGTACACAAGGCCCTATCGCGAATAGCATCTCCGGAGCGCCGAGCGCAGAGTAAACAGACTAAGACTAATGACTGTGCTAGACTTCACTGAGTACATCTGTTGCTAATTAATTGTAGATTAAAGTTTTGCTCGTAAAACCATTTGAGGGAGTAATTATGCTTCTATGTAAGGTTATAAGAAAAAATCTTTTTTTTTAAGAGGGAAAGAAGCCATGTGCCATTTTGTGGTTCCAACGTTGTGTCTGCGTGCGTTTCAGGTGATGGCTGCAGCCCTAGGGGTGTACCAGGCCGTCCTGAGCCTGAAGAACATTCCCATCCTGGAGGCGGCCTACAAGCTGGTGCTGGGGGAGATGGGCTGTGCCCTCAACAGCCTCCTGATCCCCCTGGGCCTGCAGACGGCCTGCCCCCACATCCAGCACCCCGCCTTCGCCCAGACCCGGCTGGCCCCCGAGAGAGCTGAGTTCACGCTCATCTTCAACCTCAGCGCGCTCACCACCATCGGCAACACCAAGAACTCGCTCATCGGGGTGAGCTGTGCTCTGTGTTCCCCGTACTGCATTTCGCTCACAACGTTCCGTTACTGCTGCGGCACAGTATGTTCTAGAACTGCAGGCGGGACGCGGTGGTGGTCAGAGGGATGTCTGGGGCAGTGATAGCATTGTGCCGGTGGTTTACGTGCCCGGATGTGTGACCCTAGCCGTGCGATTTGTGCCCCTTGCCAGATGTGGGCGCTGTCCCCCACCGTGTTCGCGCTGCTCAGCCAGAATCTGGTGGTGGTGCACTCCGAGCTGTCCGTCTACCACCCCGTCGTCCAGTACGCCGTCCTCTACACGCTCTACTCGCACTGCACCAGGTAACGCGCCGCCTCGTTCGCACGCAGCTGCATTCCTCTGGGAGCGCATCGCAGGCGGCGTCGCCTGCACGGCGCGCCAGCGACAGCGGTGTAATCGCTGCGCCTTTGTCTTCGCCGCAGACACGATCACTTCATCTCCAGCAGCCTCAGCTCCTCCTCCCCCTCCCTCTTCGACGGGGCTGTCATCAGCACGGTTACCACGGCAACTAAGAAGCACTTCAGCACTCTCCTCAGCTTGCTGGGCATGTTGCTAGGCAAGGAGCACCTCTACTCCGAGGCCCGGTACAGTCATTTTCTGTCATTAAGCATTCATTAGATCTAATCAGGCAAATTACTCGGTCACTGTCCTTAATTATGTAGATAGTCCCAGCCCAAAATATTCACTGTTCCTAGCAAAAAATAATTTTGAATGAAATGTAAACTCTATACATTGGTCGTATGTACCTTGCATCATGTGCTTACATCTGTGAACAAGGAATGCTGATATATCATAATCCACAGCGTTTAGTGTCCTCTTCCTGTTGATGTCATGTCGCAATCATGCACTTGATTAATGTCTGTGTAACTCGATGGTAAAGAGAAATGTTTTTGGAGGAAGCGATGCGCGTTAACGTTTTGAAAGCCCCAGACGGAAGCACAGGATGTGTAGCAGACTATATCACAAAAGCATTTTGTGTGCTTCAGAGACGCCCAGGGGCGCTTTGTGACTGGGAGCAGTGTAAAAGTGTGAGGCTGAACGGCCTTTAAATTCCCGCAGGAGGCTGTTGCTGACCTGGGCTCTGGAGGTTTCCCTCGTGATGAAGAAATCGGAGACCTACTCCCCTCTTTTCTCTCTTCCGTCATTCCACAAATTCTGCAAAGGCCTGCTGGCAAACGGTGAGGGGAGGCGTGCGTGCACCATCTATACCAGCCATATTCACTAGTTTTGCCTTAACCGCTATTTTTTTTCAGTAGCTCTACATGTTTGCCGGTTTATTAGCTGTGTAAGTACAGCGCAGTTTGAGTGGATTCTCGAAGCGGTGCCTTCGCGGAAGCTTGTACCGGTGTGTTTTCTCCTCCCCCAGCGCTGAACGAAGACGCAGCCGTCTGTCTGCAGACGTGCAACAGCCTGCAGGTGCTGTCCTCGTCCCTGCCCAGCGAGCTGCTGCAGAGGTACGTTGCTCCCAAACCGCGGCCGAAGCAGCGCTGCACGGCACACCTCGTCTCCTGCCTGTCAGTGTAGGGGCGTACTGGGCCAGGACAGTGGGGAGATCTGAGTTTCAGGCAGCCAGCCCCTTGACTGTCTGGCCTCCTTCACAGGTGTGTGGATGTGTGCCGGGTGCAGCTGGTCCACTCCGCGGTTCGGGTCAGACAGGCTTTCGGGAAGCTGCTGAGGAGCATCCCCCTGGATGTGGCTCTGAGGTGAGCTTATAGGCTGCCGCTCCCCTGGTCAGACCTTCAGAGGGCATGCTCACATTTCTCACTACAAAAATACAACTGGAGTCTACCGTGTAATGTCCACTTTGCGTAGATGTTAGTGAGGCTTTTTCCTGAAGGCTTTTGCCCCATTCCTTTGTCTGTTGAGTTTTGGTATGAAAGCAGTGTCTTTAATTATGTGAGTTCCTGTGCTCTGCACGCAGTAACCGTGGACACGCCGAGATTCAGGACATTTCGCTGGCCATCCGCCAACACATGAGCAAATCTCCAAGCAACACCTTCCACCCTCAAGATTTCTCCGACCTGATCAGCTTCATTCTGTATGGAACTGTGCACCGTGGCGGGTGAGTTCTGTCGAAGACGACTCGGGCAATGAATGCTGCAGGCTATGTTTTAATGACCCAGAACCGAAGGGCTGGGTCAGATTGTTTTCTGCTTACAGAATCAACCTCTTCTGCGTTGGTCGTATTGGTCTGTTTTTTTCTAATATGTGCCACTTTGCTAAGCCAGATACGGTGCCATTTGTCAGAGTCATTTGTCAGCCAAGTCAGAGTTGATTCGAGTGAAATTGGAGCACACTGCTGAAAATGACTAAAGAACGTGCCACATATGCTCTGCCGCGAGAGCTGTGTACGATGGTGAATGACTGTGTGTGTGTGTGTGTGTGTGTGTGTGTGTGTGTGTGTGTGTGTGTGTGTGTGTGTGTCGGCAGGAAGGAGCCCTGGCTGGAGCGCCTGTTCCACAGCTGCCAGCGGCTGGAGAAGCGGGAGGCGGTGGCGGTGGCGGTGCCGCGGGCGCTGCTGCGGACGGAGGCGGTGCTGTGGCAGTGGGCGGTGTGGGAGGCGGCGCAGTTCACCGTGCTCTCCAAGCTGCGCACCCCGCTGGGCCGTGCGCAGGACACCTTCCAGACCATCGAAGGTAAAGGGGGCGGGCGCCAGGGTGGGGCGCGGCAATGTGGGGGTCCTCTCTCTGCATTCTCTGTGTCTAAACGCCTCTCTTTCCCCCGCTCCCCTCCAGGGATAATCCGCAGCCTGGCGGCCCACAGCGTGAACCCGGAGCAGGAGCTGAGCCAGTGGAGCAGCGGGGAGAGTGACGAGGGCCACCACACCAACCAGCTGCGCCTCGCCCTCCTGCTGCAGTTCCTGGAGAACCTGGAGAAGCTCATGTACAACGCCTACGAGGGCTGTGCCAACGCCCTCACGGCCCCGCCCAAGGTCTGTGCACCTCCTGATAAAACCAGGCCGGATACTGAACAATTTCCTTGTTTTGTGTTCCTTCATGTATTCCTGGTTTTGTATTCTATGTGCTTAATCTTATAATGTTCTGTTGGTTAGAGCCTCAGGGCCTCACTCTTCTTGGCTCTAGGCGCTGATGTGATTTCCTCCCATCTCTCGTAGGGCATCAGAACCTTCTTCTACACCAACCGGCAGACGTGCCAGGACTGGCTGACCCGGATCCGCCTGGCGCTGATGAGGGTGGGCCTGCTGTCGGGCCAGCCAGCCGTCACCATCCGCCACGGCTTTGACCTGCTGACTGAGATAAAGAGCAGCTCTGCGCACGTGAGTGCCCAGTCCGCTTTGAATCATCTTCTGACATTCCTGGGGGCAAAGTTGATTTCCCGTTTTAGACAAGAGCTAAAGTATGTGAGCGCATGGTTGGTGCCGTGTGCGTTAACCACCCAGCTCTCCCTCCCACGCCTGCTCTCAAATGTTGAATGCCATGTGGGGACAGCAGTGTGGTACAGTTTTCAGGAGTAGGGCTCGTTACCAAAAGGTTGCTGATTTGATCCCCCACCTGTGCGCTGCTGTTGTGCACTTGGGCAAGATACTTAACACAGTTGCCTCAGTAAATATCCAGCTGTGTAAATGGATAAAATTGCAACCCGCTGTAAGCCGCTCTGGATAAGAGCATCTGCGAAATGACGGTAACGTAAGGTGTAAGGTGTTGGTTCTCTGGGTCCTGAGTGCAGTGTTTGCCTCCCTCAGGGCTCGGACATGGAGCTTCCCGTGATGATGCTGGTGGAGGCGCTGTGTGAGCTGCGCTGCCCGGAAGCCATCCAGGGCCTGGCGGCCTGGAGCTCGGTGGCGGCCGGCCGCAGCCTGGGCTGGGTGGGCTCCGTGGCCCTGCAGGCCGAGGGACGGTGAGGGCCGCTTTTCTGCACCGGCTGCTTAGGGGGAACATAACACAGGGGGAGAAATTGCTGCCTGCTTACTAGTGTATTCAAGTTCCCCCACGGGGAGGGGTTAATCTAACCCTGTGCTTGCAGGTTTGAAAAGGCAGCTGTGGAGTACCAGGAGCAGCTGGGGGCCATCACCGGAATGGACTGTTCCATCAAGGGCTTCGACCGGTCCCTAATGAAGGTCACCAGCAGCCCAAAGAACACAGCAAATGGTGAGGCCCAGTACTCGCATACAGAATATGAGCTGGGAGGCCCAGTGCTAACATTACATTTACATTTAGCCATTTAGCCAGCGAGCGGTCTCATCTAAGGCAACTTATAAAAGCAGCTAACATACAGCGTGCAAGCTGTTGTAATTGCAGTGGATGGGTGTTTGAACTGTCCAGTGACAGTTTGCATATTCATTATGACAAGTGCTTTCCTGCAAGTAGCTGATAAGTACACAGCAGTGGGGATCCGGTTACTGCTGTCATCTGTGTGAAGCAGGCGGCACCAACTGCAGGGCTGTCTCTGCTCTTCGGTTTCTAGGGGACGGCAGGAAGACCGTTCTTCTGAAGCCCAGCGACTGCTCCCCCGAGGTTTCCAACTTCCTGGCCAACAAGGCGTGCGAGTGCTACGTGGCTCTGTGCGACTGGGCGTCCGTGCAGGAGTGGCAGGCCAGCATGCTGGCCCTCAAGAAGACTGCCAGCGGCTCCACCATCAGCCTCAAGACCGACTTCAACTACATCAGGTCTGCAGAGCACAGAAGGGTTTAAAATACAGGATGCGCAGGTACTGTGTGATTTGCAGTGTGAGCAATACTTATTTGCTGCTGCACTGTGACTGTCCCAGGGCCCTGAGCAGCTTTGAGGAGGGAGATTTCACCGAGTGTCAAGAGCAGCTGGGCCTCCTGCCAGGGGAGGACTTCGGGTTCCTCAATTCAACCTCGAGGGACAAGATGGGTACGTCTGTCTGTCTCAACAAAGTGATTTAGGACCAAGATGGAGTTAAGCCTGTCTGCTGCGAGATTTTGTACAGAAACCTGAGGATGTTACGGTCAGCTAATCCTGCTGGTTCCAATTTTTGATCTGTGAATGTGTCCTCTGCTGGTCACGGTGGTAAGGCGAGGTCCAAAGCATCTGATAAGCGATGCGAGTGAAGCGAAGTGAGACGGTCACACCCGTGGCTTGCAGTGAACACTCTGCCGTGTCCGTTTCCTGTACCTGCAGACCTGAGGCGGCTGCTGCCTTCCGTGCTCAGTCCGGACCCCACCGAACTGCAGAAGGCCATCGAGGTGCAGCTTCTGAGGGGCGCCGTGGGAATCGTCACGTCGGCGTGTCGCAGCGAGCAGGACCCGAAACCCCCTCCCTCCTCAGAGTCAGTTCCTCTTCCGTTTCTGAAAGGGTTCATTTCACAGCAGCTGGGTGGAGACATGTTTCTCCAGTTTGTGAGATTTGTTATCTAATTTGGATGTTTGGGGCAGCAGTGTAGCATAGTGGTGAGAAGCAGGGCTTGTAACCAAAAGGTTGAGGATTCGATTCCCTGCTGGGGCACTGCTGCCGTACCCTGGGACAAGGCACTTAACCCAGAATTGCCTCGCTAAATATCCAGCTATACAAATATACATCACATGTATAATATAAAGAGCGTCTGCTGAATGACAATAATGTAATGTAATTTTGGATGCTCTTCCGCTGCATTATGTTGCGGCCGGTCCCTAGTTTGTGACTTTGAGAGATGTTGTCGTTCCAGGATGCTCGTGAAGTACCTGAAGCAGACGGGGCGCGTCTCCCTCGGGCCGCTGCGGCTTTCCACTCTCACTCTGTCGGGCTCCCTGCCCACCATGAGCACCATGCAGCTGCACTGCGCCACCTACCTGGAGAGCTTCTTGAGCAGCCAGCTGGCCTCTGAGGTGTGCTACACGCACGCACATTCTCTCTCACACGCCCACACACACACATCCAAAGCGATTCACAAGTGAGGCAGAGTACAAGGCGCACGCGCATACCCATGTTCTCACGCACCCAAACTCTAACGTGTTCTCTCCCTCTCTGACGTGTTGCCCCCGCTGTCCCTCTCCCGCAGGACCGGCTGATCCCTCTGTGCAGCCAGGCTGTGGGTACGTGCAAGCAGCAGGACGTCCAGCCCTGGCTGCACGCCCTCAGGTACACCATGTTCCAGAGGCAGCTCTCCGTCAAGCTCAAAGGTAGGCTGGGGCTCCCGGCGCTGTGTTGCGCCCATGGGAAATTGGAACTCGGCGGGGGGGTTTGGGCTGCGCTCGTGTTCTGACGCCTTGGCGCCTCGCTCCCCGCAGGCTCCTCCGCTCCCATCGACTCCCACCTGATGGAGCTGTGCCTGACGGCTGTGAAGTTCGCCCGCAAGCAGGGGAACATCGCCCTGGCCACCAGGCTCCTGGGGCAGTGCAGCGACACGCCCGTCAAGGCCTGCGCCGGCAGCTCGGAGCTGGTGCAGCTCTTCAAGCGCCTGTCTCTGGATGGCGCCGTGGAAGAGAAGTGGGGCCCCGAGCTGGAGATTGAGAAGGCGAAGGTGCTCTTTACTGCAGGTCAGTAGCTCAGGCAGCATGGAAGGGAAGACCTCATTCCCTTGCGTGTGCATCCCTGTAAAACTAAAGTTTCGGATCCAGCAACCTAGGGCATGTTTATAAATGTAATTTGCCATGTTTTAAAACGTGCACTGTCAGTCTGAAATAGAATAACATGCTGAGGGTGTCAGTGGGGTGGCAGTGTAGCATAGCGGTTAGGAGCAGGGTTCATAACCAAAAGGTTGCTGGTTCGATTCCCTCCTGGCGCACTGCTGCTGTACCCTTAGGCAAGGTACTTAACCCACAGTAGCCTCAGTAAATATCCAGTTGTATAAATGAATAACGTGTAACAATTGTAACCTATGGAAGGCGCTCTGCAGAAATGATAATAATGTAATGAGAAATTATACAGTGGGGTGCATTATTCCCAGCCAATACTGTTTGTCAGTGTTTTTGAGCGAGCCTCTCTGCCCTCTGCTGCCCGGCAGGCCAGTCCGCCTCGGCGATGGAGATGCTGAGCCTGTGCGCCCTGTCCTACTGCCGCTCGGGGAAGAGCGAGCGGGCGGCGTGCCGCTCGGTGCTCGCGCTCTGCAAGTGGCTGCTGGCCGACTGGAAGGACCTGACCCCGCAGCTCAAGCAGGTGGTGAAGTGGAGCGCCGCCGCCGGCGCCCCCGCTCTGTCGCCCCTCGGCAGGAACATTGGCGCCCTGCTGGAGCTGCCCGTCGAGGACCAGGCCGTGCCCCGCATCACCGCGGAGACCACAGGTAGAGAAGCGGGGGGGGGTGTCACGCAACACATGCATCGCTCTTAGCTGTGCTGCACAGCACGGCTGAGACCTGAGGCAGGGAAGCATGCGTTGCTCTCAGCCTTTCGCTGACGTTACAGCTGGAATCTACTTCAGCTGGCAGGACACCGCATACAGCTGAAGCAAAAATGTGTGCTGGCATGTGTTTGTTATCAAAGCCGTTCTTGGTGAACAGCAGTGATGGAGCCCCAGTCCTGTTATCAGCAATTCCAGCTGTATTCCTGCTCTTTTCCTTCCTCACCCCTGGAATTGTTCTCTTTGGCAGTGAGCGTGGGTGTTGGAGAGGCAGACTTTGTGCTGGGGCAGCTGTACCAGCTCTCCACCGCTCAGGCCCCTGAGCTGGCCAAGTCTTGGGCCGCTCTGGCCAGCTGGGCCTACCGATGGGGCCGGAAGGTGGTGGATAACGCCAGGTAGGTATCACGCTACTTTCAAGCTTACAGCACAGCTAAAGCTGTAGAAATGCACATTCTGTGGAAAGTAGTTGCTCTCTGTGAAGGATTTGACTGCAGATGATTGTGACCATGGACTCTTCTCTCTTCCTCTCCAGCCAAGGAGAGGGGGTGCCTCTCCTCCCTGCTGAGAAGCAGGAAGTCGGAGAACTGCTCCCAGAATGCACCAGTGACGAGGACAGGGAAACCATCTTCAGCATCCTCGGCCAGGCGATGTGTCGACCAGCAGGAATTCAGGTCAGTGCTGAATTTTTTTTTTTTTTCCTCCTCGTGTGGAAGGGAACCAGATTTCCCTCAGGATTCTCAGAGCGGTGAAGGGATTGAGCTGAAAGCGAGTGTTTGACCTTTAGGACGAGGACATGGCGCTGCAGAACGAGGAGGATGAGGAGGATGACATGGTGGACGTGATCTGGAGGCAGCTGCTGAGCTCCTGTCCGTGGCTCTCGGAGGTGGAGGAGGGCGTGACGGACGGGCTGATCAGGGTGTGGCGCAAGGTCGTGGATCGCATCTTCAGCCTGTACCGCGTTTCCTGCCGGGCCTACTTCACCTTCCTCAAGCTCAACGCTGGCCAGGTAAGCACTGCGGTAGGAAGGTACACACATCCATATGCCCCTTTCTGATTAACTATGTGAGTTTGTCTAACATACCAGTGTAAAATGACAACAGCCCCTTTTCCAAAAGGATTTGAAATTGGCAAGACTTTGAGAAGGTCTTTTAAATATCAGCTTGAAATTTCAATTTTGAAACCGAGTTTGTTTTTTTCACTTTAAAGTATGTATACTGAGAGACAGGGAACAGGTTTCATCAGAATATGCCAGCGTTATAATGCGGTTTCCCATCTCCCATGCATGAATGATGAAGAGGCTTTTGTTCTCAAACTCCCTGCAAGTCAGTTTTTCTCTAATATTCACGAGACTTTTAAACATATACATGTGGCCATCCTGAATCATTGAAGCTATATATTTTATTACATTGTTGAAATTTTGAGTTTGTTTCAATAGAGAGCAAGTCTCCTTGTTCTGTTGTCTGCCTCCAGTCACCAAAGTGCATTGTGAATCTGATTGCATCCGTTTACTGTCTGGTTACACAGTCCACCTAAATATATGGAAATTCCACACAATAAGATATGAACTAGCAAGGTGTGCAAAGAGTAGACAATGGCTACTGCTTAGCTAAGCATTTGGAGCCTGTATGTTTTAAGTTTAAGTGATAAAGAATGAATCTTAAAGGTAGAAGGTTAATTGTGAACAATTAACACAAAAAAGGATAGGTGGAGAAACGGATTCTGATCTTGTGAGGATTAGATTAGATAGTATGTAGTTGGATAAATAATGCAACGTTTTCAGGGTAGCTTGTGTTTTCGTTGTGAACAAAGACTGTATATGCCTACTAAAGTAATGGTAACAATGGTAATCAGTTTTGATATTGAGATTTTTGAAAAAGCTTCCCTTTTTGGTTGTCGCTATCTGAACGCTTCCTTTATAGGTGCCGATTGACGAAGACGACCCAAAACTTCTGTTGTCCAACCAGTGTGCAAAGCAGAGCAGTGATGACATCATTGTCATGGCAACCCTGCGTCTGCTGCGGCTGCTGGTGAAGCACGCGGGGGAGTTGCGGGAGGGGCTAGAGCTGGGCCTGGCCGCCACCCCTACCGCTCCTTGGAGAGGTAATGATGGGGGTAGCGACAGGGTAACCATGGAGGGTCAGCCTCAGCTCCTACAGGGCTACAATGTGCAGATACATGCTTCAGCATCTTGAGTGTAATGTTTTCCTGCAGGTTAATTAAGAAGAGCTATTAAATGACAAAAGCCTGGCTACATTCAAAAGCAGCTTGCTCCTCTAAGGTCCAGATTACAGTTGCTCCAAGCTGTAACACCAGTAGAAATTTGAGAATGAAGTTTAACTGCGCCTTTGCAGAGTAGTTGGGAACTAGCCATGTTGGCGTTTGTGTGTGTATGTGCTGCTCCTGCTTGCTCTGAGTAGACTGTGCTGTGTTGCCACAGGCATCATCCCCCAGCTCTTCTCCAGGCTGAATCACCCGGAGGCCTACATCCGCCAGAGCATCTGCAGCCTGCTGTGCCGCGTGGCGCAGGACTCCCCCCACCTCATCCTGTACCCCGCCATCGTGGGCTCCATCTCCCTGGGCGGGGAGGCCCAGGCTGCAGGTACCAGACGCTGGTGCCGGGAGGAGGGGGGGTGTCTAACAGCGAGGGGCGTGGGTTGGAGACAAATGGAGACTAAATGTGCATAATGGAGCAGAAGTGTACTTTGTCATTCTAAAGGCATTGCAGCACAGGAATTGATCTTTAAAAAGGCCGTTTCACTCAGACGTTTTTCAAGTGGGCATGGGCACGTGATCCATACTCGACTAACGGCGCTCTCTTTTGTCACACGCAGGCAGCAAACTGCCCTCGGCCCTGCCCACGTTCCTCAGCAACATCCAGGGGGAGGCGCTGTGCGGAGGAGGGAGCGAGGCGGGCAGCAACCCGGCCTCCCAGGAGAGCAGCAAAGGGGACGAGCTGGTCCTGTGCTCCAGCGAGGACCAGGCCATGATGCAGGACTGCTACAGCAAGATTGTGGAGAAGCTGTCCTCCGCCAGCCCCACCATGGTGCTGCAGGTACAGCCAGCTCCCCGCTTCTCATGATGTCTGCTCTGCTAAGCTGCAGAGCCCCTGCTCTACAAACCTGTCATGCACACTACATGCACCCATACTGTGGATCAAAGAGTTGACGTACAGACATTCTATGCTATGACCAGATAGTCAGCTGCTGCATTCCCTCTGTCTTCCAAACTTCCTTGTTTGTGAGGTTCTGGTTGGTGACGGGAGGTTTTCGGTACTTTTTGGGGTCCAGACTGGCTACGGACGCTCTGTTTTACACCGCACCCCTTTCTTCTCTGCATGTCCTTTTGAGAATGTTCTGTATGCTCAAGAAAACCAGAACGCTTACAGCTCCTGTAGTGGCAGGGACGGAGCTGTATATGTGGTCCGTGTACAGAGTGTCTGCGCTGGGCGTGCGTTGCAGGTGAAGATGCTGGTGGGTGAGCTGCGCCGGGTCACCGTGCTCTGGGACGAGCTGTGGCTGGGCGTCCTGCAGCAGCAGCACATGCACGTCCTGCGGCGCATCCAGCAGCTGGAGGACGAGGTCAAGAGGGTGCAGAACAACAACACGCTCCGCAAGTGAGTGACCGCCCGTGCTTATCCCGTCACTGCCAACGCGACCGTGCCGGCCGCACTGACCGTGCGACCGCTGCTGTGTCTCTCTCCCCCCCACCCCAGGGAGGAGAAGCTGGCCATCATGCGGGAGAAGCACTCGGCTCTGATGCGGCCTGTGGTGTTCTCCCTGGAGCACGTGCGCAGCATCACGGCCGCGCCCGCCGAGACGCCCCACGAGACCTGGTTCCAGGAGAGCTACGGGGAGGCCATCAACAACGCGCTGGAGAGGCTGCGGAACCCCTCGAACCCGGCCAACCCGGCCAGCAGCTGGGTGCCCTTCAAGCAGGTCGATGCATTTACATTAAATTTACATTTACATTTATTCATTTGGCAGACGCTTTTATCCAAGGGTAGAGTACAACACAAGCAAAAAGCTATATAAGGGGTGATCAATATTAGAAGCGCTACATGATCAAGTTTCAGTAGTTGGTCAGACAAGGTGCAAGCTAGCTGGTAGAGATACAAGTGCATTAAACCATTGGATCTGAATTTTTTAAGAAAAGTTTAAGACATGAGAAATTGCTTTAGGTTCTAGTGTTTCGGGTGATTGGGTTAGTGCGGAAGAGCTGTGTCCTCAGATGTTTCCTGAAGGTAGTGAGGGACTCAGCAGTGCAAACCAGATCCCCCGGGCCCCCGCCGCTCACGCTGAGTGACACCTCCTCTCTCTCGCGTGCCTGCAGATCATGCTGAGCTTGCAGCAGCGGGCCCAGAAGCGCGCCAGCTACCTGCTGAGGCTGGACGAGATCAGCCCCCGGCTGGCAGCCATGGCCTGCACCGAGATGGCGCTGCCCGGGGAGGTCTCGGCCACGGACACCGTCACCATCCAGAGCGTGGGCAACACCATCACTATCCTGCCCACCAAGACCAAGCCCAAGAAGCTCTACTTCCTGGGATCCGACGGGAAGAACTACCCCTACCTGTTCAAAGGTGAAGCTCCCGCTCAGCTCTGGGGTTGGATGTGTGAACGGCAGCCATGATGGAAACTCTTCTTAACCTTCTTCATCTCTGAATGTCTTTTTTTTTCTCTCAGGGCTGGAGGACCTGCATCTGGATGAAAGGATCATGCAGTTCCTGTCCATTGTCAACACCATGTTCACCAAGGTCAACCAGCAGGAGAGCCCCCACTTCCACGCCCGCCACTACTCAGTCACGCCCCTGGGCACCCGCTCCGGGCTCATTCAGTGGGTGGATGGAGCGACGCCCCTGTTTGGTCTCTATAAGCGGTGGCAGCAGCGAGAAGCGGTGCTGCAGGCTCAGAAGGTATGGAGCCTTGGTTACTAGCAGTAAAGCTGTTACGTAGTGCTTACATTACATTACATTTCATTACAGAGCGTGTTCCTGCACAATAGATCATTAGTGTATCCATTCAAGTTAAATGAGCGATAGCGTTAGACCAGGCTAACAACACTGCCAGACCAGTGAGTGTGAGAATTCAAGCCCTACCACAAGTCAACCTGTGCAGTGTGACTAGGCAACAGAGGATACTACCATAAACAACCACTGCTTAAGGGTGTTCCTTTTGCAGTAGCATAACGACATGTCCTGCTATTTCCAGGCTCAGGACTCATTCCAGCAGCCCCAGAACGTTCCCATGGTGCCGCGGCCCAGCGAGCTCTACTACAGCCGGATCGGCCCGGCGCTGAAGGCTGTGGGGCTCAGCCTGGACGTGTCGCGCCGCGATTGGCCGCTCAGCGTCATGAGGGACGTCCTGCGGGAGCTGATGGAGGCCACGCCCCCCAACCTGTTGGCCAAGGAGCTGTGGTGCTCCTGCACAACGCCCAGCGAGTGGTGGAGAGTCACTCAGGTGAGGCTGCGCTGTGGCTGTGGAAGATCTGATGGACGCCAGGGTGGAGAGGCCTGTACGTTCATGCTGTGCAGAATCTGTATTTATAGTCCAGTATTGATGGTGTTGGTGCCCTTCCTTGCAGTCCTACGCCAGATCCACTGCAGTGATGTCCATGGTGGGTTACATCATTGGGCTGGGGGATCGTCACCTGGACAACGTGCTGATTGACATGACCACGGGAGAGGTGGTGCACATTGATTACAACGTCTGCTTTGAGAAAGGTTAGAAAGTGGATTTGTGCCTCCTTGAGGAAATGTTCCCACTCTGTGGCTGGGTCAGGGAAACTGACTGGTGGGGGGATGTGTTGCAGGGAAGAGTTTGAGGGTGCCTGAGAAGGTTCCCTTCCGCATGACCCACAACATCGAGACGGCCCTGGGAGTCACCGGAGTCGAGGGCATCTTCAGACTGTCCTGTGAACAGGTGAGCGTTACCCCTCCCTCATCCCTCTAAATGGTCTCTTTGCCAGCAAAGTCATTTGATAGTAGAGCTTCAGAACAGGGCCCAGCCTGCCTTTTGTTCTCTAATTAACTGTTGATTCTTGATGTCTCTTTACTGAGATCGTGAAGATCTGATTACAGACTGTGCAAATTACTCTTTTATGTCCTTAAGTCCGTGTCCACAATTATTTGAGTGAGACGATAGCCGTGAGAGATCTTACTGTCACTGAAACAGATTAATGTATGGCAATGTATCATTTTGCATGTTCTTCTAAAAAGTTTTAAAAATGTTTTAAAAATGTTAATCCTTCAAGTGTAGTTGTGGAAAAAACTGAGGTCTGCACCTTCACTGGTCCTTCAGGTGATCCACATGATGCGCAGGGGGCGAGAGACCCTGCTAACCTTGCTGGAGGCCTTTGTGTACGACCCCCTGGTGGACTGGACGGCCGGGGGGGAGGTGGGCTTCGCTGGGGCCGTGTACGGAGGCGGAGGGCAGCAGGCGGAGAGCAAGCAGAGCAAGCGCGAGATGGAGAGGGACATCACCCGCAGCCTGTTCTCCTCGCGCGTGGCCGAGATCAAGGTGACGTTTCCACACTCCCCCACCACACAACCCTGACCCTACCCCCGCCCCACATGGCCAGCCATGCAGCAGGGCCCCGCTCTCTTTAACGCCCCCTATCTCACCCGCGCTTTGCAGGTAAACTGGTTCAAGAACCGCGAGGAGATGCTGGGCGTGCTGCCGCAGATGGACAGCGCTGTGGAGGAGTACCTCCGTCTGCAGGAGCAGCTCGCCCAGGTCGAGAAGCTACAGGGCCGGCTGCTGGAGGAGATCGAGTTCCTGGACGGAGCGGAGAGCCGGCCGGACCACCCTGTCCACACCCTGGAGCACAGGTGAGGGAGCGGGGGGCACATGAGCGTAGCGCGAAAAACCCTGAAGAGGCTGTCATTGTTGACTCTGCTGTCACCTGGAGAGCGACGCTGACAGAGGCGATGTCGTCCTCAGGTACTCGGAGCACACGCAGCTGCAGTCCCGGGAGAGGACAGTGCAAGACGCCATCCAGGGGAAGCTGTCAGACCTGGAGCAGTGGATCTCCCAATACCAGGCTGCCTTCGCCAGCCTGGAGGCCACCCAGCTGGCCAGCCTGATGCAGGAGATCAGCAGCCCCATTGACCTGGGTAAGAAGCTCACCAACAGCCCCGTTTCCCACTGTTTCAAAAATGTTTCAGGGGGTGGCGGTGTAGCATAGTGGTAAGGAGCAGCACTTGTGAAGGTTGCCAGTTCAATTCCCCACTGTGCCACTGCTGCTCTACCCTTGGGCAAGGTAGTTAACCCACAGTAGCCTCAGAAAATATCCAGCTGTATAAAGTAGCCTCAGAAAATATCCAGCTGTATAACATGGATAATGTAAAAATTGTAATCTTTGTAAGTCTTACTGGATAAGAGACAATGTAATGTTTCGCCAAAGAGAAAGCTAACAGTACATGATGCATGTGTCAACCCAACCCCCACCCCCCCCAGGCCCTCCCAGCTACGTGCCGGCCACGGCCTTCCTGCAGAACGCGGGGCAGGCGCACCTGATCAGCCAGTGCGAGCAGCTGGAGGGGGAGCTGGGCGCCATGTTCCAGCAGCGGCGCGCCCTCCTGCGGGGCTGCCTGGAGCACCTGCACAGCTACGCCACGGTGGCCCTGCTCTACCCCCGCCCCGTGCTGCTCCGCCACCGCGCCCACGCCTGGAAGCAGTGGATGGAGGAGCTGGTGTGCGACATGACCGTGGAGCACTGCCAGGCCATCTACCGCAAGTGAGTGCGCCCAGGCACGGCACCTACATGGACTTTGCCATGCAGACACCCACCCTCGCCGCTTAAAGGTGGACTCGATGGTGTAATGCGTGAATCTGTGCTGCTGTGTGTGTTTTGTGAAACGTTGATGTAACGTTCAGACTCTGAAAGGTCTGGTAGGGATGGCAGCATAGCATAGTGGGAAGGAACAAGGCTTGTAACCAAAAGGTTTCTGGTTCAATTCCCCGCCGGGGCACCTCTGCTGTATCATGCTTGAGCAAGGTACTTAACCGAGAATTGACTTAGTAACTATCTGTCTAAACGGATAACATATAAAATTGTATTATATGTAAGTTGCTCTGGATAAGAGAGTCCGCTGAAATGACACTAATGTAATGTCTGGGTGCAGAGTTTGAATCACTCATTGTGTCATCACGTTTGGTGGCACGTTGGTCGTGTGTGTGTGTGTGTGTGTGTGTGTGTGTGTGTGTGTGTGTGTGTGTGTGTGTGGAGTTGAGTCGTTCGTGTCATGCGCGCGTGTCCTTGGGCCACGTGGCGCGGCTCTGACTGTGCCCCCCTCCCTCTGTGATGCCACCCCACAGGTACGAGATGCAGTTCGCCCCGCAGCCGCCGCCGGCCACCTGCCAGCTCCTGTCCAGCACGGAGCTGGCGCTGCAGCACCACGCGGCCGACACCAACACGCGGCTCCTGAGGCAGGTGGAGCGGCTGAAGGCGGAGGGCGCCGGCGCGCCGGCCTGCGAGGAGCAGCTGCAGGAGATCGAGCGCTGCATCTCCGTCTTCCTGCGCGAGAACGGCGAGCTGGGCTCCTTCAGCCTGGCCGGCATCATCATCTCTGCACTCTGCACCCTCACCAGGTCAGTCTCCATAGGTCACCAGGAGTGCTCTCCCAGCCAGGCCTTCTCTCATCTCTAAATCACACAAGGTTGCACAAGGTAACTAGTGGTAGGGCTTGAATAGTGATATGCTCACACTGGTCTGGGAGTGTTGTTAGCCTGGTCTGACACTCTTTCAGCTTCTATACACTTCTATTCTTCTGTGCTGGAAGTCGCTCCGGATAAGAGCATGTGCTAAATGAATGTGCCGCTACATAATGTAAGTCTATATATAGTTACCCGTTTGTTTCCTCAGCTTGCATCATTGTAAAATGTCTCCTGAAATATAAGCCCTGTTAGACCTCCCATGGTGGCGTGTCATTGTTGGCCCGCTGAGCGATGTTTCCTGTGTGTGTGTGGTCGTCAGGCGTAACCTGGTGATGGAGGGCGCGGCGGCCAGCGCCGGGGAGCAGCTGGTGGACCTGACGTCGCGGGACGGGGCCTGGTTCCTGGAGGAGCTGTGCAGCATGTGCGGCAACGTGACCTGCCTGGTGCAGCTGCTGCAGCAGTGCCAGCTACTGCCCCACGACCTGGACCTCCCCAGCCCCGTGGAGACCGCCCAGGCCGTCTACCTGGCCAACGGGGTCTACACGTGCCTGCAGGTACTGGATCTTCACAACGAGGTCACCTGGCGTCCATTCGGGCTCCTACAAAGCCTCTGTGGTGGTTAACTCTTCGCAGTTCTCTGTAATCTGTTTTGTTGAATTTTCGTGTATGAAAAGTAGAAATCGCAGCTCCGAGTTTAGAGTGCACAAGTGTTGGACAGGGATGTGCAGAACTCAGTGTGGCTTGGCCTCTTGCTCTCATAGTTTGGGGAGATACAGAAAGTACGAGTGAAGCTGGGGACGAGGGCAGTGACATCGATGGAGCTAGCTAACCTAGTAGCAAATGGTGGTAGGTAGCAGGCTGGCTAGGTCGATGTTGTCGTATGTTAGCAATACCTGGTTTGTTCTGTGGTAAATTGTCTTATTGTAGCAAGAGTAGGTATCAGAAATAGCTAGCTTGTAAATGTGGCTAGATCTGTGGATCAGTTAGCCTTCTGTGGGCGGTGTCAGTGTTTTAACTATGTAGACATGTTGTTTTTTCCCCAAAGAGATAGCATGTTGAAATTGTCAAATATTAGTGTTCAGTTTTATGTATGTCATTGTAATTAAACTGTGATTAAACCAAGTAGGCATGAGATGAAATATCATTGAGTTTCACAAAATCAGAAAATGACCAAATATTTTGTAGCTGTGAACATAACATGAAATCAAATCACAGCTTGACTGAGGTCAAAATTAGCAAGATTATGATATACATTTTTCCTCTAAAAGTAATGTTAGTTTAATTTTTATTTGCTTTACTTGATCTGTCCATTACTCCTCAGCAGTGCTATGACAGAAATTATAAAATTGTTATTTCTGATCCGTTGTTCCTATCGGTCAGTTTGCGTTCTGGTTCTGTCATGGGTAAACAGAATTTTCGTTCATTGTCTTAATGTCATTGCGCATTGACATAACATAAATATTCTAACTGATGTTACTATCTTTTTCAGCAGCATCATTTATGTATTGATTGAAACATTACTATATTGATAATATATAATGTAACAAGCACTGGGTAGTGTGACTGGTAGCTCCATGTTATTGACACAACTTGCTAATTTTGGTTTATCGTCTTTATGTAGCAAAGTAGCTAATCTTATGGTCAGCCAATCATGGATCTATTTTACAAATTTGATGTGACACTCAAACCTCTAATATTTCATGAACATTAGCACGGCTATGGGTTTGATATATGAATAAAGGAAAGAAAAGAACTTGTTCAGTCATGTTATATTTTTGTATCCCATCAGCATTATTTTGTGGGGGAATGTAGTTTCATGATAATTTTGTATTCTGAACTCCATTACATGAAACACATTGTCATATTGTGAGCTGAATGACTCATCTCATGCCTATTATCAAGTGAAAGATTTTCCTTTTGAGGAGAACTCTGCCAAGACTTGTATCCTTCACAATAGGCTGGACAGTCACCAGTGCTTGCCAGTATGAATTTTATATCCATAGTAAAGCTGATGTCTTTCAAATTTCACAATGTATTGTTGGCTTTTCAGTGCCACTAATTGTTTTGTAACGTAAATGTCATTTCCCGTGGGGAGTTGCCTCCCCTTGCTTTAAAATGCTTAAAAGAGGAGGTTTATGACACAGCATCTCCAAACGCATCGACACTGACCGCTTTTGTGTCTGCCGTGCAGGAGCTGAACACCAACTTCCGGCAGATCATCTTCCCCGAGGCGCTGCGCTGCATGCTGAAGGGGGAGAGCACGCTGGAGGCCATGCTGCTGGAGCTGGACCTGCTGGTCGAGCAGTGCGCCGACGGCGTCTCCCTGCAGGGGCTGGCCGAGGCGCTGCAGGCGCACCTCCGCAACGTCGCCATGGGGCTGGAGGAGGACACCGACAACCACTACCTGGATGTCACCAGGTAACCGTGGCGCTCGTAGAGCTTGTCAGGCTGGGAATAGTTGAGATGTCTCGTCCTCCATGTTAAGATGTAATCCCTGGCATGGTGGTGTTTGATTGGGCTTAAATAGGAATGCATGTCTGGTTGCATGTCCTGTTTGACTGTATTTAGAGCATATTCCCAGTGAGTGTGACTGACTTGTGTTTTGAATTATGTGCTGTAGTGACTGATGTATGGTATGGTAGTATTCTGTAGCCTAATCAGATTGCACAAATTAACTTGTGGCAGGGTTTGAATAGTGAAATGCTCACACTTTCTACTTTCGTCACTGTTGCTCATTCAGCTTGAATGGAAACACTTCGATTCTTTTGTGCTGGAAGTCTCTTTGGATAAGAGCGTCTCCTAAATGATTGTAATGTAATGTAATGCTGTTGCTTCAGGATGCTGCGTGCCCAGTACTCAGAGCTCATCCAGCCACACAGCCAGGAGGACACACCCAAGATGAGCGCTGGCCAGATGCTGCTGGTGGCCTTCGATGGCACTTTTGCGCAGCTGGAGACTGCTTTCGGGCTTCTGATCGAAAAGGTGACGCTCTGAAATTAGCATGTAAATAGTGCTTTTGTATGCATTTATATGGAATGTACAGGTGACCGTAATGATTCCACAAGTGTGAAAAGGACGACCTGAGGGGCGGACCACTACTTTTACAAATTTTGAAACAATCCTATGTTGTCTCAAAGATTGTGTCTCAACCTTGTGATAAATGCAGAATGCAAAGGTACATAGGCACTACTGAGCCAGTTGGAGTTTTTGTGAATAGCAACCTCTAACCACTGACTCTCTCCCTCAGCTTAACAAAATGGAGGTCCCCCCAGCCTGGAGGAAGGTGGACGTGATCCGTGAGGCCAGGGCAGCGCAGGTCAACTTCTTTGACAAGGCACAGCACCGGGAGGTCCTGGAGGAGATCTTCTTCCTCAAGAGGCTGCAGAGCATCCGCGACTTCTTCCGCCTGTGCGGCTCCTTCTCTCAGACACTTTCCGGTAAGCGTGGCCCCGCCGTGGTACCCTGTGCGGGTTTTCTTCTGGCTCCGTCAAGCCCTGGCCGACTCTCTGCCGCCCCTCCTCTCCCAGGAACCTGCCCCCCACCCCCCGAGGACGCAGTCCCCTCCAACGGCCCCGTGGCCCTGGTGAAGCCCGTGTACCGCGGGTCAGCCGTGATGAGCGAGGACCAGATGGCCCGGCCCGTCAAGGCCTTCACGGCGGACTTCGTGCGGCAGATGCTGATGGGGCTGCCCACGCAGGTGCTGGGCCTGGCCCTCTGCAGCGCCCTCAGCGCCCTGGGCATGGACGTCATCGCGCAGGTGGAGGCCAAGGACTTCGGGGCGGAGGGCAAGGTCTCCCTGGACGACCTGTGCAAGAAGGCCGTGGAGCAGGGGCTGCAGGCCGGCCGGCTGTCCCAGCTGCTGCTCAACCGGGCCACGGTGCTGGCGGGCTCCTACGAGACGGCCTGGAAGAAGCTGGACCTGGTGCGCAGGCTGGAGGTCAGCATGGAGGCCTGCAAGGTCAGCCTGCAGAGGGCCCAGCTGCACATCGCCATGTTCCAGGTGAGTCTGCCACAGCGGAGAACAGGTCAGCGAGGGGCGTACTTGTACACCACAATCACCCGACCAAAACTGCATTTCAGATCACCTACTGTGAAAGCATATTATGTTATGAATTGTCATCTGTTTGTTTCATTTTGTTTTATGGTAATGTTTCAGTGCGCAAATCATATTCTTTCACATATATTTAATAAAGAGGAGCTGACAGATTTGTTCATTTGGTGTGTGACTTCATATCAAGAAGTCATTGAATATTTGACTGAAATTGAGTGGCAAAGCAGACTCAATCTATGTAGATCAATAGTCATTGCAGTAATCACTTGGGAAGAAACATCTACTGCCTTGATCAGCCTACCATGAAGTGTATGAAGAACAATTGGAAAGAGCCCATTTATTTTTGCTGTGTGGTTGTGTGGTGTTCTCTGGAGTTCATTGTGCAGTTTTCTTATCTAAAAAGTATTGTATTTCCTAATTTTAAGAAAAAAGCCAAACCAGAATAAGAAATCTCCAGTTTAGTTCATGGAACATGGATTTACTTATTTTGTTTGTGCATGTACAGTATTGGTGATTACTGTGCAGTCGTGTGTCCTCAAGACTGTACCCGTGTCAATGCAGTGGCAACATGAGGATGTCCTGGGGACGAGGAACCAGCCGATGTCTGTGAGCCCACCGCCACGCTCCGTTATCCTCAGCAACATGAAGAAGAAGCTGTACAAGCTGAGCCAGGATGAGGCCTCTATCGCTAGCTTGCAGGTGAAATACCGCCTCACTAAATGATTCCTGTTTGTTTTTTAGCCTGCCGTTGTTACTGGCTTTACAGTTGACACTTTATAGTTCAGTTACATATTACTCATATTGTGTTTCCTATGTAAGATACCCTCTTGCTTCAGTGGTAGTCATATATGAAAGTGTCATCATCCAGCATCTATTTATCCATGTGGGGTAGTTGGGTTCAGTTAGGTTCAGGCAGGTTGCCATCACGTGGGTAAACATGTTGATGGTCCCTTGCAGGAGAAGCTGGCGTCACTAGAGGGCAGCATCGAGCAGCGTCTGAAGTGGGCGGGGGGAGCGAACCCGGCTCTGGCGCCCGTGCTGCAGGACTTCGAGGCCACCATTGCCGAGCGGCGGGCGCTGGTGCTGAAGGAGGGCCAGTGCGCCAGCCAGGTGACCTTTCTCTGCAGCACCATCCTCAACTTCGAGGGCCTGCGGACGCGCACCCCCGAAGCCCTCAGCATGGACGGCGCTCTTTTCGACCTGCTCAAGCGCTGCCAGGCCACCTGCTCCTACGCCGCGCAGTTCAGCAGCTCTGTCTCCCCGCTGGAGCTGAGGCTGCTGCACAGGCTGGTGAGTGGCTGGCTCACCCCACCATCTGACTCGCCTCATGTTGCAGGCTTCAGGTGTTACCTCACTGTCGCTGCTGAGAGATTACTTCCAGCAGTTGGACTTGGTCTTGAACAGCTGAAGTCGCATTTGGAATGCGGAACAACACAGTATTTTGATCCTGTACTCCCATCCTAGCACTGTGCTGAGATATGTAATGGCAACTATCCTGTCTCCTCTCAGAGCTCCACAGTGGACCTCCCCATTGGCAGCCCCGAATGGCTGTTGTGTGCACAGAAGCACCTGACCCAGGAGATGTCCAATGAGAGAGCACTGCAGGGGGAGAGGGAGCAGCAGCTGGAGAGCGTCACGGAGACTCTGCAGGCACTGGTGGACACCATCAAGGGCATTCTGTCCAACCACAACCGCCAGCTGGCAGACGTCAAACACCTGCTGCGTGCCATGGCCAAGGTGAGGCCGGTCGAGGTTCACGACACCCTCTGACCCCCCTTCTAGACCTCCACGTAGCTGTGCTGGTGTATTAGTTACTGAGTCTCCGTATTGTTCCCAGAATGCACCCTCAAAGACTGAAGCGCCGTATTTTTTTAATATGTGAAGTGTGACGTTTTGACCACCTTCTCTCGGCCCGTTCCGCAGGATGAGGAGAACGCTCTGGCAGAAGGCGAGGCCGTGCCGTACGAGGGCAGCGTGCGCCAGTTCCTGTCGGAGTACAAGGCCTGGCAGGACAACGTGCAGATAGTGCTGTTCACGGTGGTGCAGGCCACGGGGCAGCCGCGCAGCCAGGAGCAGGTGGAGCTGCTGCAGGAGATCCCCGCCACGCTGAGGGAGCTCAAAACGCAGAGCCAGAGGTGCGTCTCAGCCGCCACGCACGCAACGCTGCAGGAAGACACCCTGCCTCACCCGTGTGTTTTAAGCTGCGTCTTTTCGTTTCAGCGTCTATAATGGGCTGGTGGGCTTTGCTTCCCCCCTGGTGACTGAGAGAGCGAGTGACTGTGCGAGCCCAACCCTGAGCACTCAGACGAGCTTCGCTGCAGGTAGGGCGTGTTAAAATCTGCACTATATCACAAAGCCCTTCGGTGGACACTGCTGGGCGAATACTGTCCAGAAGCTGTCTCATGTAGTGTCTCAGTGATGACGGTGTGCCCACTGAAAACCACCTTTCGAGGACAAAAACTGTTAACAGGCAGTGATTTCTGTCCGTGTCAACAGCGGTGCGCTGCAGTGGGCCCAGGACACAGCCTGAGAGCATGTCTCAGAACGCTCGCAAGCTTCTCCCACGGAACCTGGGGACACCAGCAGACACCCCACCCAGCACCCTACTGATCACCAGCAAAGGCATGGCTCCAAGCCCCAAGAGGGCAGTGAGGGACCCCAAGACTGGAAGAGGTCTGAGGCAGCTTTTTTCCTGTTATGCTCATTAGAACACCCATGCTTTTCTTATTTTGCATACCGTAGTTCCAGAATGTTTAGGAATTTGAGAAGGCTAGAATATCCAACATTGAATTAAACAATACTGTTTATCTCCTGTCGATTTTAATATGTTTGCTTAAAGACAAATCAAAAGTGTGTAAATGCTGAAATTTTTTATGTGGTGCGTTGTTTATTTTGAATGTTGCACAGCTGTCCAGGAGCGCAACTCTTACGCAGTGAGTGTGTGGAAGCGAGTGAAAGCCAAACTGGAGGGCAGAGATGTGGACCCAAACAGGCGAATGAGTGTGACAGAGCAGGTAAGGCTACAGTGCTAATGCTAAGCTATCTACTGATAACATTTTCATCAATATCATGATGCCTATATCATAAAAGGCACCAGAACGTGATGTAGAATGCGAAGCAGACTTCATCTCAGCATTATACCACTTTATTTACAATTTAAATAAGTAATTTTCTGTATTTTTCATATCTAAACCTTACAGTTTTTTTAATGCATTAATTTCTCTATGCGAGTGAGTCAGCTTGAGGCTGAGTCAATTGAAATAATTAAATCTGAGGCAATGAGAACATTGTAATTGTAAATGCTGGTTTTAAAAAAGCTTGATTTGGCACCCTGTGGAATAAAAATCCATTAAAACGCACTTGAGACTGACAAAAACTGCCTTCCGTTATAATTAAACCTTTCTTGCTGTGCGGTTTTGTGCAATGTTATATCTGTCTATTCCATCAATAGACAAAGGTTTTGCTTTTTCTAAATTATGCAGTTTACTGTGTCTGAACAGAATGGGAATAATCAAGGAATTAAATTAGGTTCTTTTTACTGTTTGGCTTATTCAGTATTAATTCAGAAATTTGCATGATAAGTTCATTTGTGTTAAATCCTACTGATGGTTTCCAGTTGTTAGGGGACTTCATTTTCTCCTTGATAGCCAGAAAATGAACTCCAGTTTCTGTTTTGAATGAGATCGGTTTGGTTATCTCATAGTTCCTCTCAGCATGTATTGTCCTTTTTCGATGGCTTATACATATCTGTCACAAATGACTAAAGCAAATGTCACCAAAATGCATCAGAATTTATGATGAGGCTGTACTGCTCAAGATAAGACACATTAGTATGTCAGTAGTTCACTGCTTTTCATTGTTTTCACTCATGTCTTTCTGGAAGCTGTGAAAATCAACCATAGGGAATAAGTGTAGTTGGATGCTCTTAGTAAATTCCAAATTACAAGGCTGTTTCTTAAATGCTTGCTATGGGGCTTATTTTCCTCCATGAACAAGCCTAGATGATATCTGGCTGACATGCAGGTAAATTCTCACAAATGGCCATGCAGCCTGTTGGCTCCATGAGATATCTTCCACCTAATACAGTGTTCTTCTCCTCCTGTCCCCCCTTCACTAAAATTCTTCCTCACTTGCATACAGGTTGACTATGTGATTAAGGAGGCTACGAACATGGATAACCTGGCTCAGCTGTATGAAGGTTGGACAGCCTGGGTGTGAACGGGATGCCAGTAAGATCTCTTTGGTCCAACGAGGGTAGAAATCCACCAGAATCCACTGGGTCTGGGGCGAAGGAGCCGCAGAGCAGCGTGGGGGGGAAGATCTCGCGATCCTCCCTGGGGCCCCCCACTGGATCCCCGTAGCACTGCTGCACCCGGCGATCCAGCCATCACAACGAACGGGTCTGCACCCGGCTCCCTCGGGTGCGGGGGGGCTGACGGGGACGGGAAAACGGGGGGTGACGAGGCACCAAGCCTGAACTGTCCCCCACCCCCTGTGACACAGCAAATACAACAAACACAACTCCTCTCCTCCCGAAATCCAAGAGCATGCGGAAAAAGGGTTCGCTATGGGGACTCGGAAATGGGCTCGTCTCGCACCCCGCTTTATTTTCGCGCCACCCCAAGAGGGGAGAGACGGATGCCCAACATCCTTCAGTCCCGAAGCACGCTCCTGGAGTGCATTTCAGTGGCGAGAGGAGACAAGGAGACAAATGCTGTGAAGAGCCTCTTGACATTCTGTCCTTTATGACGATCCAGCAATTCTAATGGTCCAGCAGCAAAGCTGGTGTGTGTTGGCAGGTGTGGAGGACTGAGTGGCTGGAGAATCAGGAGCCTCAGTGAACTCCATTCAAAGCCACGAGGCTCAAGCCAGATAACTGCAGTCACTTTCTTTATCAATATCAAACATTTATTGGAAATAAAGAAACCCTTACACACAACACTCTGAAAATATCTCACACAGTAGTTTCACAATTTGAGTAGTCTCATGCAGAAATTTTTTTTTTTTTTTGATTAATCACCGTCATCTTGTTTGAATGTTACAGCACTATGTATAATGTGCTTCAATGCAAGGAGTCCAGTGTGGATTGGTATTATTTTTGGATTGATTGATGGCTGTATGTCAAAATGTATAAGTATGGGTATTCTAAACAATGGTAGAAAATATGTTGACTTGAAATTGGACTAAAGATGACTTAATCGCTTTCCAGTACTTTTCCTTGATTTGCATTTCTAATTTGTGAATTGTAGAGATTTTCTTTCTTTTCCCATGCTTTTAAAAAATCACTTAGAATCATCCCTTTTTGACTTGCCACTGAAGGGATGTGCCATTCCTGTTATATACTCCCTGTTTTGCCTGAGTTTTACTAATCTAGACCCCCCTCTAGTTTTACATTTTTAGTGGGAGAAATTAATACGTGAATACATAAAATAATGCTTTGGTGATGGTGCGTACTGTTATAAAAGTTTTTATTCAATTTTGTTTGATGCAGAATAAACTGGAATTTAAATGGTACTTATTCCACCTTTGAATTATCTTTGTGGGTGCCTGTTTGCATGTCTTTGTAGAGTAAGAGTCCTTGTCAAAACATGAGGCTAATATAGTCAGGCTTCAACTGCTTTACACTGAAATTGGCCAAACCAATACCAGCAGCTGCCTAGCTAGGACAGCCAGGCTAATTATAGCTTGCTCTCTTACCACATGACCATGAAAATACTGTCTTGTCATTCTCTGACACTTTGTTTTGCGCCCCGTTTCTAGATAATACACAACATTCACCTCCTTCAGCAACAGAATCTCTTTAGTACCTTGTGAAGAAGTTGCTGTCGTTGGCAATGGAAGTTAGTTTGCTTGCAGTCCACTTTTTAAGTCTGAAAAATCAAACACACCACATGCACAAACTACACACACACACACACACCTTTATACACCTTCAATGCTTGCCTTTCATTGATTAAGTGGCAGGTGCGCTTCTTCCACAATACTGCAATGTATGATCAGCACACGGCACGTGATAGGCTAGACAGCAGTTCAGAATGTTTTTCTTTTCATAATTTCCCAGATATGGTCTAGAGGGGGCAACTAACCATATAAAAGCCTGCAGGTGCATAAGGTTATTTTTACATTACAAGTGAATAGTTGGGAAGTTAGCAAACACTGCCCTTTATTATGAGATTTTATACTATCAGTTCTTAAAAATTGCCTTAAAAAAGGCAATCAGAGTCAGGGTTTTCCCACTTGAAATTGTGTGTGGTATTTCTCCCATTGAGTGAATTACAATTCTAATGTAATTCTTATATATGGAAGATTGACAATTTAATGGGGAGTCTGTAAACTTCAAATCATATTTTAATTAAGAAAAATCTAGCCCACCAACTTGTGTAAAGTTTTTGGAATTGTGGGACCACAATGACTTTGGAAAGGTTAGACATATATTTACCTAGTGTAGTCCAAAGATCCCAACTGAAGAATCAGACTAAACTACATTTAGTCCATCACCATAGTCCATTTCCACCGTCTGTGATCTTCCATGATAATGAGTATTATTTCGTGAAGGGAGTTTGATGTTGTGACAGTTTTAAATGCAATGAATAGAGACTGACATGGGTAGATGTGCCTTCACTTAGAAAATGCCACAAAGTGTAGACAAGTCACTTACCACCGACTGGTCTTCAGATTGTTTAACCTGTAATTAACATTAACATTTTCCCTTTTCCGCATCCTTACACAAGGGCTTTCGTTTTAAGACATTTAATTTCTTTTTAAATAAGGATGTAATAGCAGTAATATCTCACCGCAGGTATAGATTTTCTTGAATACACTTTCTTTTAAAATAAAGAACAGATGCTTTGAATAATAAGACTGTGGAGATGGTCGTTTTATGTTTTCGAAAGAGCTCTGTGTAATCTGCAAATCTGCCTAATAATGTAGGTTTTACCAATTACATCTATACCATGTAAAACTTCTAATGCTTTAAGTCAGACGTCAAATTGCTCTGTGGGCAGAACTGAGACGTCACTGCATAATTGTATTGTAGTAAACTTTGGAGATATGCTGTCCAAAATCAAAAACATCCAAAAAATTAAAACGTAGTCAAATGCTATAATGAAACCTACAAATACAGAGAAAACACTTAAATATATGTAAATAATAGTTTACCAAATCTAAACCCGACCGAGTTACGAAAACGCCTATCGTCAAGACTCAGCTTCGCTGATATGTTGTTCATCCTTTTTAGGCTGGTGGCATATACAAGGACAAAATAATTTTCAATCACACTGACGAAGTATTTGTTAGGTATTTAATTTTGTAAGAAAGTGACTCCCAGTTAACGTATGACATGATTTTGGCAAGACTTAAATCATGAGTTGTTTTGAATGTAAAAAATGATGGCTTTATAATTCAGTTATTAAATTCAGAATATTAAATAAAATTGATAGAACCATTAGTATTACCTACTCGTATTGGAAATGTTGGGACTGCCACAATAAGCGGGAGACAAAGTCAGTTATTAAAATATGACATGTTACTATCAATATCCTCTTTTGGGTCATCTAGCTCATTGACCTATAACGATCGGTTGGTTCACACGATTTCCTTTTACATGTTCTGTTAGCCTATTTCTGGTCTTTTCAGTCTTGAAACGAAACTTGTTCTAAATTGCTTTTAAATTGTGTTTTCATCACTATAGTTAATATTTCCTGTAAGGGTATGTATGCCATCGGAAGTGTGTGACTTTCTAAATTAAATAATAAACGTTAACATACAATGAACTGAAATTAACGCTGAGCAGTCCACGAAACACTATGGATAGAGTCGGCTTTTACTAAAAACGATAGAACATTACCTAACTTTTCCCTGCGACGGATTACAGACCATATAATGTCCATTCATGCTCATTTTACTACTCTACCACATATAATACGTGTTAACTTCTACCTTAAATCCACTTCTACCCGCATCCCCTTTTGCCCATTGAGGCGGACAGCAAGCTAACGTCAGTTAACATGCATAAAATTGTACTAGCAAGTAATACAACGTGCCCAACTTCGTACTTAACCCTTCAGATTAGCTAGCTAACGTCAGTTCTGTGGTGTGCAGCACAAAGTTTAATCAAGCAAATGTGTATGAAAGGAACAATAAGCTATGTAGACGTTGTCATACGTTTTTAGTTCAAATTATTCAATGACTTTCTTTGCAAATTGGATTGTCAGGTATATAGCTAACAGCTTTTGGCTCTCCGAAATTATGTTTCCAGCACACTACTAATGCAGGTCAAAACGAGCCAGCAAGTTATGAGAGAAAGGTCAAGGGAATTGTAGTTTATTTCGTTAACGTTAACATGTGTTCTGTGCGCTTTTCAACTACAAGTCCCAAAAAACCACGTTGAAGTGACTGATTAGACGGCTACGGGGGTATACACCAAGCCGACCCACTCTGGGTTTTTTTCATTTGACGGCGCTCCTTGGCTAGATAACGTTACATAGCCTAACGGTTTATCCTCAACACACCAGAATGGCAGACGGTGATAACAAAAGCACAAACATGCTGGTAGGTAACATGCGGTTAATATAAATATGTATGTATATTTTATCGCCAACGTTTGATAGACATTTCAGTTGCCTTGTTAGCTAAAGGAGTTGAAACACATTTCGGGTTGCTTTCTTATAAATATTATGAGCAGGTACTCTTAATTTTAGCTGTCCTCATACACTAACTTAGGCTAACTAGCTAACCAATCCTGTGAGTTAGCTAGGTGGATAGCCTAGAATTTCTGTCGACCAGAAAACATATCATAGAATCAAGCTTGCTAATTTTCTGTGACAGCTGTTTTAGCTTTGGTAAGTAACGCGTGGTAGTCAGCGATTACTTGGCTGCCCAGTGGTTTAGCTACATTAATCGATTTGCTATGTAGGCTGTGTAAAATGCATGTTACGCATGGTTCATTTGTTGCTGTTTTTGCTGATTTGTGGCTTATATTAGCCAGCTAGCTCGTCAGCTCCTGACGCAGAGCAGGATTGTTTGAAGTTCAACGGACTTGGCGATCTAGTTGGCTAATTGAACTTGCACTTCTGTCAACGAAGGTAATTATTCTACATAGCTAGGGTTTATTTGCTACAATTTCCGACTAATCTTACATATCTAATTGTCCAGCTCGGCTACTGTCAGCTTTCAGCAAGCTAGCCGCAAATGTGTAGTCACACATTATTCATCGCGATTTTATTGCTTTAGATTTAAATGGCTGTAAGTTGCTCTTATATTGCTGGTATGTTTAGATGTTGTAGCTAGCTATATTAATCAGTTATTAATGAAGGCCAGTGGCAATGACAACTGTTTTACCTCAGTGTCATGTATTTTACGTTGCCTATATCTCAAAATGGATGAATGGGTTTGGGCCCAAATCCCAAGAAAACCCAGATCTCAGCTCAAAGTGAAATGCAGCTGAAGACAGACTTGGTGGCAGTCTGTACTGACACTGCACTTTCCTTTAAACTAAGATATGATGTGTAGAGTTGGGTTGACAGGGCTTTTAACAAACACTGAAGCATTGCGCCCTTGTGCTGATCCAGCAGTGTGCTGCCAAAGGCTGCTGTTCTGCACATGGTTTGGGTTAAGCCCTGCAGAACCTCTCCCCTACAGAAATGGATCATCTCTCAATCCGTAGCATTAAGCTGTGACCCACTAATATTCTAGTGTCACCTTCACTGCTGCCCCATAACAATGTTTACGCCTCTTTGCACATTAAGTGATGTTTTTTGGTGAAGGGTACGGTAGGGCCAGATTGATTGTCTCCAGCATGGGGACACTGAGACAAAAAACAGATTGTGAAAGTCAGGAGCAAAGGTCCTTGTAGAGGACTTTTAGATGGTTGTGAAGCTGTCCTCGTTTTGTCATGGGTGTTGTGGAAAGTCTTTGCCATCTTGCTTCCCACAGGCTAGGGATACGGCCCAGCTGGAGGAGCAGCTACAGGGATGGGGAGAAGTGATCCTGGCTGCGGATCACGTCCTGCACTGGCAGAAGCCTTGGTTTCCCGGGGCCTTGATAGGGGCCACAACTGTGCTCTTCACGTGAGTACGACAAAATACTGTCAAGTCACACGCATCCTGTTGCTAATCCCAGCACCTCCAACTGACTGGGTATGTTGTGTCACCCCACCCTGTCACAGTGAAACTGTAGAAGGATAAAGTTAACAAAGGCACTTTCTGTGAAGGAGGACCCACGCTGTCCTGTATGTCCTCTGTGAAGGAAAAGTCACTGTGTGTGGCTGGAATTCGTCTGAGCCTTTTCTGGGTTGCACTGCGTGATAACACTGCCATCGTGCAAGGGTCAGGAAAAGGACGTACACAAACTCTGTACTCGTTAGATAGCAGTCCATGATTTGCCAGAGATTAGTGTGATTACAGGTACAAAACACCTCTGTCACATAAGCTTTCCTCACACACAGTCACGTCTGTAGAAAAACTGCTAATGCACTTTCAAATGACTGGTGGAATCAAACCATTTAAGCAAATGTGAAAAGGGTGCTCATGGAATTTCAGCAACAAATGTTTAAACCTCAAAGCCTGATGTAGTCTTTGAAATAAAGTGTGTTTCTTACTGTCATCTTCTGTCGCATTTGGCAATGAAATGAGATTCCTTGCAGGAAAAAACAAACCCAGGAATCTGGCATCCATATTCTGTAATTACCTTCTATACAACTTGGTGGCTTTGGCCTTTCTTCATTGCCTTGCCTTGAAATGAACCAGAATAAGAGCATATGAGAGTAAATAAATATTTGGAGTGTTATTTTTTAAGATCCACATTTGCATTTTAATTTGTACATTGTGGATTTCTACATAGGCTATAGTACTGCTGCACAAATTTGTTAACATTGATGGCAGCTTATTATACTTGCATGAACTAAGACTCCTGACTGCATAAATTCTTTTTTTGAGACCTGTTTTTGTTTTGTTTATCTTTGTGTGTCTTGCTTTTTGACCTCATGTGATATTGTTGATGTGTCATGAATGTGCCCCTTATTTGCAGGATGGTGTATTACCTGGACCCGTCAGTGCTGACTGGAGTCTCCTGCTCTGTGATGATCCTGTGTCTGGCTGACTACTTGGTGCCCATCCTTGCTCCCAGGATTTTCAGCTCCAGCAAGTGGTGAGTTTTGGCTGGGGAGCTGAGAGGGTGAAAGGGACCCATATCACAATAGTGAGAGTCTGAAAAATGAACAGAAGGAATAATATCTGTAGTCTGCAAAGAAAGGGGAGCGTATGCACATTAACGCATAATTCCTTTGTTATTTGCTAGTTGGGTCTGTTCCGAATGCAGGCTTAGCCCTATGATAAGCTTTAGACAAGCTTTTTGGTGGTTCCAAAGTCAGAAGGGAAAAAAATTGTTAATAAAGGTAACTGTCCTGACATCAGCGAAGGACAGGGGCATTTGTTTACATAGAATAGAGCTGTACATTTTAATAGGAGATAAAGCCTGGGTTTTTGCAGCTCATATGCCTTTTTGGTAATCTTATCTTCCTGTCCCATTCTGTTAATGGGAAATCCCCCCTTTTCATAGGCATTCTGTATAGTGATGCCATACCCTTGTACTTATGTTTTCATATAAAAATTATTTTCTAATCAGTACATGTGGGCAGCTTGCAACCCTGTGGATATGCTATGATCAGTTTGATCTATTTCACTACTAGCTTTCTGTGATAGCTAGCTAGCGACTGGCCCACTCTGTGGCTGAACCTAAGGCAATCCACGATCATGGCCTATGGCTGCAGATCCATACCCCTACTATTTAGTAGCACCAGCCAATCTCTTATCCCTATCTGAAATCCCATGGAGGCTGTGTTGTATTACTTGCTGTCACATTCCTGCTAGGTTTAATGGTTAATGGTTGTGATGTCAGGAGGGGAAAAGACCTTTTGTTTTACTTGCGTGTAGGTGTCTTTAGTCCAGTTGACAAAGGCTATTAATATTTAATTGCTTTCATTAACAGCAGAAACTAGAATCCAGAGGATCCTCTGTTTTATGTGTGTCCTTTCCTGTGGCCACAGCAGTCTTAAATCCTAAAAATATTAGGTGACTGGGTGCAGCTGTTAAAAGTGCCTTTCTGTGTCAGCCCCTGTCAGACTAGCTCAGCAGCTGTCTGCTCCCCAAGCCCCGCTGTCATTGTTCACAGGGACACACTGTCTGTGGGAGGCTCTGGCATTCACAACACAAACCGCTTTAGCAATTCAGAGCTGAGATTTTTGTTTGTCTGTATGTTGAAGGATCTAGAACCATTTTTAACTGCTTTTAAACTCAGTATTTTCTGACCATGAATTTAAACCCTATTACGTTTATGTTTGTGTTAAGACTGCTACAAAAAAACAAAAAAATCATGCTGTTGGAGCTCCAGAGTATCTCAGTTTGTAAAGGTGCATGTTCTAAACAAATGCTGAACCCCACAAGCCATTGGTTTAGCACTTTCCTGGCTGGGCTGAGTCATTAGCTGGGAGTTGCTGGGGGTCTTGCAGTTGTGAAACACAGTTAGCTTTGTTCTGCCAGGGGTAGGGTGACTGACACCAGCCAGGGATCCCTTGTCCTGCCTGTCATTGGCACCCTCTAATCTACTTCTTGGGTGCTTATGTGTTACTCAGATGACCTTAGAGACAGTGTGCCCATCTTCCATCTGCTGTTTGCTCTGTGCTGGTGGCATGTTGGATTTGTAGTGCTTAAAGTAGCTGTTGGCTGCAAGTGAGTATGTTGGAGGATTGCACTCATTGTGTTTCAGCATTCCTGCAGATGTTTACAGGATGCTACATTGGGATGGGCTGAATGTAACACTGGTGGTTCCAAAGTTAGGGTGAACAGAAGAGGGAAAAGCCTAAAGAGAACAATCGTGGAGTGACAACAGTGACCTGTAATGTCAGAGCATGTGCAGAATGCTAGAGAATGAAATGTAGATGTTGTAGGTTGGGGTTTGTGCTAACCCGTGTCATAGCTGATCTCCTCCTGAGACACAACTCTCAGGGCGGTGTTCAGGTGTGTGGGGATGGGCTGTATGTCAGGGGCTCTGTCTTCCTGCTGGATCCACAGGACCACTGAGCAGCAGCAGCGCTTCCATGAGATCTGCGGGAACTTGGTCAAGACTCAGCGCCGTGTGGTGGGCTGGTGGAAGCGCATCCTCGCCCTCAAGGAGGAGAGACCCAAAATGGTAAGCTTGCATTGGACAAGCAATGCAGGGAGCTTTGTTATTCGATTTTAAGGCTGTTCCAAAGTGGAAATTACAAGGATTTGCCAACTTAAGGAACTTTAATTCTTTATACATTCAATTCTGTTGTGAGCAGTGTCCATCTTGCATAGTAGCCGTTAATATGACCTTTGCAGGATGGAAGTTCTATCGTCAGACATATCCTCATCAAAATTGTAATAACTTACTGTTATTCAGGGGAGATATTAAGACTATAAACATCATATGATTTGTATTAATTTTACTTGCAAGGCCACTGAGCACTGGTTGTTGGGTGTATGATATATCCACATTTCAAATGAAATCATACAAAATATCATTATAGACTGACAGCACAGACCTTGTGTATCATACACACATGTTGAAAGTACTATAGTTATTGTTTTTTGTAGGTTGTATTTTTGTAGGCGTTAAATTTGGTTTAACGGCAGTGCTAAACAACCACCAGTGGACACAGCAACTTGTAATTCAAACAAGCTTGCTTCCTCGCAGCAAGGGAGAACAGGCTGTGCGAAGTGCCAATACACTACAGCCTCTGTGCTGTAGAGGTAAAAGGAGAACAAAGAGGCTAGCTGTCGCATTCAGTGTAAATGGGAAAATAAATTCCATAAAAGGCTTATGACTTTTGAATGTTTGAAAAAGCATTTGTAGGTCTTTAAAGCCTCAGATGAGCCTCAGTTAATGCTATGGTGTGATTTGGTATGGAATCCCTGTTAGTCCCTCTCTAACAGCATGCAACAAAGTCCCCACTGTTCTTCATGAAAGGAACACTGATTACCAGTTGCGCTAGGGGCCACAAAGGGTGATGTGCAAACTGTCAGATGATGCTGTTATCTAGCTCATTTTTTCCTTGCAGCCCTAAGGGGAAACTTTGGACTCCTAGCCATAGGTTGTCCTTGTAGGCCGATTGTGTAAATTTCTGTTTCCTGCACAGTACTTCCTGTCTATGATCAGCAGTCTAGTGGTGATGGCATGGATTGGGCAGCAGGTCCATAACCTATTCCTGACCTATCTGATTGGTAAGCAAAGTTTAAGCGTGTGTCATGTTCTCTTTTCTCACAGATCAAAGCCTGTGCTCAGATTTTTTCTGCAGTCTACAGCAAGCTGTGTTTAGTAGTAGTCAGGGAGATGGCCTTGTAACCCAAAGGTTGCAGGGTCATCTCCCAGGTGGGGCACTGCTGTTGTATCCTGGAGCAAGGTGCCTAACTTGAATTGCTTCAGTAAATATGCAGCTACAAGAATGGATAGGATATATTAACATAAGCTATGTGAGTTGATCTGGAAAAGGACATCTGTTAAGAAAATATGTAATGATGTTTTACATTAAACAAGTAATTTGACTCTAACAATGGAAGTATTGGTTTAATTCTTGGATTCATGATGCCAAATTATGTAGCCTGATCACCTGTCTTCATAGTACTACCCTTTTGAAGTTCATTTTCTGCATTTAACTTACTTGATGGGTCTCAGTAGCTCTCAGTTAGTGCACTTGGAAGGAAATGCAGTCCAGTGTCAAACTGACAACAGACAGCACTTCCCCGCAGACTTCACACCTTGTATATAGACCACATGAGCTACTGAGTCACAGTGTAGCATTTAAAACAGGTCATCAAATCTGGAACAAGAAAAGAGGCCAATGCTGCAGTCCAAATATATCTGCAGCTCTCCTTATGTAATCATCTTATTTAAGTGTTATAAAGAACCTTCTCTCACTTTGATGTAATTAAATGGTAAATTGACCCACTTGTGGTCTTAATCAAATAAACGTAAAGGACTTGTAGGATGAAGTAAATTTTTTAAGTAAAGTTTTTTGTTTATTTTTTTTTTTTCCAAAAAGTTCCAGTTACGCCCAAGTTTGGCTGGACTTTCACTGCATTCACAAAGCAGGAGGAGCCTTGCCCTGACCCTCCTGTCTGTTGTCTCTTTTCAGTGTCATTCCTCTTGCTTCTGCCTGGTCTAAACCAGCATGGCATCATCTCCAAGTATGCGGGCATGGCCAAGAGGGAGATCAACAAACTGCTCAAACAGAAGGAGAAGAAGAACGAGTGAAAATACGGTGGGGGAAAAAACAAGGAGAGAGCAAAGAGCACCCCTTTAAATCCCTGCGAGAATTTTATCATTTGAAAAGACACCTGCAAGGACTCTGCTACTCTCTGGTGCCCATCCACAACGTCAGCTGGGTTAAGGGTGCTGCACGAATGTTCACATGAACACAGTTGTCATGGTGGGGTTCTCCTTCACCTGAGGATTTTGATTGTTAAAACAGTGACGTGGACAACATTCTGTTTTTTCAGACATTGATTAACCATATAAAGATACAACCCCATCTGTCTCTCTCTCTCTCACACACACACACATATACACACAAGATATGTACACATGCATACGTGAATCTTCTTTGTTACAGCTGCTTTGCTCAAATACTACTTGAGAGCATTGGTTGTTGCTGTCAGTCCATTCCAAATGCTGAATACAAAGAAATGCAATCATTCATTCATAATATAATATAATTCCTCCACACACACAACATTCATCCCTAAAGAAAGTGAAATGGATAATCCATTAGTATTAGCATGTACAGATTTTCTAAAGGGATGGGTTGTCCTGCTTGCTTTTACTTTTTGGGCCTGAAAAAAATCACATTTCCATACAACTATCGGCCAATACAATGCTGTCCTTTTTTTTTCTCCAATGTTGTTAATATTGCACTGAAATTGTTTGGCAAAAACTGGATTTACCCAGAAAAATGAAACTACTCTCTGGTACCATGTTTGCCATATTGTCATGTGAAGTGTTAAACCTGCTGTATTTGTTCATTTAGATTTGTACTTGATGATCTACATACTGGTTGTCCAGCTCTAGCGCCACTTGGATTGGCTTGGAATGACCTCTGTAAATACTCCTGTCCTCTTTGCTCTTTTCGTGTGTATCTGTATGTATACTTCAGTTTTGGCTAGGCTTAACCCCCGACCACTTCTCTCCATCGTGTTCTTTCCTTTCTGGTTTCTGTATCAGTAATAAAGTCTGTTCTGAAGAAAACAGCAGGCATTAGTACCTTCATGCATATAAAGGAACTACATTAAAAATTAAATTTGTACATTTTGAAGGCCTTGGCATCGCCTTGTAACATTACACACATTGTGTCAATATGTGACAGAGTGATAATGAAAAGCTGTGAAATGCTGATTGTTGCCCCACCTGGCAGGTCATTCACATGTAACTCAGTGTTGTTTGTGCTACACAAAAAGCTGCCCTTATTTATAAACCTTTGCAGAATGAAAGATTTTTTTACTGTTGTTGAGCAGCTGGTTCACACAAGCCCTTCCAGAGGATATTTGTGGGAAGTCTAGGGCAGGGTCATCAGTGCAGTCTGGGGATGCAGTGTTCTGTCTCCCAGTGCTGAAACGTCCACAGCGTCCTGTTTTAGACTGCCAGCAGGCAGGTCTGTTCCTCCCCTGAGAGAGGGCATGAGGCTAATGCAGTTCATAAATGCAACCCATGTGAACTTCACAAGGAATTACACAGCTCATGCAGGAGTTTGAAGTGCAAGCATGAAATGTTCCAATACCAGCAGTGCATGAATATTAAGTCATTGGAAGTATCCTGTCTAAGCTCAACAGAATGCTAATCAAAGCCAGTGTAGTGATGTGAAATACAATTGTGTTTATGTACAATTGGAAAAAAAATTGGAGCCTTTTTATACTCAATAGAAGTGTGAGAGTGGTTTTTATTTCTTTGTTGTATTTCATGGGAATAGTGCAACAAGTCAACTTAAGAGCTATCGCTCTGAACCACCATTATCAGTAGGGACTAACACCTTGTTATAACTTTCTGACTTTGTTAATCTGTACCTCCCACTGGTCATCAACAGCATCACCCTATTTGTAAAGTGAACCAGCAAACACTATGTTATAAATCCAACTCCTTAATTACTACAAAACACACCTTGCAAAACAGTATTGTAATACCTGGCTCTCAGCACACTGCTATCTGGATCATATTAGATTAGATTAGATTATATTAGATTAGATTCAACTTTATTGTCATTGCACATGTAACAAGTACAAGGCAACGAAAATATTACATACTATAGTAGCTAAGCACACTCATCCACAGCAGCTTACATAGCTGGCATTTTTTACATGTTAGGCATTTATACAGGACAGCTTTACTGAGGAATTTTTACTCTACCCTGTCCAAGGATGTTAAGAGCTACATGCCACTGGGAATTGAACTGGCCACCTTTAGGGTTTAACTTAAGTGTTACCTCTTGCCACTACACTACACTGCTGCCCAAGTAATTCATTAAAAATGTTATAACAGCTATGTACTCTGTGCACTCAGCTCACAGTTACATGAGTTTGTATTTCAGAGGGACCTTATTATAAGTTTTATCTTTACTTTTGTTGTAAGAATTTCTATTGGACTAATGATTGCACCCTGTGCCAGATCTGCACGTGTGCGCCTTTATGTTGGAGGCGGTCGGCAACATGGTAGCTTGTAAGAGAGATGTCTGCATGTATGTCCACCAGTTCCTCCTTTGAGTAAAAGAGTTGAACACCTAAACACTGCTGCATCCTCACTCTACCTTTGTTTTTTCATGTATGGGATTGTTAAAATCATCCGTCGTCCCCCTTACATGAGGATTCATAAGGATTGGGGGAGGTGCACCTGGGAGTGAACTCCTGGGGGATTCCTTCATGGTCGGACCATGCCAATTTATGCAGGTAACGGCACTATAGCTACATTTTGCTGTTTTTTAGGTTCCTTGGTTGGATCCAATTAGCATGATCATCATTACACTTTCTGTTGTGGTCAAACTGAAATAACATGGCCTACGCCATGACAACAGACCTTGAACCTGCAATGTGCCCATACTCTGTCTTTGGACCACGCACACAGCTGTTCTCATCTAAGTGTCTGTGTTGCACTGAGATCTTCACCTTACTCCACCACACCTGTCATGACATGAAGCCAGTTACGATGACTTCAACTTCTAATACTACCTTATACTGACACCTAGTGTATGAATAATGTAAAAAAAAAGCAGATTTTCGTGCTTCTCCTAAAGCCTTTTGCTATATTTACGAATCCTCATGTCTCCGTTAGTGTAATTTGTATTGCTTTCACGTTTATTGCACATGTTTTCTAACTTGGTTACACAACTGATATTTTCTGTCAAAGAGTTTTCCGATTTGCATGTCACGCGCTGGCATGTTAATGGTCACACTAAAGCTCCGTTCTGCAAATGTAAGCAAATTATAACAGTCAACGTATTCCAAACAGAAAACCGGACCATTTAATCTCACGGCATGTTTATTTTGTAAATTCCCATTGTATTTACCAAACCAGAGAAACACGACTGCCTCCCATTACTTAATAACTTTCTGTTTTGCATGAGATGGGTTTAATGAAAATAAAACGAATGGTGGTCATGGGATTACGTCTTTTCGTGCCGCTCTCAGATAATTCAGCGACCTGCACAGATCTACAGGCGGTGACACTTGGGGGCATTATAAGGCACTTGAGCGGATGGCCTGAACTCGAACACATGGAGCATCTGCGCTGATCAGGTCAAATGCGTTCATTCACCGTCATACTAACCGATTCGACGTGACCTCATTCACCATTCAAACAAATCACAGTAACTAGATGTGGTATCCATTCATGTGCAAACATGTGGTGCGTTAATAGGTGGAATGTCGAAGGCTTTTGGAGCAATTAAAAATGATCGTGGTCCTTCTCTGCGTGGTCCACGCTATGCAAGCACCCATCCCCTGGAACGAATTCGCACGAGTATTTCATAAGTGAGAGAGTATTTTGGGCCCTTAAACTCTACTGTAATACCTGTTCAACCACCGAGTTCATACCAATCGCAGAAACAGCTCAGTACTGCGCATGGGGGTAGTTCTTTTTTCCCGAACTGCATTGCGAGTCCACGCTCCTTCCTCTTTCCGCCATATTGCAGAACTGGTAAGGCTGAGAAATATGGTCTTTTTTCAATCGTGTTGATATCGAAGCCATCAGAGCCTTAACCAGACTGCATGTCCCCAATGTTGAAAGCCGAAACATGTAGACACCTGACGGCCAAAATCTTCTTTTGAAGAGATCCAGATTTTGAACGTTATTGTGCCCTAATTTGGAGATGTCTCTCGCCCCCCTCTGTTGCTCTGTTTTAGTCCCATGTTACACTCGTGAAATGAATTGTCATCAGAACAGAAGCACTTTGCAGTGCATGCAAGATCGCATACTCATTCTCTAAAGAAAATACATTATCATTTGTGTTGTGTTTCAGTTGTAATGTCGCCAGGGGTACACAAATAGACCTTGAGAAGATAATGAGTCTGTATTAGCAAGCAAGCTACGGTTGCTGTTGGAACTTTTTAGCAAGACAGCTGGCATAGTTGAAACAAGATAAAGTAATAGTCTGTTGTTTAACAAATAAATCGACCCTTTAAGTTCTAAACAAATTATGTTAAAGACAGACAGTCGTTTTTTTGTGTGGCTAAAGAGCTAACGGAGGGTGTCCCGTTTCCTATCGGCTAGTTAGACAAATATTAAAACCACTTTACCCCTTGTGAAAGAGCTTAATCAGCTAATCTAATGTTAAGCATATAGGTTTCTTATAAAATCCCTGGTAAATTGAATGTGTTGTTGTGTGTAGCATTTTATAATCAAAACAAACTTGTTAATGTGTCCAAGTACAGTGCATTACCTGTGTCTCAAGCTAGCTGCCGTGGTGCCGTGATTTGACAACAGCACTGCCATAGAAAGTGCGTTGCACTGTTGCGTACATTGATCACTTGGAAATTTTCAGTTGAGTTTATTGCCATGACTTGAAGATGTGATTCATCTTCGGGAGCTAGGCTAATCTACATAGAGTGTGCTTGAGAGATCTGGGCAGCATTATACTGACGGTTTGCGTTCAATCCCTGTAGGCATCATGGTGCGCATGAACGTTCTCGCTGATGCGCTGAAAAGCATCAACAATGCTGAGAAACGTGGGAAACGCCAGGTTCTGATCCGGCCGTGCTCCAAAGTCATCGTGCGCTTTCTCACTGTCATGATGAAGCACGGTGAGTTGAGTCGATTTAACCAAGTACCCTGAAAAGCATGATAAACTAGTGCAGATGGTACTATCACTGAATGGATGTTGGTATTTTACCCCACTAATTCCCCTAATAGTGTAGTTTATTGTCTCTTACTAGCCACAGTGACAGTTAGAATGTGGTTATGAATAATCTATAAGCAGTGGCAAGAAAGATATTGCTTCTCTGTCACTGAAGTGTGTTGCAGCTTCATAGTTTGTTTCTGTTTCTCCAGGCTATATTGGCGAGTTTGAGATTATCGATGATCACAGAGCTGGGAAGATTGTTGTTAATCTCACAGGCAGGCTGAACAAGGTAAAATCTCCAGATTCACACAGAGTTGCCAGTGTGTAAATACTTTGATGCTCAACCTCACCTGACCAGTGCCTTTTTTATCCTTTTTCATCTATAGTGTGGTGTCATCAGCCCCAGGTTTGACCTCCAGCTTAAGGATTTGGAGAAGTGGCAGAACAACCTCTTGCCCTCTCGGCAGTTTGGGTAAGCTTCAGCATTGCTCTGCTTGTTGCATTTTGAGCTCTGACATGTTAATGAATATATGAACGTGCAATCAGGGCTTAAACGGGACTTAAGCAATGCGGAAAGATTTAGTAAATGGCTCAGGACAAGTAAAACCGGATGAATGGTCCATGTAGGGCAGAAATCTTGCACTGTTGGTTTGTCTCTGCAGTCAGGGGTTAATTAGTTGCCCTGGAAGAGAAAACATGCATTCTTACAAGAGTGAGCTCTTTTCTAATAGTGTGTTGTCAAAAACTGTCATGTGATGAAGTTTGAAGTAAGAGTGTGTGCTGTTGGCAACCAAGCAAAATTTGGTTGAAGGGTCCCCTAAGGTTATTCTTAATTCAGATATTGATTGAATAAACCACGCTTCAGTTTGTTGGCATGAACCTGCAAGATTGTTGTTGTTTGGGGATCACAACTCTAGAACTGTTGAACTTGTTTACAGCCAAAAAGGGTTGAATGCAAGTGTGATGGTCCTTTCTAATCGCAAAAACTGGATCTTCTTGAACAGTGTGGAGGTTAAGACATTCTTTCTAGTACTGAGGATTTACTGTTTTTATCATTTGGTTTTTGGTGGCATTTTAGGAAATAAAATCCAGTGTATAATCTGGTGTATAATTATTATACTTTTTACATCTGATCAATGCAAATAGATTTCAATTGTTTTCTGGGATCTGTTGTTCCCTGTGTGACACCTTGTTGATTTCAATTTGTCCAACGCAGCATTAAATCCTCCCTTTCAATTCCTTGTAGTGTATCTCCTAAAGTTTCTACTTTCCCCAACCCTATACATAATTCCTCAAACAATAACCAGCTACATTTGGGCTTACATTTGTCACACTACATGACATGCTGTAAAACAGAAATGAATGTCCTTAATCATCGAACTGTTCCTCCACACGCTGGTATTAGCAGTAGTGTGAAATGGAATGCACACTATAGATAGATATGCGCTATGGTTGTTATCATTATCAGAAAGTAGTCCTGCTGGACATTTCCAGAAAATGCTTGCTATTTGGCTTGGTAGAAAATGTATTTAGTCAGTTAGGTAATGTTATATTACTAAAACCAGACCAAACACTGGCCAATATCTAAAGAACATGATCAGTGGAAGCCAGATAGATGGATCTGATAAATATGGATTTCAGACTTAGCTTTTACTGGTCACTATGGCTGTATTTTTCAAAACTGAATATTATAAATAATCACCAATTTTATTAGCCACTTGTTAACCCTCTCTGTCTGTGTAACAGTGCCTTCAGTATACTGTCTTGCTTAGTCGATATGGTCAGGGCACATTGTGAAATTCACAAGTTAGGCTAGAGAGAAATCCATGAATATCATTACCTGGTGGTTTTTTCAGAATAATTCCAGGTTAAATTTTGTCTGTAACAAACAGAGAGTGATCAAATTTTCCCACCCACAAGTTTGTATATGGGAAATTATCACACATGCATATATTATATATATATATATATATATATATATATGTAACTTTTTTTGCAAATAGTCATATTTTCTCATTACATTTACATTAGTGAAACTAATGCAGTAGTAATCTTTAGCAAGTAAAAAATTGACTATAATGAGCTGGTGGGATCATGACTAGTATTTTTCCAATTACATCATTTCTGCACACCTGCTCAAAACAAATAACCCATGGGAGATGAAAAAAATGAATTGTGCAGTTTGAGGAGTTATTTTAGATGCGAAAGTCAGTCTTTTATATTAGGGTCTGTATGGTTTGGTTTGAGGAGTAGCAGTCTTTTCATTCTGGGTTCCTGATTTGTGTGGATATTTCTGAAATATGTTTTTTCCTGGAAGCCTTTTAAAAAAGATTTTTTTTTTTATTTGTGGAATTTGGTTGTTTGTAGCAGTTTGGTGAGCAGACGTTCGCTAGGTCACTGTGAGAATGAGACTGGGGTCCTGTTCTAACATGTGTCCCTGTCTTTGCAGATACATTGTGTTGACCACCTCAGCTGGCATCATGGACCACGAAGAAGCCAGACGGAAACACACAGGAGGGAAAATACTCGGATTCTTTTTCTAAACATGTAAAGAGACCTTGCAAATAAACCAAATAATACCAAATGGATTGGTGCTCAGTCGTTTGTCCATATTAACCACAGAATTGTGGTTTGGATAAGATGTTGTTATCTCAGAATAACCCATTTAATGGAGACTCTGTCACTCCCAACCTATTAGCATAATTTAAGAAATGCCTCCATTATAGGGCATCAACATCTGCTCTTTGGATTTTACCTGGACATGTTAAGTTGTCTATTCAAGGTAACAGGAGAACTGTTTGTGAACTGTGGGGTTTGTTCAGTATTTTACCACCTTGCTACTTTCACAAGTCCTCAAATTAAGAATTGCTTTTAAACACTACTGTTGCGATAACTTGAGCATCTCACACTGCTGGCCCTAGTGAAATTTTTCTTTGTATGTTTGTCTGTGCCTTAAATCCTCTCCAGACACGCTTAAAATAGTCAGTTGTGATCGTGGAGGGCTCTCATTGTTGAACGGCGAATGAAAATTGTTGTGTTTTATTGAATGGCAACTTAATGAAAATTAAGTACACAGCGGTTGATAATGATGGCCCTGATTTTGGGGTTCAATAAAACAAGCTAAATGAGGTGAAAAAATTTGAGATCCATTTGAAAGACAAGTGCCATATAGGACTTACTGCTACGGCAGTGGTATTTCTGAATTTGCAGGCATTCTGCTGTGGTGTAATGAGAAGGAAAGGATGGCCATCAGTCCCTCCTCAAACATCTTTGGATCTGATAATGTGAATTTGCAGTTGAAAGGGCTGGCTGCCAAATGGGATAATGAATACTTACGTTTTAATTTTCACTTTTACAATGTGAATATCAAAGCAATTGCCTTTGCCCCCAAGCACAGTAATAATTACATGCTGTGATCCGGCAGGTAACAGCTTATAATGCATGGTTGCAATGTAATTAAAATTAAAGTTGCGAAGCCACACACATTTAATAAAAAAAATGTGACAAAAACAACAGCTTTCTGTAATTAAGGTCTTTCCAGGGACAAGGTTGAGGAAACTGTTTGGGGTCTGAGGCATTGGGAGATTGTGACGCTCATCTACTTTAGTTCTGTTCGCTGAATGCAAATCTCTGCTAAAGAATCCAGTTGTGTGTATAAGGCTGCAGTGGCAGGAAGTCTGGAAGGCAAAGAGCAAGTAGAGTGTGGGAAGACCCCGTCATTCCTTCTGAGGCTGCTCAGGCAAATCTTCAAAAACCTCAAACGCGTAGCTTTTCCTGCCAGAGCAGATTGTGGGTGACCACGCAAGGCAATAATTTCATTCAATATTCAGGTAATTGTTTAAGATTTCATTTGCACTCGCATCCGCACATTTTATCACATGACTGTCATATAGGGTGAAATCTCTTGGTACGCTGCTGCATAGATCCTCTGTAGACCTGAAGTGGTGCAGGTTGTGATAACATGCTAACAACGTAAATAGACGCCAGCCAACTTTCCTAAGTCCACTCCTCCTCAGTCAACATTTTATTTTATGTGGTATAACAACCTCAGGTAATATTTACTGAAATCTGGCTTTCCGTTTTGTTGCGGTCATGAGATCCTGCCGAATCGGCCCCCTTCAGAGGTTTTCGTTCACACTCTGCGCCCTTCTATGCAACAGTGTGGTCACAGCCCTCTAAAGGTGTTGAGTGGTGTTAACTACCACTGGGAGTATGATTAAAAGAGATGGGGGGAGGATGAGGCTGCTTAGAAGTCTTAGGACTCCACAGGAAGCACAAGATGTAGATGTGCAGACCTGTGGTCTGTTTTTCCTGCCTCAACATGTACTCAGTACAAAGCATGATGGCGTCACAGAGAGTGGCAAGGTGCATGTTTTCTTCTCTTGGTTCCTCTGTAATGCGCTTAGTCTGTCAAACAGCAAACATGTAATTTCCACCAAGTACATTGAGCAAAAGGCAAATGGCACAGTTTTTTTTCCTTCTACACTTCTTATCCTTAAGGTTTCTGTTAAGAATGGCAATGTCACATCATTGTTCCTCCAGATCAGGAGAACAGAATTATAAAGCAATTAAGCAACACAATACCACTAACACAGAGAACTTACAGCAGTAAAGGGATCCCGCTCGTTAATATGTAGAGATTGCCGTCTATGACAGAAATAAACTCCACTTTAATTAAAGTGGTAATTGCCCGGTCCTCCCCTCCCATTCTTTTGCCAGGCGTCGTTCTCAGGGGTAATGGAGAGGAATCCCAAAGAAAAAAGGTTTATCAAAGTGAATGCTAGACAGACAGTAAAATTTAGAAGGCATATCCTCTAAAAATGACTAGCATGCATTGTGGTCACAGGGTTTTTCTGCATTCAAATTCCATTTCTGGTTTACTGTAGCTTTTAATGCTAATGTTAGATTTAAAGTCACGCTTAACTGCTGTTTTATAATCTGCATGTGAATATGTTAATTACTGTCCCTATAAGAAATCATTTTTAGCCTTATCAAGCTTCATGACCTTGTAGGAGCCAAGACGCTATAGGCAGGAGAATGTCACAGACTGTAGCGTACTAAACATTAAGTTTTGCCATGGAAATGTTCTCTTTCTCAAGGTTATTTTACTTTTCTGACCTCACTGTGAAGTACAGACATTCCTGGATTTGTAATGAAATAATAATTAAGAGGCTGGTTTAGTGAAGTTAAATAAATATATGTATATATTTATATATCAGTTGTTGCTCTGTAACCTGAATGCTCTGGTATGCTCTTGGGTTCTGTTTAAATATGCTAAATCTGCTGAGGAAATTTACATTTACATTTATTCATTTGGCAGATGCTTTTATCCAAAGCAACTAACAATAAAACACAAGCAAAGAAAAACCATACAGAGTCAACAATATTAGAAGCACTGCATGACCAAGTTTCAATGGTTGGCCAGGCAAGGTACAAACTAGAAATGAAGTCTCAGCTCAGGAATACTGTATTAAAAGATGATTTGAATTAAACGTCTTGAATCACATGGACCTGGTACACATATAGATAATAGATATGTGTTCTGAGGAGTTTAATTCTGAAAAGATTGTTTTACACTTAGCTGTTATATGCACTGCTCCAAGCCATGCAGTCCAATAATGGTGTGGAGATACTCAATCAAGTTAATAGAATACTCTTTGATGTTGAATATGACAGCATACTGAATCCTCCCAGCACTTGCATTTATTGAATTGGTCTGCTACACAGGGTGGTACAATATCTGGAGCAAAGAGAAGAGAAAAACACTAAAGTCCAGCAGAGAAGGTCACAGACACACAGAGGAAAGCAAAGGTATGTTTAGCAAGCAAAAATAACACAACATCCAGCTCCTGTAACCTAACCCCAATCACAGCTTGATCCTTTGACTAGAACATGTACTGGACCTTGTATTTTTGACTGGAATGTCTGCTTGGACTTGACCTCTTAAATGGAACTTGACCTGGGATCTGAACCTTTCTTAATAATGCTAAAGAGACTGAAATTATACGTGTAAGTTATGCAGCACACATTCTTGAATTACCACCAGTGTTTTATTGGTCTGCATTACTCCTCCCGCAACACTAAGATAAGCCTTGACTACTTGCTGAAAATGATTTTATGAGCTTAGTTTTAATTAGGAATCTTTTTGTAAGGGAAATTAGCTATTTGTATTCTGTGCTGTAACTCCCATTACTACATAAGGGCATCAGCCAAATAAATGAATGAATGGATCATTAGTAACAATACTACTACTGCTGATAATAATAATTCATATGCTATATATTTTTTGCTACATTAATATTATTGATTGGCCACTGCCATCTGCCAGAAGTCAACTTCAGCTTTTGTCCAGGGCAATTTACAACATAATCATTTTTCCACATTCTGAAAGCGATTTCACAAACTCCAATGTGGTAGAAGTGAGGAAGTCCTTTAGTGACCTGAGGGATGACCTCCATTACGTTGCACACAGCAACACCTATCTAGAGGGGAATGATTGTCTCCCATAAGGATACAAACTAGCCTGACAGAAACATCTTGTATCCATTATCACAATGATTATTGTGACTCTTCTAACATTAAACATCCTTGCTGTCCTCTACGACTCAAAGACATGGACCATGCCCTTAAGAAACTTCTCTTTATTGGATACTACAGCTATATCACACTTCAATTCTAACATTGAGCCAGAATGGTTGTTAAATGAGCATATTAACCATTCTGTGCGTTTTCATGCTTTACCTGAGCTAGTAAGAAAGCCCAGAGGCTCCTTACTTCAGGACAAGAGCCAACCCCTACGCAGCAGATTACACATAATTGAGGCTGATCTTAGAATAGCCTAACAGTAGACCCTGTGCATTGGACAGGTGGAGGCATCTTGGGTCCGAGAGTGCCAGAGGTGTTTCCGGGTTTATGCATCTGAGCTCTTTATAACATAATTGAATGAATTATTCTGCTAAATGAATGCAGGTGACCAGAAGCTCAAGGCACTGGGCCTTTTACCCTTCAGATTTAAGCACCTGCATTAATTTAGCATAATAACTTATTTGATTATGTAATTAACAGCCTGCTTGGAACAAAAACCAAAAATATCTCCTTTCTCCTCTAAAAGATCTACCTTTTTGCCTGGCACCTTAAAATTACTGTACATCTGTTGACAAGATGGTTACAGACCTGTCAAGTCAAAAAATGGATCAATTCAAGTTGATTGAGCACGTTTGGCCCTTTTACTTTAATGTTTTTTTTTTTTTTTTTGCAATTTTGCAATGGCTTTTTATTACATCTAAATGTATTTATTCCAGAAGTATGTGATTGCTTTTGTGTCATATCACAGTATATGAATATGTTTTTTTAATGACAGGTTTGTGACAATATTATAGGAACATTGCACTTGCATTTAACCAGATTTTAATAGCATGGTGAGTTTCTAATTCTGTTGTAATTGCTACAAAATGAAGTGGCATGAGGGCACTTTGTAGGGACGGTTATGCCCACACATTACCATACTGCCAGATTTAACCCCAGCTGTAGAAATCCACACAAATTTGGCAAGCTGTGTGCATGTCGCTTGCTTTGTAGCCTGTCCATTTGCACACATCAGTGATCATGGGCTTCCATTTAATTCAGTCTCTCATACTGTGATGCAGGTCTGGATTAATGCTATAAGCCTGTTTCTGCTTTATTTTCTCTCAATGTTGCCTGCAATTACTGAATTTTCTGTAGCATTCCTCATGACATGGCTTCCATTGTATGCTTCTTACTTCTTCCATTGTGGGGTCCTGTAATTTCAAACCATCTCTTCTCCCCATTTTTGTATCCATCATATGCTGTATGTAGCCTCCTCTTGATGTACCACATCTGCACATCTTCTAATCTGCTCAGCACAATTTTGCTGTCTAGCTTTTGAATCCACATAGAGAGACAGACCAGATGTAACACTTTGACTGAGGTATTTCAGTGGCCAGGAGGGATTTCTAATTTTCAGTACACATTCTGCCCAGTACCTAGTTCACATTCTCTGAAATATCCCCTTGGATAATTCTCTCTTCCATCTAATCTCTGTTGTTTATTATATCCGAAATAGGTGGACAGAGATAAAACAGACCATGGGACCATGGATCATTACACGGCTGCAGAAAACTCATTTTTTAAATGTGAATGCTAAAATGCTATATATTTGTATTCTTTTACCGGGGTTTTTAATTTTTTAAATAACAACTAAACTGTGCAGCATCCTTTAACATGTAAAATATTATCGTATTGCCTCCATTACCTGCTTAGGGTTCAGTGGCAATATGTAGATTTACCAAGAGAGCATGCAGAATAAGTGTATATTCTCTGTATTCATGGACTTGTGGTTTTACCCTAGGGCTTGCCTTGGAGTTTGTGATGAACTTCATGCGCTAAGGCTCCAGTAATGCATTGCTCCTCTAGTACAATATGTAGGGTAAGTGCTCTGAGACCTGATGTCTCCCACATTGATTCACAACGCTAAGCACTGTGGCTTCTATGTGGAAACCACAGGCCCTTTGCTGCTGTTAACTCTGCTGTGGAAGGTTCAATCTCTGTTTCTCTGCAAAAGCTCAGAGAGACAGGGTATGGTCTTCCGTACCGCTGAGCAGTGTCTGTGCATCTGTCCCTCTGTCTAAGTGAGACTGAGCAGCACCAGCGCTAGGACACTGGCAGGGACTCCATTGAGGATTGTTTTGGGGCAGAGCCTGCCCCATATGTCAAGGAGAAGGCTGCTTTCCCAGTACCCTTCACTTTACCAAGACAATGAGGCACTGTTTTTCAAACAAACGGCATAGATTAATATTAAATTTATAAACACATCTGGCCTCTCTGAGAAAGTGTTGTTTTTCTGTCTCTCTCCATCCTCCTGCATTTTCTGAAAGAGAAATGTGTTGGGATGTGTTAGATACGTTATGGTTAGAGTCCAGGACTCTGGACCTGAGCCTGAGGGTTTGACTTGTACACTTGAGCAAAAGATGCTTAACCTCACCTGCTCCAGCAAGAGTCCAGCAGTATGAGTGGATACCGTGACTTGTATTTGATCAACACAGTGAGTGGTGAGAACTGTCAGGGTACTAGACCTGGATAAATGGGTCTGCTGAGAAAAATGATGTACAGATTTACACAGACATGACAGACATTTCCAATCTTCACCAGCAGGGGATGCTGTACATAAGCTTTGTTCTCATTCAGGGTAAAAGCATTATAAAGAGGTGACAGACACAGCTATGTGTTTCTGGGCCTCCTCTCCAGCACCCACTAAGAGCCAGGACCTTGCCTGATGGAAATTAAACCTCCAAAGAGCTGTTAGCATGTAGGCTGTCTGTTTTTTTCTGTCTGTGGCATTAGAAGCTCTTTGATGCATGGTTATTCATATCCATTTGATATGAATACAGTGAACACAATGGGCTGCGTGGGCTTGTGGTGAGGCAGGCTGGAGATTTGATTAACTCTCCCTCTTTCATTATACCTGTTTGATGAGAAACAGTGCTGCCGTTGAGGGTAAAAAAAAAAGTGCATTAGTGTGACAGATAATAATTAGCAGAATTACAGTGTATTACTTAAGTAATTGTAACACCCTTTCAGGTGACAGTTCATCTTCTCGGCTAAACACAGATGCAGACAGTCGTGTGCACACTTATTCACCCACCTTGCTAAAGAATGCCCAAGTTAATGCGAGACTAGTGCATAATCATGTATGCATCCCTTTTTTAGAAATTCACACCCAATCGAGAATGTAGCAGAGGTACGTGAAAATTCACCTGTCAGCCCCTCAGACGGTGCACTAAGTAAAGCCATTCATTTGTAAAGCGCCAACACTCTCCTGCTCCATTGTCACTGGAGCAGAATATATTACAAAGAGAAAGAGGCCTTTTACCATAACTGTTTAAAAACGGCACGGCAGTTTGGTAGCTCTGCTGAACACATTTCATTACTACAAGGCTGGAATCACGGTGACTGAACCCATAACAGTCTCAAAGCTCTTGACTCGCAATACAACAAAATAGCAGGTTCTATTACATCCAGTCATTCATGTGACCTCAGGGCTCCATATAATAACTTTTTATATTGTGCATTAAAAAAAACATATAACATCAGTTTGATTTTGCGCCGGTAAAGACAGTAATCAGATCCTGTCCATTGCCGCTGCTGGCTAAGCAGTTGTTTGATGGGTTTTCGTGCTCAGCACTCTGGGCTGTTGGGCTGTGCGCTGCCACGTGTGCCAGGACTGAGAGTGGCATCTGCATGGGGCAGAGGAGCATCACTGGCGCTCCCAGTGCAGCAGCATCCAAGCTCTGTGATTGGAGGGGTCAGAAGCGCTGATGGGGGTGGGGTCTGTTGTGCTGATCTTGCCATGTCCATGATGTAGAGTTCCCTAATGATCCAGAGCAGGGACAAAGCCATTCCGGCTTTTCCTCCTCCGAGGTAGGACGCCATATGGCTGCAATTTGTGAGGGGGAAGGTGGGGTGGGGGTGGGTGGGGTGATGGAGACAGTACAGTAGTCATTTATCAAGCTAAACCTTTTGGATTCCGGTACAATACATATTATATCTTACTGTCATCAAATTTAATACTGGAAATACAGGGCCCAATTGTAATCACTGGTGAAGGTCTGCATTTACAATGCATTGTAACAACAGCAGATTGAGAAACAGCTGGACAAGATTGTCTGTTGTTGTTGTGAAATAGTGATAGACAGCAATGTGAGGTGGTGGATGTGCAATAATGGTAACCAAGTCTCATGCAGTATGTTCTACAGTTTATGTAAATACAGAATTTGTATTTTGCCCTTGATTTTATTCTCTTCTTTGACAGAGGGACACGGGACAGCAAATGAATTCATTTGCAGACATCTGCAACCGCCTCAGTGGAATATAATTTAGTGCTTGTAGACATAAATATTCAAATATCTTCTATTTGTTAGTGTGACAGACTCATAACTAGATAAATGAAGTACAAATGTGTTGTAGGACTAAATGGAAATGAAATGTGAGGAGGTGTTACTATAACAAACCAAATAGCTGAAATTGGGCCATGTAGAATATTGAAACATTGCATACTATTAAATTAATATGTTGAAGAGACTAATAATGTTATCATGAACAGCAGAGGCAATTTATCACATTTATATGAATAGTGAAGAAAGCTAACGTATTGCCATAAAAAAGGAAATGCCTTACTATTTAGCATAATTAATGAGTTCCTGTCAGTGAATATGAAGACCTCATCTTCAGAGCCATATGGAATATACTGGTATTTGCAAATGATTAAAATGTAACTGAATGTCAAAAACCTAGTATAGGGTTATTGCACATGAAAGGGAGTATAGTAGACTCGTGAGAATGTGCTTGGAACTGTTATTATGCACTTAACTGGAGTATGCACATAACAAGAATAAGAACGATTAGCAGGATTAAAATCAGGTGCATGTTATGCAATAAAAGGGAACATGTAGTTAATTGAGACTGTTGGTCTCAACCAAACAGGATAACATAACTGAATTGGCAAAACCATTTAGGAAGTACTAGCTCTTCTGTCAAAGCATACCTAAAAGGATTCATCACAGAGTTTCAAACTGAGACCCCTGTCAATGTGAGAATATTCATCAGTTTGACAGTTAATTCATTACTTATCTCACACCTGTTAGTGATGCCAATATAAAAGGTTTATATGCAAGTGTTGTTCATGAGTTTGGTGGGAAGACTGCACTTGGTGGAATGAGAAGGGAATGGTTTTCCAAGTGGTAGTTAAATATGTGTTCCCTTCCCCAAATGTAGCATATGATTGCCCGTTTTGCTAATGCAAATGTTTTCAAACTTCCATACATCTTTTAAGCATTTTAATAAATGTGGATTTTGTGTTCTCTGAAATATGTTAATTGTCTTCTGGCCTTGTCACGCTGTCCTTTTGTTTTTCCTTGACCCCGCATGTAGGACTCTGGGTTTGTTCTGTCTTCACTGCACTGAGCTTACAAAACATTTGAGATGCAGCGACTGTATCAACTGTATTTCCTGTATCAACAGAACCCATAATTAATGATTCTGCACACCTTCCTCCTTTATCTGCAGTTTTTAAATGAACTGCTCATATAAAAACAAACATTGCACTGCAAGCTGTATTACAAACACTGCCATAGCTGAGCCTGTCTGTGGATTGTGATCAGCATCACATTTGGAGATTATAGTGATTACTGTGCTTTGTTTACCCACTGTATGCATTTTCAATAATGTGCATAGAAGTGTATACAATCTTGTCAGGAGAGGGAATAGAAAAAAGTTTAGACTAATATGTTAATATGTCATAATGCAGACAGATGGTTTGGAGGAAGTGCGTGAAGGAAGGGCAATGTGTTTTTCATATATGCATATATGTTAGATACTGAGTATATATAAAATACTAGAATTGTATTCAAAAGAATTGTATCACACTGTTCATGCACATTTTTAGAAAATTAAAGCATGCAGACATTTATTAAAAGCATTTGTTGCAATTTATAAGCTGATCATTTTTGACTCACTTGAGTGACTTTGTTGCATAAGTGTTATGTCACCTCATTTGTCAGAGAGATGGTTGGGCACATTTAATGAGCTGAATTTCAAACCTTGTGAAAAACAAAATCACAGATAGCAGCCAGCATATCCTGTTTTTCAGGAGAACAGTTTCTTTGTGCCATCTGTATGTTTGGAGACTGGAGCAAGTGCACTGTCACTGACCATTTAGCATAAACCACAACCAGCAATCACTAACCAGGCAAGAGGCTCAGGCTCAAATTAACAACGTTAAATAGCTGCATTTTGAGGAAGAATTTCTGAGAAGGGTCATCAAAAATCTGTTGTTTCTAGTAATGTAAGAGCCTTCCCATTTATCTGTTTGAGATGAGATTGTGAGCTGAGGTCTTTCATATGACTTTCATTTTGGTACTCGTTATTAGCCCTACATCTTATTGCATTAATTGCACTTTTTGCATCATAAAACCATGCGTGTTGTCCTGTTATTTCCCATTACATTCGTCTGACATTGCCATTCAGATGCCTGCTAATCTGACTTGCAAAAGGAAGGCCCAGCGGTGCTGTAGAATGTAGATTTAATGAAGGCAGTCTGGTATCCTGTATTACTCTCCCAAATCCAGCTGCCCCGCTGCAGCGATGGTCGCTGCTCCGCAGGGAGGTAATGGAGTGTGAGAACCTGGGGCCTACGCCTCGTCCATCAGGGCACCATATTGACGGGATTAGCGGTAATAAGCTCACCCAAGCCGTGCGCGCAGAAGATGAGCCAATTAGCGCGGTGGCACCAGAAGGGCAGGTGACCATACTCTAACAGCACACACCGGCGAACGAAAGAGCGGTGGATTAATGACATCTCTTGCCTGCAGCCAAGCCAGGCCCACCCCACCCCAGCCCGGGAGCTGCGTCTCTCTGATGGGGTGTAGAAGGCAAACAGTCAGGGGAGAGAGAGGGAGAGCTTTTTACATAGATTGAGAGCCTAAAGGCACTTTGCTCAGCTTGGTGCCGTGTCTGAGATGGGCAGGGAAATGAAACGAGAGTCCCCATATGAAGCATGGACCTTCATTTCACACCCTGGAAAAGCATGTGACACAACCATGTGATGAAGAGGGGGGGTGAGGGTGGATACACCAAATCATTTTAGAAGCTATCTGCCATCAAGTGATCATTATTTTAATATATACATTTTCTGTAAGCAAATAGAAGTAGTTAGGTGCTATGCCTTAGGCAAGTTCAAGAAGGGGTATCTCACGGTGAACCAGTCTAGATCAGACTCTGGGGACAAAAGGGAGATATGAAGAGTGGAAAACCATGTAAAGATCAGTTAAACCAACAGAAACTACACAAACATCATGACAGCTGAGAGTCTTCTGAAGCATCGAAGTAACTTGTACAAAAAATGTAGTATCATTTTGGCCTGTCTGCTTTTCCTTGAAGGTGGCCCAAATCCCTGAAGCAAAAATAGTTGCAATACCTCATGCGAAGGCCTGGGGGCAGCGATGACTTCTCTATGGCCTCAGTCAAATTTTCAGACATGCTGGGATAGCCAGGCCTTTTATGTATTCTACAGGAAAGACTTAAACACTAATTAAGATTGATTCAGAGATAGCAGAATTAATACTGAAATGGTGGAATGGGCCCAAATGAAAATTGCCCCAGTATTGCAAACCTAATTCTTCCTCGTGTCTTCTATCTATCAATCAATCCGCACCTTTCCGAGGACAAAAAAAAAAAAAAAACAACAGGATTCTTCAGATGAACTCAGCATTTTACATCTGCAGAGACACCTTTAAGACCAGAGCTATGTTTATGAGCTTCCTGTTTGTCTGCACCTGCTTCTTATCCAGGGAGACAGGTGTTGACAGTAACGCATGGTGCTCTGAACACCATAATCTAATTCCAGATGTAAGCGAACGATTTCACAGCATGCTGCAGCAGAGGTAGCAATAAGGAATCGAGGGACACGGGTTTATGTGGTTATCAAGGGAGCTGTAAAATGTATAGCGATAGAAAATGAATCTGGAGGTAGCTAGGTCTGCTTTCCCACCCAATGGATTCAAAAATCACGTGTTAAAATCACAAGACAGGGTTCAACTTTTCAGACACTAAAAAACCTCTCTCTGTGTTACCATTTTCCCCTGTCTCTGGGCGTGCGTGCTGAGTGTGTGCGCAGAGTTTGTTTTGGGAAGAGCTGAGGCTCGGTATGATGGATGGGATGTTTAGGAAAGCTCTGAATTTATGGACGTGACTGTGGCGATCCATCCTGGCGGCAGGCTATCCTCAAGGGCACATCCCTGGGCCTGATCTGGAGCCAGGCACTCTGGGGACGCCTAACTTTTCTGTCATTCAGTTAGTGGCTCAGGCATAAAGGATTGACTGAAAAAGGCTGTTTCCACATTTCTGTTTCACTAATGCATGGGAAATGCAATTCTATCAATGGGCACTGGTTTAGTCTCAAATGATTGTAGTTACAAGGGGCACTATGAATTAAAATTGATCATTAACAACATACATAGTAATTTTAATGTCAGCAATGGCAAGGAAACATTTATTATTTGTAATTGTCTTGTCTGAATAACAAAAATACTGCTGCATAGAATGAGTAATGTAGTATAAACTAAACAGCATGCATTATAGTGCATCCAGATATAACGTAAATTGTATATATATATGAAATGTATATGTGTTATAAACAATTTAGTTTTACTGCCAATGCAGTATGTCAATCTGATAAATGGTTCCTTATGAGGAAAACTTTGGTATTACTCTGCCTTCTCCCTCGCTCTTGCTTGCTCTGTTTCTTTTTTAAAACAAGCTGTACATTAATAAAATATGGGACATGCAAGTCCCCTGTACCCACTGCGCAATGAGAACATGCACTCAGAAAATGGTGATCTCATCCCCAGCCCACTGCCGCATTGCTTGTCACAACCAAATGCTGTGGAATGATAGATCATCCATCCAGACTTTATTTTCTTGTGAACTGGCACAAAAAATCTAGGCATCTCTATAGGAGCCGAATTCATTGATTAAGTAAAGATTACTTTCACCCACACTCACACTCTCGATAAATCCCTGATTTAAATTAGAATTACCAGAGATTACACACTGTTTGTCAAACAAATCTCTCCTTCTCTCTCTGGCTGGAAGCCTGCGACAGGAGAGCAGACAAAAAATAAAAAGGTAAAGCAGAAATGATGCACGTATCTTGTGGCACTGTTTATCTGGTGCTTTATGCACATAGCCAAACCAGGGGCCAGAGCTGGATATGATGGAAACAGAGGAATTTGAGAAGCACAAGATGGATGTTACGATCTGCTACTGCAGATAGAGGACTGACAAAAGTCCCTGCTAAGGTGCTGTCTTCCACACACAGAGACACTAATCATCCTTATCTAGGGTGATTTACATACGGTACCTTACATGTTGCCCATCTGTTTAGCTTTACATTCAGTGATTCAATTCGGGGTACCATACGCAAAAGTTAAACAGCACTGTCTCACCTGGGTTTCAAACCTGTAATCTTCCTGTCACATGTCCAGCAGATTAACAGCCATCAGGCGTATGAGTCCTGTTTTACATATCTCAGGTATCCCTCTCACAAATATAATTTTTGAATCATGCTTTTTAGAATATAGATAGAGCTTCAGAGGAGATGGCTCAACAGATTCTGCTATTATCAAATGGTAATTTAATGAGATAACATCCACTCTTCCCACAAGCGGATTTTCCCCACTGTCCTGATGCTCACCAATTTACTTTCATATACCAACAATTTGCAACACTCATAATTGAAATTAATATTAAAGTCCTTATTAATGTGATATAAATCTCCCCAAAGAATCTATATTCCATCAGTTATTGGTATGCAGTATTGATCCTTGATGCATATGGAGTTATAGGTAGCTTGATGGGCCTTGAATTCACTCAATAAAGACATAATATGTGTGTAAGATGACAATTATGATCATAAAATTAAATTTCCATATCCTTAATTGGCATGGAAGAAGAGGGTAAATTTAAAAACTGATTTCACACGGCAATAATATTAAAAATAATAAAATGCAAAAACACCAAACCACTTGCATATTCTTTTAAAACCGTTCAGGTCATGGCAGCTGATTTTCATGAATGGTAAGACATTGAAGATGACAGCTAATATCTTTCCATTCTCCAAGGGGTTCCACCTCAGCACAGCTGATATAAAATGCTTGGCAAGGTTTAAACTTTTGATGTATTTCTACAATATTTATGTTATTTTTTGTAGCATTAATAACCACAACACATCAACATCTTCCACACTCTGGGTTTGATAATATTTGTGGAAATATTCAAGTTTCTCAGAAAATTGAAAACACACTTTATATTTAGATCTGAGTTCAGTGTGATATGCATTTCCCATTTTTTTCCTGATATGATAGAGGGAGTCACCTTGGCCACTTGTCACAATGGCTTACTGTTATTAGAGCTGCAATATGAAGTGGAACAGAGGGCAGGGCAGGCATCGTCTGACAGATCTTTCCTGCTCTATATTCTGTTTAAAATATTTACTTACAAGTTCTGCGTTTCCTTTTTTGTCCCCAGGGCACGTTAAATATTTTGGTTTCCAAAATGTGTGTGCGCGCGCTGTGTATATACTATATATATTCTGTATAATGTATTATGTATATTACATAAATACTGTATATGTATACAGTGTGTATGTATGGATGGATGTATCGATGTATGTACATCATGTATGTAAGTGTATATTGTAAGTATATATATGTTTATAAGAAAGTAAAATTTACAACATACACAAATGCTGGAAGACACCTCTGGTCATTTACATTTTATCGTTTTGGAGAACATATATTTTGATGATATAAGTAACCACAAACACTGCACCTCTGATGAGACAGTCGCTGCACTCGCTGATAACGGCAAGTGATAAAAAAAAGGACTCATACACGTAGCCTACAAATAATGCCCGAGTTCTTAAGATGCTTGTGCTTAGCTTGTCATAGTTACCGGTAAATTAGACTACTTTCAATGATAATACAATTTAAAAAGATTGTAAATCATAGCATAGACGCAGTTAGAAATTCTGTTTTATTGACTGCGCAAACATTCGCGACGTGCTGTCGGGTTGCAGGAAGCCACTGGGAAAATCTCCGAAAAGAACTTAAAGGGAAGCGCTTGGCTAATGTTTAAAGTGAACGACGGTGCATGTGTGCCTAGGGAGCTATTTTTCTTGGAATTAATACAATATACAGATGGTAAACACACACTATTGAGAAAATTAACTAGCTGTTTGAGTTACATTAAAAGCACACTGCCAGCTGCACTTTGTCGATAGCACGTGGAGCCTTCGAATATATATTTCTCTAAATCAGGTGGCAGGTGTATTCATCACAAGGTATGTAGTCTGTATGTCTCATTTATAATAATATGCGCGACCTTAAATATAAATTAAAAGAAAAAGAAAAAAATTACAAATGTGAAAGAATGCATTGGCGTCATGACATTCCTTCACCTCCCAGCCCCTGCAAATATAGACTAATAACTAACATTTTTGGTTACTTTAATCATCAGTAATCAGTAATCAAAGCCTGTCTACTACCTGCTTTATTAGCTGCGAATGTTTGAATTATTAATGTTGTATACAATATTACACTATTATAAATATAGCGCACCAGTAAAAATAACGTTAACTTGAATTTTAGCATCCTTATGCACAGAGTGACTGTAAAGAAGACTTGCTGTCTAGCTAACTAGCAACTGGAGATTTACAGTTGTTCAGTGGCTGGTAGCAGGTTGGTGTCATTGACGATTTACGTTGCGTACTTTTCGTGAGATAACTGCTTGGAATGTACAGTTACTAATCTTTCAGAATACTCAAATATTAATATGAATATTCAAAATACAGCACATTGCATAGATCTAAGAAGTCAATGTACTTGTATTTTAGCCGTATTTGCTTGTAACACAAATGTTCAATGATACAGGCTTAGTTTAATTTTAGAGACAGAGATTGAAACTGTTGATGTAAAATAGGGAGAACATTAGAGGGAAAAATAAGTGGGAGTGGTTGTAGGAGTGTGCTATAGCAACTTGCTAAGAGACAAGAAAGATTTTAGTGCAGAGAAACTGGTTATTTCCTAGTTCATTGCAGATGAATAGGTAAAAATTATGGAGGATGTTTCATTTATATTTTCCCCACACTAGTGGATGGCTGTTTCTTTGTTCTCTGATAATGAATTCAGCATAGTATAAGGATGGATAATGGCAGTGCAATCATAAATATGATACTAGTATTCTGGGACATGAATACAGTGAGGCTGTAGGCTTGAATTAAGTGCATTGTGATTATGAGGATCATGAATGTTTTATCCACTGATTGTGAGGGCAGTGCCCTGTGTCTGTGAAGGCTGTGCACAGTAGTTATGAGGGTAGGACACTGTGATTAGGAGGGCTTTGTACCATGGTTATGAGGGTAGGGCACTGTTGGTGAAGGCTAAGCACAGTGGTTGTGAGGGTAGTGCACTGTGTTTATGAAGGCTGTGTGCAGTGGTTATAAGGTTAGTGCACTGTGTTTATGAAGGCTGTGCACAGTGGTCGTGAGAGCAGTGCACAGCGTTGCTGAATGCAGTGTAGTGTGGTGATGGGTAAAAGCGGAGCACTGGTGAGAGCAATGATGAGTAGCTCACTCCGTGTCCCAGGGTGACGTGCCACGTGCTGCGGGAGAGCCGCAGCTGGGGGGGGGGTGCAGGACGACTGGCTCAAGGAGACGGCCACAGCTGTGTTCCCTGGGGGGTGTCTGTGTGTACTGTACTGACAGCCGCCTCAGGCGTCGCTTCCTCCCCCAAAGCCCCTCCTCCTCCCTCTCTCTGTATATATTCGCTTTATTTAGTTCAACCAAAGTCATAGTGGAGATGAACTGATCACTCAGTGTGTCTTGGGGCTTGTTATCTTGAAAAACCCGTATAACACACCTGCTTTCTCAGAGAATGTTTCCACTCCATACCTGAGCCAGTGCACCCATTAGGCTTCCACTTGTCATCTCTGTCATGGGATCATTGGACTTTTTCCCCACTGTAGACGGCCCACTGTCCCAGCACGATCTTTCAACTGAATAAGTCATATATTGTCTAAAAATTTTTTTTGAGCATTAGAAGTTGAGCCTCCATGCATCTGAATATGCATGGACAATAAGCAGACATCACTTTGTTCTACTTCTCATTCACTAAAGGTTACATACACATAAGGAAACATATTTATCAGACCTTTTAACAATTGAGTCTTACCTCAACCACCACCAGTGTGGTGCCCCACCAAGAGGATGGATGGCAGTGGTTTTGTGTTAGAATGTTCACCACATCTTGATGTGGAGAGGGAGGGATTTGTTTTAGCTAATTAAACTGGGGAATGATTAGATGACCAGATTGAAAGAGCTGGTTTTGGAATTTGGGACATAATGACAAGAAGGGGGGCAGAGCCACTGGAAGTTGTCAAATGGCACGGGGGTGTGATGTTGACCATCAATTACCCCAGCACAAGAGAGTTATCGCTATCCTCTTCACTGGTGAAAGAGCCCTTCAAAGCAGTCCTGACAAGTGTCCACAAGGGAACGTGTCAATATGCGATGAAAGTCATCGTTTTTCTGGGGAGAGGAGGTGGTAACATGTCCCAAGGTCAAGTGGAACCACTTATGACACGTTGTGAAGGGTGGCACGAAAGTTGTAGGGTGCTGTGGGGCTCAGCCAATAAGAAGAAATCTAGAGGTGTTACATATCCCCAGAAAGCATGACCACACAATCTATCATGAAAAATCAAGATAGCAAGACATCTCGTTTTGTTTTTGAGAAAAGCACATTGTTGTTACTGTGTGAAGGATTTCAGCTCGGATTTATCGCTTGATTAGCCAGCTCAAAAGCATGCTCACAGATTGCTAGAATTTATGAAGCAGTGATTTGCTTGAAAGTTGCATATATATCACAGTAAAAGACCACCCACTGCCTATCTATCACTGCCAGTGCTTAAACTATCACCGCTTGCCCCAGTGGTGAGATAAGCTCCTTTTCCATTCCCTCAGAACACTGCCTAACAGTAGGTTTCTTGGCCTTTTTAGAAGCGGGCTCTGCAGCATTTTTCCCTCCTGAAGCTTACCAATAGCTGGGATGCTTTAGTCTCTGCAACATGAAGGTCTTTTCCAGCAGAGAGAACGTTCCAGTTCACCAGGATCCATACATATGCATGAAAGTTGAGCAAATGCATTGGGCTTCATGCTGGGAAAGGTCAATTTTGAGGTAGTCATTTTCTGCGTACGGATAGGAGGAACAAGTGCATTAGAAACAGTGTGCCTCCACGGTAGATAGCTATGAGAAGAGACAGAACCCAGAGGCGAGGACAAAGGTTCCTCCTGTGTGTGTGTGCGTGTGTGTGTGCACGCGTGCGCGAGCATCGTGTCTGCAATGCATGACCACATGAGATCTTTACCTAGCACCTAACCTTAACAGATCTACAAGGAGAAACTGAAAGCCTGTGCCAGGAATTTCAGCATATTTTCCATACATTGATGGCTTTTTTGTGGTGTGTTGTTTCAGATGTACCAGTGTGCAGCAGCTAATTTTTCAGTCCATTCTGCTGTTGTATTTCTCAGCAAATACCAGAATGCGGAAGAAGCTGCACTAGCAACCTGAAATTACAGTTGCATTTATGTTCAGTACTGTCCAAAAGTTAGCCATTACAAAACTAACCCCCAGCTCCAAAGATAGCTTCCGGGTAAAGGTCGGGGGTCACTGTAATTCAAGGCTGCAATCAAGATGCCCCCTTCTCTAGTCAGCAGACACCATATTGATTTGATTAGTTGCTAATTAAAAGTAGGCAGCCTGGCCAGGCACAAGGGAGATGACTCAATTAGCAGGATGTCAGTGAATCTAATTTCCCTGGCTCTATCGCACATCTCCTCTCTAATGAATAAGGTCGAGGAAGAGGGATTCTTCCAAGGGGATCTGTCGGCTTTGAGGAGACAAACATGCAGCTCAGAACAATCAGTGCCTTAATCTCCATTTAACGAAACCTCTTTATTTACCTAACGAGCTGCCGCAGCTGATTAACGCACCGCTACCTGCCGAGTTATTCTGCCCTCAGCTCCGTTGCAGCCCCCCCTCCACACACACACACGGCTGAAGAGAGAGGGAGGATGTGACAGGAAGGCAATGCCGAGGACACACGATGTCACTCAAATGACAGGGGGCAATGGGATAGCAGCTGGTAGTAGTACAGACAGGTGTGTGTGTGTGTACATGTATGTGTTTGTGTGTGTGTGTGTGTGTGTGTGCGTGCGTGCGTGTGTGAGTATATGGATGTGTGTGAGTGTGTGTGTGTGTGTGAGAGAGTGTGTGTGTGTCTGTATGTGTCTGTGTTTGTGCAGATATGTGTGAGTATGTGGATCCAAGTGTAAGTGAGGCAAGTGAGGGAAAAGAGCACGGGAATGTGGTGCACTATGGGAAAAGCTCAGCCTTGAAGAGAAGAAGCAGGGAGTTGGTTCATGCATTTGTTTGTTTTGTTATCAGTTGGCAGCAGGAGGCTGGCGCTCTCGATCCCTGCAGCCCCTGGCATCTCTACATCTTCATAGTGAGCTCCCACACGAGCTGGGTTATTAATTCTCCCAGGTGCCTGCGTGTTTATCATGGTAACAAGAAAGTATTTCTTACAGAAACGGATTCAGATAGGAGGTTTACATCGGCTGTTGCATGCATACCCACACACGTGGGCAGCTGCCCTTCCCCCCACTTCCTCGGGCTGTGTCCTCTGCAGGACTGCGCAGCTGTACCCAGCAGCCTGAGGGGAGGTCGGGAGAGAGAGAGAAAGGGAGAGGGAGAGATGCAAGCCTTCAAGCACATATGTGGCTCTCTGTTTTACGCTTGGTTGCGCAGCTTCTTATATTTACCAGTTAACCCTCCACGCCCAAGTAAAAAGACAAACGGACATTAGGTAGGCAAGATCTCAGGAAAGCAATGTAGAACAGACTTAGGGGAATAGTTACGGATGGTGAGGGTTTGGGGTGTTCAGTTGAACCACTGGACTGAGGATGCAAGTGGATGGCGAGTCCGACGCACACTCTCTGTGTTCTATTTTAAGCTCTTTGAAATTCCATCCTCCATGTTAATTACCCCTTTGTAAGTCTTAGCCCTTGGTGGCTGTGCGTTTTGCCAGCAAATGACACCGCGGCCTGAACACGCTCAGATGGACTGTCTGCAGATGATGTGAAATGGGGAAATGACCCCGGGGTGGTTGGCATTTTGTGCTGGGCTCCACATCGTCGGGAACACATCATCAGGGTGGCCCGTCCTGATCCAGGTGGCCCGCGTGCTGCCGATGTGATGAGTTTGACACCTGAGGAGAAGATGAAAGAAAGTGGCTCGAAGGTGTCAAGGAGAAGATGACAATTTGTATTTGTCTGCCACGGTGGGTCACCGCCCTGCCCTCTAATCACAGCGTTTGAGAGGTGCACATTAAATGATGGAGTGGAATGGCTGGCTTTCTCATAGGGAGTGTGCAGCCACTGACCTCACTGGGTAATTGCAATCAATGCAAGTGGGCCTCATTCATCCCTGTCCTGTTGTGAACTGTGTTCTCTTGCCTTCCACCGCCTCCCTCGCGCTCCACCCCTTTCTCAACCTTGCCGGCTCCTGGGGGACCCTATAAATATTTAATCTGGCAGACTAATGAAGTCAATCAGCATGGAAATGGGACAGGAATCATTGTCATGCGTGTCCTCCGCCCGGTAATGACAACAAAAGCCACGGAGATAAAACCTTGTCATTCGACTGGCAGCTCCGCTGATTTCAGAGGTGACCGTTGCACTGGGCGATCTGCTGATATTTGGGCTGCCAGCTGCGTTTTATGTGTTTGTGTGTGTGTATACAGGACCCTCTGCCTTACAAAAAAGGTTATGGGTATGTTGGCCAAATTTAATCAAATTATCATCCCTAGTTTAATTTAATAGTAATTTCCTCCCTCTCTACCTTAGCTGATATGTAGGGAGTGTTCTTGCACATATTGGCAGTACTGTAATGCCAAAGTGGCTGCTAAACATCAGTAATCGTTGAGATTGAGATCACCTCCTGCAGTGGCTTCACTTTAAAGTGCTTTGCAATCCTAGAAAGGCCCTATATAGGCGCAACTCATTAGCATTATCATTTTCCTGTAATAGGATGTATAAATATGGCTGTTGTTCAAGAGTTGAACACTGTGACTTAGGTACACTGTTGTGGCAGCACGCACTGTAAATACATGATTAGAAAATTGTTCTGCTTCTGAATTGTTTCAGATGCAATGGCGGCACATGCAGATGCAAATAGACTACTTTAATATACTTTGACCTAAAGATACATGCTAACAAAAGCTATCGTATTGACACAAACAGCACGCTCTCATAGTTAGCACACGGTAATGTTGCTGAAGCTTCGCAGACACTGTGGTGTCGTACCACGTTTACTGCCGACAGGTTACGCTGCAGCCACAGGAACAGTCTCTTCTGGATCCCAGCCCGTAGAGCAGAGCCGGCTCCTGGCTGTTGCAGTGGTCAGTCTCACAGCGTGGCCTCATTGATTGTGAGTTGCGTTAACACCCTTCATCTGCAATAAGGACCGCCTTGGCAAGGTGCGCCGGCTGCCGGTGCCAGTGTCATTTCTCCCCCGGCCTGCCCTAACTGGCCCTGGCAGCAGCGCTGCGGATGGAGGGGGGGGGGTGTGTTACCGGTCCTGCGCAGACGGCGCGGCTCGCCAGAGTGTAGTGATTGTGTCTGGTTCCTCCTCACTGGCTTCCTGAGTGTGCTGAACATCTGCATCAGTTGACCCGGAGCCAGGAGAGGTGTACAGCACTCAGGTCTTTTTCCTCTGCGTCCTTGTGTCAGTGCAGTAATTTGCGATGCTTCACTCTGTTGTTTTACTGCCCGTTGAGTTTGGAGAGGCTGTTGATGATGTCTATCTTCTCTGCCCTGCTTTCGTTGGATGTGGCGTGGGAGAGGTCATGTGAGCAGCATGAGCTGCAGAATTCAGCTTGGCCACTACAGCTCAACTGATGATCTAAATCTTTCAGTGTTGAAATAATTCACTACAATTTGTTCACATAGAAATATGCTTAAATTAAGCATAAGTCACTAATGTTAAGGTGTTCAGATGACTTTGCAGTTTTAGTGTATGTTAAGAAACAATCCCTGACATGCTGTAATTATCATATAGTTTGGGCTGGAAAGGATAAAGAGAGGAAAAAAACTCAACATCAGCATCATTAGCATTTAAATAGTGGTTAATGTTAGAATGACTGGTGTGTCATTTACTGTAATTACCAGGAGTCAAATTAATTTCCTGATAGGTTTGTGAGATTTCTGCCTTCATTTCTGTTTCAGGGATTTCTGTAGAGAGAGACAGACAGAAAGAGAGAGAGAGAGGGGGAGAGGGAGAGAGAGTGTGCATGTGTGTCAGCACCATAATTAAACATCAGTATGTTGCTACTTTTATAAAGTTCAGATGGTTGCCTAACTTAAAAAGAAGCAACATTGCTTAATTTCTAATTTGCTACTTCAGTGTATTGTTTGATGAAAGTACATGGTCGGTTCAAAAGATCTAATATCACAGATTTCCTAAATATCCTAGACCCTCCTCAGACTGAATTATTTCAAAACGTGTTAAAGATCAGATATTTTTTTCAAAAATGCCAGGTCTAAACCAGGTCCCAGAAGAGCACTTGTGATTGTTATTTCAGATATCAGGCATAGACCAGACCCAAGTGTAACATTTTTTATTGTTATTTCAGTGAAATAACAGCAAGGCTCATTGTTAGTTTCTTAGTATGATTTATAAACCCCTCTCCTCTCCTAGTAGAGGTGGATTGATGATGGATTGATGATGATTGTTCATCTTGGTATTCTGTAGCTCCCAGCTGCTGTTCTCATAGTACAGTGTCACAGTTTAATGAAGAATGCAATACAATAATGCAATAATCTAAATTTTCACAGTTACAGATGTGTTTTTGTACAGGTCCTTCTCAAAAAATTAGCATATAGTGATAAAGTTCACTATTTTCCATAATGTAATGATAAAAATTAAACTTTCATATATTTTAGATTCATTGCACACCAACTGAAATATTTCAGGTGTTTTATTGTTTTAATACTGATGATTTTGGCATACAGCTCATGAAAACCCAAAATTCCTATCTCAGAAAATTAGCATATCATGAAAAGGTACTCTAAACACGCTATTAACCTAATCATCTCAATCAACGAATTAACTCTAAACACCTGCAAAAGATTCCTGAGGCTTTTAAAGACTCCCAGCCTGATTCATTACTCAAAACCGCAATCATGGGTAAGACTGCCGACCTGACTGCTGTCCAGAAGGCCATCATTGACACCCTCAAGCAAGAGGGTAAGACACAGAAAGAAATCTCTGATCGAATAGGCTGTTCCCAGAGTGCTGTATCAAGGCACCTCAGTGGGACGTCTGTGGGAAGGAAAAAGTGTGGCAGAAAACGCTGCACAACCAGAAGAGGTGACCGGACCCTGAGGAAGATTGTGGAGAAGGGCCGATTCCAGACCTTGGGGGAGCTGTGGAAGCAGTGGACTGAGTCTGGAGTAGAAACATCCAGAGCCACCGTGCACAGGCGTGTGCAGGAAATGGGCTACAGGTGCCGCATTCCCCAGGTCAAGCCACTTTTGAACCAGAAACAGCGGCAGAAGCGCCTGACCTGGGCTACAGAGAAGCAGCACTGGACTGTTGCTCAGTGGTCCAAAGTACTTTTTTCGGATGAAAGCAAATTTTGCATGTCATTCGGAAATCAAGGTGCCAGAGTCTGGAGGAAGACTGGTGAGAAGGAAATGCCAAAATGCCTGAAGTCCAGTGTCAAGTACCCACAGTCAGTGATGCTCTGGGGTGCCATGTCAGCTGCTGGTGTTGGTCCACTGTGTTTTATCAAGGGCAGGGTCAATGCAGCTAGTTATCAGGAGATTTTGGAGCACTTCATGCTTCCCTCTGCTGAAAAGCTTTATGGAGATGAAGATTTCATTTTTCAGCACGACCTGGCACCTGCTCACAGTGCCAAAACCACTGGTAAATGGTTTACTGACCATGGTATTACTGTGCTCAACTGGCCTGCCAACTCTCCTGACCTGAACCCCATCGAGAATCTGTGGGATATTGTGAAGAGGAGGTTGAGAGACACCAGACCCAACACTGTGGATGAGCTTAAGGCCGCTATCGAAGCATCCTGGGCCTCCATAACACCTCAGCAGTGCCACCGGCTGATTGCCTCCATGCCACGCCGCATTGAAGCAGTCATTTCTGCAAAAGGATTCCTGACCAAGTATTGAGTGCATAACTGAACATAATTATTTGAAGGTTGACTTTTTTTGTATTAAAAACACTTTTTTTTTATTGGTCGGATGACATATGCTAATTTTTTGAGATAGGGATTTTTGGTTTTTCTTTACTTTTTTGCCAAAATCATCAATATTAAAACAATAAAAGGCTTGAACTACTTCAGTTGTGTGTAATGAATCTAAAATATATGAAAGTCTAATGTTTATCATTACATAACAGAAAATAGTGAACTTTATCACAATATGCTAATTTTTTGAGAAGGACCTGTATGTGTTTGCATAATCCATGCTCTGAGAGCAAAAATGACATTGAATGTAACGACACCTGTAAAACACGCATAAAACCTGCAAATAAAAACCTTAATTAGGTTGTTCAATTGAATTGCACCCATCTTTGTATGAATCAATTAAATTACACTTATGAGGTCTCATGAGGAAAATCTGTTTTTCTTAATATAAATTACATGAAATTCTCCCTCAGGAAGCAAAAAGTATATCACAATTTTAAAGTCTGTGGCATGCATATTCTGCTGTTTTGATGTCAATTCATTTCCTGTACTCTCCCATTTTCAAGCCACTTGCAAGGGGATGAGAGATGGAGAGAGCGAGAGAGGGGATTGGGGAAATGAGAGAGGCAGAGTAGAAGGGAAGAGATGAGAGAGAAATAGCTCTGTGTAATTTTGATGTTAAAGTGTTTGAATCGCCGCTTCTTCAAGCCCACAGTTTCCCAGTCCATGAAGCTTTTGAGCTCAAAGAAGCTTGTAAAAAATCCTGTGACAAACTGTCATCATAGCTAGCAGTCGGTTGTTATACAGTCACATCAAAGACCTTCTCTGTTGTTGGTGTGGCGTCTCTGGGTTTGGTGATCAGTGGGGAAAAAGGAGTCAGTCTCCCCACAAAAAAACCGTGTTGATATTAAAGAGACCTTGATATGTTACTGGTTTAATTTTACTGCATGCCCTTGGTACTTCCATACATTACAAATTATACACCTGAACTCTCTGCAGCCTACACTGTGGGCATACACTGCAGTCTGGCCCCCCAAAGAAAATCAAGCTAGAAAAAACATCATTCTATAGGATTCTACATGGATGCCTTGTACCAGCTACAGGATGGCAAAGCATCAAAACAATACATGGAAAACTACAACAGATGGATCTTCCAATGAGCCGAAGTGTTGATGTGTGATTTTATCTCCACCACATATGTTAGATGTAATGAATGTGCCACTCAGTGAGGCTGCCTCTCTTCAATGTGGAAATAAAGGCTTTCTGTTTAGTTCCATCCATAAGTGGAAGACAGCCTTGATTTAACAGTCAACTGCTAAACACAAAGCTCAGCAGATTGTCATCTGCTCCATATGTTATATTGTTTTTCTCTTTGCAAATACCGTTTTTATGTGTTTTACTAGATCTTTTTTACATAATATATTTTGTTCACCTTTATTGTGCTTATTGAGTAATAACAATAACAGATAATAACAGCAACCACAGTGATGTTACGCTGCTCTGCATTCAGCAGTTTAACAGCTCTGCAGCCTACCACTTTAATGCACGCTTCTCGAAGGCTCTACAGCCAAATGCAGTACCACTGACATGCTCGAGAAATTCACATGTCCGGTAGTAGCCCTGTCGCAGGCAGTGCCCTCCGCGCTAATTGCCTTTAGATAAAGGTTGTTTTGCCAGCCGACGTCTTGGCAGTGTCCCCTCTCGGCGCGGCAGGGTCTGATGGACTGCATCTCCGGGCTCAGCGGCAGCAGGGAGGGCCTCAGGATTGATTCAGCGGCCCCCCTGAATTATGAATCAGAGCACACAGGGCTGACAGAGAGAAATTGGAACATTTGCAGGTGCTGGTAATAAAGGTCTGATAACTATCCATTTCCGCGCGGAGGGTTAATTACACCAAAACAGATAAAGCGTAATAAATCGTCCGGTGTAATTGCGAGAGCGACCGACGTGTCGTGTCCCTCATTCATCTTGCACATTTTAAAAGTCTTGGGATGAGCCCGGGTGGAAGGGGTGGGGGATTGTGTAACTGACAAGTGTTTCCGTGCTTAAGCGCCGCTGTCCAGAGCTGTCACAGGCAGGTAGGAATGACATCACACTTAGAGTGCTGTGAGTGGCTGCAGAAAAGGGTGGTGGAGCAGCACAGCTCCCACACGGAGCAGCTGCTTGGGGTGATTTCAACGCATGTGGCCGGGCTTTGAGGATGGGGCCTGAGGGGTTTATCGACAGACCTCCCCACAGGCGTGCTTGTTAAGAGATCTACTCCTCTGATTTGCTTGGGGTACAAAAGATATTTTTTTTTGCATTAGCCTCCGTATTAACCTGGCTGTGAATCTGATCTGCGGATATGGTGTTACAATTGATAGAAGTGCTGCTTGGCTAACCTCCTGCCATCTGCTGTCCTCCAGTGACATAATTTACTCCAGGTTCTCACCTCTATCACAGACTTCATTCATATTTCGATTCTTCTAATGTGGAACCCTTAACTTTAAGGATGTTATTACCATATGAGTGATGAGCGATGTTATTAACTTAATTTTCCTTAGCTTAAGAGGAAAATAGTGTTTAAATGGAAAAGCTACTTCTTTCACATTTTAAGTGGTAAAATCTGATTTTGTAAAAGGTCTGTGTGTTCCACAATCAAATTTGCAGTTCCCCAGAGGCTTTAATCTCTGAAAGCGGAGGAGTTGTTGGAGGTGGTATTGCAAGGCCCATACAGTGACATTGCATCATAATGGACAGCAATGGATTCAAATAGCAGTGCACTTTGGTGCCAAATCCTGAGCATGCATGCATCTATTAGCAGAAGACCTAGCATTCCATTCTGGAGCAGCAGTGCCCGGAATACAGCTGGCACAAGGCTGAGGCCCCACTCGACCCCGCAGCCTGCTTCTTCACTCTCTGACCTGGGCTCAGGTAACACAATCCATTGTTGATCTTTGGTGACATTTCACGAACTCATGTGCTTGCTCCCCACAAAATGTCAGCCCAGAGACAGAGTTTCCATTAACAGGCTGTGATTAAGAATTAATTGGGACATGCGCTAAAAAGGGTGATGTCACCAGAGTTATTCCGATTCATTCACCCTTGATATTTTGGCATCAGGCGTAACTGCCTAGAGCTTCCAATCAGAGGAATATTGGGGGATATAATGCTGACTTTTTGCATTACTCTTGTATTAAATTATCTAAGCATCCTTACCCATCCCCTATATACATATATGAACATATGCTTGTGTGTGGTATATGTATAAATACATTTTTTTACATCTACATTAAAAATAGAAAATATAGCAGAGAACGGAATGCCAAATGGTATATCCAAAAAAATGCTACAACCAAATAAAGTAATAAAAATATACAGCCACCAATGTTTTCTCTGATAACTATAAAGTATATAATGTCTGTAGCTATCACGTACATGTTTTGAAAAAGAAAAAAAAATGAACACGGCAGCTATCACATAAAGCATGGATTGCTGTATACATAAAGCTACACATGTTCAAATGACAATATGCATCATCTTTAGAAGATTGTCCACCCATATGGTTTGAAATAAATGATTAATTCGTCGTCAACAAACTTCCATGCCGTTTGTGTTTGTTTATATGGCCTCCTCTCTCGCCTCACCTCACTTTCCCTCTCTCTTTCCCTTCTCCGTCTCCTGCAGCTCCCGGTTCTGCCTCTCTCTCTCTCCCTGTCTGCGAGCCAAGAAGAAGCTCTGCTCTGACGGCTGGTCAGGAGGGATTTCACTGTGCGCATGGCTGCTCAGCCTTATTGTATCATTCCTCAAGAAGACACGCTGTTGTTTTAGAGTTCAGTTGGGAGCTCTCCCTGTCTCCGTCTCTTCTTCACTCTCCGCTCCTCTCTTGCTCTCTCTTACTCTGTCCATTATCTCCTGCTTTCCCCTCTCTCCCTCTCCTCTCCAGCACCCAGCTGAATTTGCTTTGAATCTGCGTCTAGCCACTCTATCAGAAACAACTGGAATCCTGGGTCTCGGCAATGACAAATCAATCTGTTTAAGCAGTCAGTTCCTGTTGGCTGTGCGGGAAGATATTATATGTTAATGGAAGATGAGATGTCTGTTAAGAGCCAGTGTGGGCTAGCAGCTGCAGTGTGTTCAGCATTGCATTGTGTTAAAAATGCTGGAATATAGTGCAAGGTCCAATTTTGTCATTGCGTTAAGAATTCTGGAATACAGTGCAATGTTCAGTTTTTTCAGTGTGTTAAGAATGCTGAGATGTAGTTTTGAACATGCCAGTTTTACAGCTGCTGTCCTTGTTCTGGCTGCATGGGGTTTTGGGTGTATGGGGTTGATAATGACGATTCCGCCACGGCAATATTATATCTGGGCCTTTGTGTGAAGAGAGTGAGAAGCCTGCCACTGTGTGTGTGTGTGTGTGTGTGTGTGTGTGTGTGTGTATGGCTGAGTTCTCTCTCAGACGGGAGGCGGAGGTTGCAGTCAGTGTGGTGTCCTTGACATGCTCAGACTCACAGCCCCACAGATTATGCCAAATCTCCCCCCTTTCACAGAGTTCCTCTTTCACTGTCCCTTTGCTCTTAGTGTTTCCCTTTGGATTTTTGTTTTATGTGGTATGTATATGCACATATTTATTTTGTTTTATTGCCTTTGCCCTGAGCAAAAATCAAACCAAACAACAGTGAAATCAAGCTGCAAGCACGGGCACTTTAATCACTCCTTTTTTGGGTCAAGCCCCAGGGCGAAAAAAAAAAATCGCCTCATTAATTCCAACACATTGTTGTACTGTAGCACATGTCTTACTTCATCAAATCAGTTATACTTACGAATTAGCATTCTGTGTGCACAACTGTTGTGCATAGGAGAGATGATGTTCAGCCTGACCGTTCGAAGAAATATGTCTTCATTGTCAGAGTGATGTATTGTGATTTCTGGTGCCATGCAAGTGCACTGCTGATGTAATAATGTTAATAACCCTTGGACTGGCAGCACTGCGGCGAGGGCATAATTCTCCCCGCGTTCTCTCTCAGTGAGAGACTGCTGCCAGTGGCAGAAGATCAATGGGGATGGTGACTTATCTTCATGGGTATTGATACTGAAGAAGACAAATGCCTGAATGTTGGGTGGCATCAACTACCTGCTTGCCCCTGTGTGATGATGTATGGACGGGTCACCCGAGTTTATGGCCGATCGCTTTGACTTGCATTGAGTAAACTGACCCGCCGCGGCCTTGAAGGCTCCTTCCATCGTCCATTACATCACTCATATGCAGTAAAGCGGAGGATTGGCCCTCTGCGGCCTGCCCTCGCTGCCTTGCCAGGGTCAGGCCCCGGGAGCTCATCTTCTGACAAATTATGAAACGACAGCGGTGCAGCAAACACTGTTCAATCACGGAGTCCGAACTCAATCTGAATCGGGGCGATGATGCTATGCTTCGTAAAAATGATGGAATGGGCAGCAAAGATGGGGGTTAGCCTCAAGACTTATGATGAGAGTTGCAGGTGTAAAGTCATAAGGGAAATGCAAGTGCTACAGTTGAAAAACAAATTATAAAAAAGTCTTGATTTTACAGAATTTGTATTTTTTTTAGCCCTCGTGGCGATTTTCAGGTTTGTCCTACAACGTGCCGCATGTAGAAAACAGAGAGATACAAACTAGATATACTGCTGGGGGGCTTCAGGAGGGAGCTGTGCGGAGCAAATTGATGCTCACAGTTCTCCTTGGATTTATCGCCGAAAGTGGCAGAAGCTGTACCTATTCCCCGGACAGCACTCTGAAAGCTGGAGTCCGTCCACCGGGTGTGGAACAGCGGCACATAAATGTCCAGGCTTAATGCAGCCGGAGAGAGGGGGGCCTCAGACGGGAGGGGGGGTGGACGGGTGAGGGGGGAGGACTGAAGATGGCATTGCATAAACCTGACAGTGCTGAAAGAGCTATTTATTCTGGCACAGTGGAAGTGCTCTCGCCAATGTTGTCTGAAGAGAGGCAGAAGTGACGCCATCTAAAATAACAATAAAAACAAGAAAACAAACACCCGAGTCTCTCGCATGCCTCTTGTTGGCACTCACAATCCCTGTACAAACAGGAAGGTGCACGCTGTGCTCTCCCCTGCAGACATGGCCCCAGCATGACCATGCACATGTGACATCATCATTCATGTATGCGCATATCTGGTTGGATGCCTGTGTTGGTGGTGCTGTTCACTGATATCTTCAGGCATTCCAACTACGAGTAACATTTAAACTTACTGCCTTCCTAAGTAGCTAAAAGAATATCTACCTCTCCCCTTTCTGCAAACAGAAGGCAGACACTGAAATATTTATTATTGGACAGCATGTCTTTTGATATTCTGCTTGGTTGAACAGATTGGATTGAGAGGATCACATTAGTGATCCACCATAGGGGCCTGGTATGCTCTAATCTGAATGGGTTCATTAAGTTTTTTTCCTGTCTCTAAAGTTGTTCTATTAAGCAAGCTGTGGCCTTCTATAAATTGTGCAGGAGGTTTTCTGAAGATTTTGTTTGAATTTATTGACTTAGCCTCATGCAATTCAGTAAATATTTCCTGAAAAGAAAATACATAGAGGGGCACAGTAGGAGTACTATAGAAGATAGGGTAAGCAACATTATTACTCAGTAGATATTTAAAAATGCTAAATTATTTCCTGTTGGATCATGTGACGAGTCTAACTTTAGACACATAAGATTTAGAAATGGCTACTATTTTCATGGTCGCTACCAGTATCATATGGGCTGTTACCAGTTATTCTGCATTATCTATGGATTCTAATGACCATGTGTAAACTACATATGAATCTTAAGAAAACATCCAAAATGGCCATCACTGAGGTGAAGAAATGGGTCAGGAAAATGTTAAACAAACACACCACCAACAGCAAACAGTAAAAACAGCACAGAGCAGTTAACATGAGAGGATTTCACATAATTGGGTATGCCATGAATTGACAAAATGTGTTATTATCATGAAATATGACCCTATACCCTTCACAAACTGCAATAGGAAAAGATGTAACCAGAGCTGTAAAATGTAAGAATAAATGCCATTGTACCCAATTTCCTCATCAAGGCGGGGGGGGGGGGGGTATGTTACCTCAGCATCTGCTGCAGAATAGTCAGGTAGACAGGTAGTGATCTCTAGTGATCTCTGTAGGACCAGGAGTGGGCGATGCTGCATGTACACATGTATCTGTGTGTGTGTGTGTGTATGTGCATGTGTGGAGGGGTGGAAAGGAGTGGTGTAGCCTGTTTGGAGTTGGGACAGGATGGTATTCTGTGGGAGATCTTTGTATCTATAAAGGTCATTTAGGGAAAGACTCATTTGGGTCTCTTGTTACCTTACACATCAAAAAAAGTATTTTGAGTGATGCTAAGCAATTAGTATTTTGAGTAACATTATGGTAACATTGGATTCACTCACCGTCCAATTTGAGATACATATTTCAAACTTGTTGACTAAAAAGATGAGCAACAACATTCACAATTTATGTCTCTGGACTATGCCCCTCCATTTCCAGCAAGCAATTAATCTCATCAAATCTCTACCAAGTCAAATCTCTGAATAAAATCCTGTTACCCTGCACTGTTGATTACCTTGAATGTAGAAGTGCATCTTATTGTGGAATAACTGATTCCCATTGTCATGTCTTATTCTCTAATGGGCATCCAGGCCAGTCTGTCTGCTACAAAATTCAACAAAGAGTTGAAGCTTATTTTCATCTTGAATCTTGCACAGAGATGTACCTTTTGAAGCCTGTATGGATTTTTGCCATCACCTCTCTGGCCTCCTGTCCTTGGTTTGATTTTGATTCTTCAGCTATATGGAGAGCACATAGAATGTGAGTCCTTTCATACCTTGCAGAGCTTGCTGCTCCAGTGAGACGGGTATCCTGATAATTATCCTGATAGCCAAGTATAAACTACTGCTGGTCCCTCAATGCTAATTTGATATTTGGGGTAGCAGAGTAGCATAATGGTAACCAAGAGGTTGCTGGTTTGATTCCCCGCTGGGGCACTGCTGCTGTACCCTTGAGCAAGGTACTTTCCCCAGAATTGCCTCAGTAAATATCAAGTAAATATCCAGATATATAAATGGATAACATGTAAAAGCTGTAACCTCTGCTAGTTTCTTTGAATAGTGCTAAAATGACAATAATGTGATATAATTTGGCTGAGTTGCTGGAGGTTTCACGTGACTTTTGAGGTAACAAACTGGGATTTCTGACGGGATTGGTGCTTTCAAATCCCAGAGTGGCAGGGAAGGGTTGGCTCTCTCATGCTGGAGGAAAAGAGGCTGCCCTGGCATGAGATGAAAAGTTGGAAGAAAAGGCAGAGATTGGCTCTCATGATGACGCATGTTTTAATGGGCTTATAAAATGAGCATTCAGCTCCATTTTAGCCCCTCCATAAATTCTCAGATTTTTTTTTCTTTCCCCTCTGAAATAGCGATATGTCCTTGGAATGATTACCCATATCCTTTACGACTGTGAAGAATTTCACAACTCTTTTCAAAAAAAGTTCAGTTTTGTCCTCAAGGTGACAATTTTCTGTAGGGTTCTTCCATTATTCTTGATCTGGGTACACATTCAACATTTAGATCGCATAGTTTAGAACCAGCCACTGCCAACCTGTTAAGGAATCCTCAGACTATTCTATTGCATTCCCAAAGTCTTATCTTGATCAATGGCCATTGTGGGGAGCTACCAGACTCTTCTTGTGTAGGACACATTCCTCATTATACACTCCCTAACAACTTCTTTGTGTTGCTTCTCAGGGGTTATGTATCTGAAGTGGACTGGAGGCCATTCAATTACAGAAGTTATTGTATTGGCTCAGAGAGTGCATCATAGCAAATAAGTAAAAAAAAAAACAATTTATTTAGATGCTGGTGCACACTCTTGTCATCAACATTGTCCATGATAGGTGTGGAGAATAAGCTTTTTCTCAAGGTTAGATTCCTGCTTCCCTATTTTTTATGTTTGCCTTTGTTGCTCTGAGCAGACCTCTGGTCTAAAATATTGCATTCTGCTGTGCAGCTGCAAATGTGTATATAAGTCTCCTCAAGAATGTTTATTCGTGCAGATGGCCAATGCCTTAATCTGATGATCTGTACAATCAAGCCAGCTAGACAGTTGGAATTAAAGGAACTGTCATTTACAGCATGCAGTGGATGTAGGAAAATGGTCACCATGCTGCACTTTGCCGTTGTGTTCTTTTCCTTGCAACTTGGCTGCCTCTAGTCAATGTCTCATTCAATGTTTCGTTCAATTCAACATGTGTACGTGTGAGTGAACATAATTGCTAGTGAAGCCGCATGTGTTTGCCTGGTCAGCTCCAACAAATGAATAATTTCCTGCTTCTGTGTGTGTACCGCAGCCTGGGCAGACACAGGCATCCTAATGTCCTCTAGCTCTGCTTTACCTTCATTAGCTTCCAAAATAGCACAACTTCCCTTTCAGACTCCCCTTGTGTAACATCTCTGTCACAAGGCGTACTTATTAATTTGGCTTCAATAACAGGTGGTGTGTGTGAGTCCCTTGCATTTGACAACTACAGATTTACATTTTCATAAAATAAATATGGGGAGACAAGCTGCTTTTTTCCGAGCTGCAGGTGATGCAGGTGCACGCTCCTCAAAGGACTGCTCGGTGACTAATTAGACGGCCTGTTTCCAGCCGGTTGGGATTGTAGTAGGAGCTAATGGCCTGTTGTGTCTTTGATCCTGGATTGAGAGATGCTCAGCGCGGCAGAAAGGATTCCCCGAGGGAGAACTCGCGCAGGCACCAGGGAGGAAGCCGATCACCGCGCCTGCGACTGCACTCTGAACCCCATCTTCTCAAAACGCTGCCTTCAAAGCCTGCCGAGTATCCATGAGAGAGCTGCTTCCCCGTGCCCGCTCCTCATCTCTCATGTTTCCACCTTACGAAAGGCAGCGTCAACTGATGTGTCTACAGAGGATGGCTGTTGTTGCCCATTTTGCAATGTTTTCTTTTCTTTTTTTTTTTTGAAAGGGGGAAGGCACGCGGTTAAATGCTGCTTCGCGGCACCTTTATGCAGGGCACCGGGATGAGTATTCCGCAGGGAGATACAAGTCTGTGCTATCTCAGTCATCAAGGAAAGAAAGGGCATTGTGTGACTTTGGCCAAACAGGATTTCTCAATGAGAAAATGCTCGATGCCTGAAAAGATAGCATTCTCACCAGCTCTGCTAAAGGTCATATCATATTACCCCTTTTCACTCCTTAATGTCAAGCAGATTGCTTTGCCGCTGTTATTGTAGCCCCTTTTCATTTGCTGCTATTGATGGTACTGACTGCGTCATTTCTGGAGAGGGACATCCACGCACACAATGTTTTCTCAGCTAGAGCCAAAGAATAAGACATTGCCACTGAGGATTTCAGTTTTTTATTTTAAAATTCAGCTGTCAAAAAACAACAAAAGAAACAAAAAAAAGCAAAAGAAGGCCTCATATTTACATCAGCTGACATCTTTTTGGTATGTTACCATTTCTTCAATCACATACAGCATGGTACTTTTCCATTTTTGCAAAAACTAAAGAAAATAATGCTTTTTTGTTCATAGACACAAAGGTAAAGAGTTCCCTAGACAGGACAACAGCTAAGGCACAGAGCTCCCCTGTAATAGAGGGAATGGGGGATTCAGAGAAGTTTGTGCAACAGTTGCTCAGCAAAACATTCCAGCAGAGAGAACACCAATCTGACATGAGATTCTCTGAAATATGAATACTTATGAAGAGCTATCCAAACTAATTTAGATTCCTCATAGATCTGACAAATTTTCAAAATATACACCATGTCTTCATTGTCTCTTCATGTGCCAGGTAGCGAGAATCTTGCTTTTATCCATTTTGAAGTATTTTAATTTTTCCTTTGAACATATTTACAATATGTTTTTAAACATCTTTCCATTACAAAATACTTATGTACATTTTCTTCATGTATATTATAACAAAATAGTTATTTCACATAGATTAACTTGTAGAATTCCTTTTTAAATAACTTTTCTGATGAATGGATGAAGTGTGAGTATTTGAAGGTGCGTGGGCATCGCCAGAGAAAGAACAGGCCACACAGATCTTCTGGTGTTTGCATCTACATCAGTGGTGTGCTGTGACAATCTCGCATTCAGGTGGCTCTTGCACATCTTTCATTAAAAGGAAGCTACTAACAGTTTCTACCACTTCCAAGTTACTGGGTCACAAGCGACTCAGTAAACCTGGTTATTTTCCATTGTGCTGAAAACCTATCCATTCCACAGTGACAGTAATGAGATGTTTCCCTCAGCTGTGTACAAATTCCCCTGCTTATTTGATCACTTAATCAACCCTTTTGATATAGATACCATTGACAAGAAGATAATATGCCCACAACGGAAAGTGAAAGAACACAGAAGGGAAATCGGCTTCAAGCTTAATGTTGAGCTGATGATTCACTGTTTGTGCACCGGATCGGAGTCCTCAGAAACACTGATATTGTAGCTGTTACTTACAAAGTTTGTTCTCTGCTTCTCTGACAACACTGACATTTTACATGTGCTCCAGGAAGGATCCCATTTCCAAATCCCCCCAAAAAACATACATGACTCTTTGAGCGCACAAGAGCAGCCCCTTTTGACAATGCACCCTGTGCCTCGCCCCATCACTGCAAAAAAAATACACACGTTCACATGAGAGCAACAGCAGAGTCATCACTGCCCTTATTTACAGTAGAGTGCTGCTGGGACACCTGAGCTCTTTGCAGGAACATGAACTCTCGCATCTGCGGTCGGCTCTCGCCAGGCCAGCCCCCGTCTCTCTCTCTTTCACCGACTGGTTTTCACACTCGGGCGTCTGCGCGGATCCTCACCTCGCTCAGCTGGCAGGCTCCTGCTGGTTCTGACACGTCTGAGAGAGCAGGAACACCTGCCCCAGCTGCTCCGGCGGAAACTGCAGCGGAGCCGGAGCGGGCCGTGACAGCGGAGCGAGCAGGTGCGTGGGTGCGAATCGGCGAGACGGGACTACAGCGGGAGTAGCAATCTCAGTGGAGGAGAATAATTACAGCAAACGCTTGAGATGCTACAGAACTAACTACGGTAAGTGCTCATCTTTGGGTCCCCTTGTTATAGGGCCCACTCAATAACTATGCAAGCTCTCACGCAGGAGGCAGTAGAGAGCCCCGGGGTAGGTCCTCCTCCCTATCCCACAATGCATTATGATCATTCTGAAATAAAATTCCTCATATCTCATTTTCACTATTTATTCTGAATTTACACCAGTACTATGAAGACCACGAAAGAAAGAATGATCTTCTAAAGCCAAATAATGGAAGGGTGAAAAGGTTACTAATTAACAATTAATTAGAACAGACAATGACCATTTAATTAAAAATGAAATCTGATTATTTGATGTTAATGTGCAGTTAAATGATACTAGGATCTTTCTATTCAAAGGCGACAGCCAGTAAGCACTAATGCTACTTCTCCTGTCTTTAGATTTGAGGGGTATGTTTCCACACACAGAGAGCCAGAGAGTCATGACAGCAGCAGCACATTGAAAGTTTATCACTGTAGGAACCAATGATGTGGTGGTCTCCACATTTGACTCCTAGGTTAACAGCCCTGGGGGTCGAACTAACAGTTCAGTCCAGTTTTCTTTTGATCCAACCTGAACCAGATTTTTAATCATTTATACATTTTATCACAGCACTGAAAGCACTCACATTCTGGGACCAACATTGACCAATTAAAAAATTGCACAACACAACATTAATCTTCGTTAATGCTTCTTTTTCTATTTTTCAGTTTAGAGATGCCGGAAGGATCAGCTGACCTGTTAGCCCCCAGCACCTGGTTTACATGTGATGTACTTGTAAAATAGCGGCATAGGGACCTGAAAAGAGTATCTACTGAGACTGGACTACACTGACATACTGGCATCTGCCTACAGGTACTGGTTTGGGGCAATGGCCTTTGTAAATAAAGGCAGCTTGTTTACAAAAAATATTCACCAAGCTGCAAAAGCAGCGTGAAGTCATTAGTCATTGACTAAAAATATTTGTATTTATATAAACTTATAAATAAATAGCTAACCTCTTACTCATTTTTCCCCATCCTACGCTTATATCTTTAAACTTTTTTTCCCACCACTTGCTCAAAACAAAAAAAAAAGTTTACATGTAATTAACCAAAAGTAAAAAGCTTGAGGAGTCTTCTCAAGAGTGCCAGCACAGCTGACACGCCCGCGCTTCAAGTTTCAGGCAGTCTGCGGAAGCGAAACACTACATATCTACAACACAGCGCCTCCACCCAGGGCTCCCCCTGTGCATACGGCCTTGAGGGGTGCAGCACTGTTCAATAAAGGCTGGGCAGACCGCTAATGCATGCATACACTCCAAGCCACTCCAGGCTCCAACAAATATGTTTAGCAGCACTGTGCCGTGATCCTACCATAAAAAACATACACTGACAGGTTGATTGCGGCAAGGGTTTCAGCGTTTTAAATTAATCTTAGCTGCTGTTTTGGTGGAGCGCTGGACTGTCTCTGGAGTGTATGACAGAAAGGCCTATGAGATGAGATTCCCTTTTGGTCCAATGCCAGTGTTTAATGTAGACCGTGTGCTCGCTGCACTCATGTTCTGACATTGCAGTGGCCTGTCCTCTCCTTCGGCAGCACACGCTCTGTAGCACCGCGTTCGTCTCATCCGAGTAGGAGAACCACAGCATCAGTCACAGTATAGACAGTGATCAAATGAAGGTTTAAAAAAAAAAACAATAAACCCATCAGACCAAAAGGGAATACTCAATCAAAACTCTGCAGAACGCCCCTCAGTTTGGTGCTGCCATTTCCAAATGTACGTTTTCACCTCATGCATTAAAAAAAAAGTAGGAGAATGCACTTACATTTCTTTTTAACAGGGATGGAAAAAATAAAATCAAAAACAACAATTGCAGAGAAGCCTCCAGGCCAGCAGAGGGTGCTACCTGATGCGGCCGTCGGCTCGGGGCGGCCCCAGCTGGGACTTGGGATCGGGGCTGAGAGAGCTCCACATGGTTTTGGCGCAGGCCTGCATGACGGGGCAGGCGCTGGGCCCCGTGGAGCACACGTCCACCGCCGACCACATCTCCCCCACCAGGCTGTCCACCCAGTGCTCCAGCTCCGCCCCCGTCAGCCCCGCGTTGCGCTTCGCCGCCTCCACCTGACCCAAGTGCACTGGGATGTTGAGGACCGGGTTCAGGCCGTGGAAGCTTTGATCCATGTAGCTATTCTTGGCAGGGCCGTTGTGCAATCTCAGAGTGTCCTCTGTGTGAGAGAGAAAGGAATTTAGCTACGGCATTATGGGATAATGGGGTGCATTGAATTATCGTGTGCATAGATTACTGTTACACGATACTGCTACCCATAGTATTCATTTACATATGAGACATGTCTTTTTGTTATGTATGACATACGTAACATTCAGAACATTACATACTGGTAAGACTGAAACAAAAATAGCAAATTGCTAATTGCATGTATCTGTATCAAAGTTTGCTGGTTCAGTAAAATGATGTAAAATGATCTGGCTTTAATGGGTGGAAATGGGTGAAAGAGTAAGGCAAGAATAAAGTATGTTTGATGAAGAGTAAATCATGTGACACATCTGTGTACTGATTTCTGTCTGCTCAGTGCATTAAATTCAGCAGGGATGCAAATGAATTGCAGATAGACTACACTGCATGTTACACAAAGCAATATTTGGTGGATTTGGTTATAAAAATTTTAAGAATTTTTGTGCAAGTTGCTTTGTATAACACGGGTTTAAAGCAATACAATTTGAGAACAGTCTGTTGTGTATTTCAGGCATTTAATCTATTATTGTGATGCCGCACTGCTGTAAAATTAAACAGCGGGATTAATGGATTCTTCTCCTTCCTTCACAGGCTGGGAAACTGCCAAACCTTAGGAGATACAGGTAAAACAATGCCAATCTATATCTCCACTATAGACGGGCTCTGGTGACAATAGACTGCTCTGTGTTACGGAACAAAGACCTGTATCACACAAATGACTGAGTGCCACCGTGGACACAGTTTTTCCAGGCTTTTGGTGGTTTGGAGGCAGCTGTAAAAAAAAAAAATTAAAACGGCCAACAGAGACTGATAGAGGCGGCGGGGTGAGACCAAAGAACCGCAGTCCTGAGGGTAAAGATGAAGATTCCTCATCACTCCTCGCACCTACCCTCTAGCTAACCTCCTCAGGGTGGCTACTGTTCCCCGGCGGCCCTGCCCCCGCGGCTCGCACCCACACGTTACCCGGCGTCAGCGCTTCCCCCTCTCTCTCTCTCTCTCTCTCTCTCTCTCTCGGCCCTCACCGAAATCCCAGCAAGCTCAGCTTGTGCGGTCAGCACGGCGGCTGCCAGGAGCTGGCCTTCACGGACCGGCGGTGCTGTGGGCGGCGTTTATACGCTCTGCCGGCGGCGAGCCCGTAAACGCATTCCATAAACGTTTATTGGCTCCGCATGCGGACGGGCAGCTTGGAATCGGGTGGACCGACGCCAGCCGCGATCGTAAAAACCCGGGGAAAGGGGCGGGGAGGGGCTCAGAGAAGAGATCTGAGGTGCAGGCCCGCGCTCGCCGCGCAGCTCCTGCTGAAGGTGGTGCGGCAGCCGCCGCCGGAGTTTGCTCAGTAGCATGACGGCCCAGGTGTATTGGCCTCTCAGGTGAATTGCCCTGGTGCGCAGGCTCTATATATAGCACCCCGTTGAATGAGCGCACAATGTGACTCGATGCTGAGAAGACGTGGCACGGCATGCAGCAGCGACGGCGGTCGGTGCCTTTGAGAGCCGGAGAGAGAGTGTGACCTTCCAGGCTGCCACCAGCACCATGCTGGGGGAACGGTGCCTATTTAATGTGTCAGGCAGCTGCTTTGTACAATCAATGGGGAATTGTGCTGTAAAAAGTCAACAAAAAGCCCCTTCACCAACAAATCAAAAATCATTTAATTACTCCGGTGACACAATGCTTCAAATCCCACGGCAGGTCATCTTAAGAGCCCGGGCTCTGTTTGTTTATAAGGCCATAATTAAAATAACTCAGCTGACTGACGATTTCTGGAGCCGATTCCGTGCGGCTGCGCTTTTGCTTTATTATCACTGTTCCGAGTGGCATCAAAATCTGTCTGATCAAAAGTCTGAGACTCTCGATCATCCGTACGCAGGGCTTTGTATTTGTGCTGTTCATTACCATTCAGATATTCATGTTTGTCATTCGTGATCATACTTGATCATTGACTTAATTAAAAAAGAAAAAAGGATAAGTAGGAAGAGCTGAGACTCTAATATAACCACAAATCTGTCTATTAGAATACGACTGTGCAGTAAGATTAAATAATGAACTGAGAGCCCCACTCTGCTGCTAGCGAAATGCTAGTTGTACATTACACATGGGTATTTTCAATGAAATGACTATGGAAAAGGACTGTATCTTTCTTTCCGTTTGTTTTGTGTTTTGTGTGTATGCGTGTGTGTGTGTGTGCGCTGCAGGAGTTGGCTCACCTTGGCGGATGGGCTGGTGCTTGTTATAGGCCAGAGGGGTGATGAGGAAGCGGGTTTCGGCAACAGGGCTCCAGTGGTGAAGCACGCGCACCGTCCAGACGCCTGGCCGCAGGGGCAGATTCAGGGGCGGCCTGTAGTGGGTGAACTCCGCGCTGGCGTCGATCAGGATGTCATAGGTGGCAGCGATGACGTTAGTGGGGTCGATCCATACTACTGTCACGGTCACGTTGGCCCCTTTGCCCCACTTCTGCATTCCGACCGGCTCCTCTGTCGGCCCCATCAGGCCCCCGAAGTTCCGGAACATCCGCTCCTTGGCGTCCCACTCTGTCCCAATCTGATAAGGAGAAAGAAAGAGACAGATAGATAGATAGAGCATGGGAGGAATGGAGACAGATTGAGAGAGACACAGAGATCGAGACAGACAGAGAGAGAGAGAGAGAGAGAGAGAGAGAGAGAGAGAGAGAGCGAGAGAGAGAGAGAGAGAGAGAGAGAGAGAGAGAGAGAGAGCAAGGGAGAGAGAGAGGAGCGGAGAGATCAAAAGTTACTCTAAACAAAGTTAACAACACATGCCTATCACTTCAAACAGCTGTTAATTGAAAAGTCATGTTTTTCACAAGTGAGCAACTGCCTCTTGCGCCAAGAGGTTTGCTTGATCAGCACAGGTCTTCTAATGGTGATGGGGGGGGAGGGAGACATAGCGCCTCAAGCTTAAACAGGAGGAAGCCGAAGTGGTCCCCCAACAGACACTACCACCGTCTCCGGATCGATGCGAGACACACTTAAGGTAAACAATCCTGTCCGATCAATGCGGACGGACAGACCGCTGCGGCGATGCCCGTGTTCGCCGGACGCCTTGTTCCGGACACCTGGGACGGGGATCAAGCTCACACCTAAACAAACAACAGCGGAAGGCAATAACCCCTGCTTCTTACTGCGGTAACGACCGCGGCGCGTCCTGAAAGTGAGAAAGATGGAGAGCGCGCGGAGAGCGGCTGTCTGCGGCATGTAAGAAACACAAGACGGATGATGACTTTAGGATCTGATCGTCATTACAGGGACTGATTAACAGCGCCTGCCGATCAATGGCTGCCTGTAAGTGTGCCTATATTAAGCAGAGTGAGAAGTGAGAGTTTGGCTTTATAAATAGATCCGCTTCTGATAAATCAGCACATCCCCAATGCTTAAACAAAACAGCACACATTCAAGCACAGGCCATCAAGCGGAGACTCAGACATTCTGAAACTGGCGATACAAAATAAAACAGAAGCGCTCCATTTCAACTACAGTGCCTTGTCTCCCTTGTTTATGAGGTACATGGTGATTGCCTGCTTCAGAGTTGATCTATCATGTGAATTACCCACGCTTGAGCCTGCTGTTTGAGCCTGATTGACAAAGGTACAATAAATTACCACTCAGCCCCCACTCAGAGCAGGTAACACTGCTGCGTGGTTAGCCAGTTACCACACCTTTGTCAATCAGCCACAGCCACATTGCCTGGCTTGTTATATTCAACGGAGTTCTCGGTGTGGAATGTCCCTCCAGTTGCCAAGAAGACTAGGGAGGCTCCCTTACGCGGGCCTGCATGGTTCGGCAGCTCTCCTCTCCGGTGTCGACGTGGAAAACAGCTCCTACCGGCTACCCAGTAAAGCACCGCCATAAAACATGACAGGTCAATTTGATCATCCTGTTACCAGACCAGCAAAAGCCACAGCTGGAGTTTATTAAAAGTATTTTATGGCTGTGAGGCAGGGCCCTGGGGTTCTGTTCAGGGCCTATTAGTGGCAGCCTTAGCCGGGTAATCACACGCAGGTGTTTAATACAAGCCAGGAGGAGTCCCCCGGCCTGGGAGACGCTCACGCTGAGGATGCCAGCACACGGTCCTCTATTCAACGAGAGCGAAAGGAGAGGAGGGGGGAGAGAGAGGACATGCTCTCACAGCAGTGGCATACTGTGCAGCAAGCATCATTTCCCCGGTCTCACCGCAGGCAAAGACGGGCGGAGGCCAGCTCTGACCAAACGCATCCCGCCGTCCTTATTTCATACACCGCACGCAGGACAGACTAAACACCGCCGCCTCTTTCTCTCCCGCGAGGGCAAGGGAGGGCGGGCTTCGCAGACGATTTTGTAGGCAAAAAAAAAAAAAGGAATGCCCCGTTTCTACCACAACTCGCTCAGCTCGAGATCACAGAGCCTCCAACTAACGTGCTTATGAAGTGGAGGCAGAATATGAATTTATGCAACATCTGACACTGACGTTTCAAATTATTCTGCCTGCCAGGGAAGGCGACTCAAGTGTGAAAAACAGAAACATCTCTCTTCCTTTTGGTTTAATTATTCCGGTTTTTGAACGGCGCGTCCTGCATGCTAACGCACTGCCTTTGAGAAAGTTCTCCAGTGCCTGGATGAAAGATGGAGAGGAGTTGCGCTGATACAGGAAGAAAGAAACATCTTGACTGTGGGAGTCTGTAAGCTTCAGATTAAAATACTGCTAGGACTTTTTCTCTCACTTTTTTGACAGAAGACAGTAAAAAGAATTACCAGCACAGAACAAATACATGAGGATGAAAAAGGAGCATTTATTTACTGAAGCCAACAGTACTGATAAATATCCAAGCCATTTCACTATGGCTGTTACTTTGACTATAAAAACAGAATTCACAAGATTTGTTCATTTGAATTAAAATTTCTTACCTCCGCAAACTGTAGCCGGCTGAAGCTATTGGACGGGTTGGCGATCTTGAAGACCTTCTTGGGCATGACCCAGGTCTCCAGAGTCTCCAGCTTGCTGGTGGCCAGGTTGGTGGCGTGGTGCCTCACCAGGTAGCCTTGGAATCGGTCAGACAGGAAGTAAAGGTGGACCGACACTGGATGGCCCATGGAAAAGTACCTGAGGGACAAACAGAGCATTCAGGGATAAGCACAACACCAATGTAAGACGAGGATCCTCATGGAATCATGAAGAGTCAGCAGGATCTATGCAGATGCTAATTTTTGTTTCTCTGAATCTAATCTAAGGGCTGCAAAGCCTGTGAGCTCTCAGTGTTTGTCATTGAGAGGGCTAGATAATGCGCACTTGTTCCTGTGACCTTTCTTCTGTAACATCTGTTGGCGAGGACTGGAGATGAAGCCAGCGCTGTGTTCTGTCCAGACTGCATGGCAGCCCGTTTCCATCGCTCAGCTCTGGGCATATGGGCCAGGCGTGGCGGTCCGTCACAACTCACTGCCTCTGACGATCCCCTCACAGAGCCCCACAGAGACGTGCACATGAACACGTGCGCATACACAGGCACACAGAGACACACAGAGACATGCACGGAGACAGACACGGGGACAGACACACACACACACACACACACCACACACACACACACCACACACCACACACCACACACCACACACACACCACCACACACACACCACACATACCACACACCACACACCACACACACACCACACACACACACACACACACACACACACACACCCGCGCACACACACACACACACACACACACACACACCCGCGCACACACACACACACACACACACACACACACCCGCGCACAATCCCCAGCCAGTGACATCACTGGCACCCCGACTGTCTGACGGCACTCGGCATTTCGGCCAGTTTCCGTGGCATGCGGACCGCGCCTGCACGGCACTGAGAGATCTCCCCAAGCCCAAAGAGCCGCTCCTGCTCTCTCCTTCCTTCCCTGCACACTGCCAGCACTCACAGGGCAGGGGTGCAGCTAAAAACACGGCTGAACAAAGACAGACTGGACAAGCAGGACACGTCTGACCGCGGGACACGTCAGCTAAATAAGCAGCTGCTCGTGGGGCACTCGTTAGACGTCATTAGTGACAGAGTGACGATGATCTTTTCCTGAACCACCGATGACGGCTTCATTACTCTGAATCCTAATCCCTCACTTCCTTTATCATCAGCAGCTGCACTATACTGCACATTCCACACTCTTCCTCCTTTATTCCCACACAAAAAGGGACCGAATCTTCATTATTGTTACTGAGTCTCAGGAAACAAATTCATATGTGAAAAGAATTACCATCACAACCGTCCTGAGAAACTTCTGTAAACCTACAAAGGTAGGGGGGGGGGGGTGCAGAAATTCCGTACAAATTGTTCCCTTCTTTTTGCCGAAGTATTTAATGCGCGTTTACCGAGATCTAATAAGGTCAGAAACGTGAATGGGCCCACTGTTGTCTGCCACTTCCCAGCAGCAGACAAACCCCCCTGTCCCGGCGGAACGCAGAGGCTGGAGGTGCAGCGGAAAAGGGCCGCTTATGTGCTCCGGGAGCCCGACGGTGGCTCGCGCGCATGTGGCGGGGTGCTGACGGTCTGAGAGGCCACTGGGGAAAGGCAGGCAGATGGGAAACAAACAGGGGCCGATAGAGCCGCGGGCGCTCCTGCGGAACAGTACACAGTCACATCGAAGCACCCCGAAGCAGCCCCCCGCCCCATGGCCAGCCTCATCTGTATTCCAGGGCCCGCCCCGGCACAGCTACCCTGACAAGCAGAACAGCAAATATTTACACCCGCGCAGCGAGGGCTCCGCATGCCCCCCTCCCCTGAGATGGGGAACACATGGGCCGCACAGAGCCGCCATTCAGCCCCTGCCCTTCAAGCTCTCCTTGCCGGTGTCACAGCAGGCTGTGAAAGGCCGAAAGCGCCCCCCTCCATTCCTCCCTCCCCCCCTCCTGTCCCCTTCTACCAAAAACCCAGCCCCTACTTCCCCACACGGGGCAAAACTGTGGTCTGCTTGTTCCCAAGACAACCAGCTTATCTTCAACATTTCACTTCTCAGAAGCTCTTACCCGAGAGTGACCAAATATGCACATATACACACTTCCTTAAAACACACATGACCTCTTCTCTTCCCCTCTGCAGTCTTCACAGCTGGGGGAACGAGCAGGAACAGATGTGAGCGGGGAGACGTGGTGAGTTTTGTGGCTTGTCGCACGGAAGCGTACTTCCTCTGTCCTTATCTGCCGCGCGGCTCCCCTCCCAAACCCAGCGGCCTCCCCGCTCCGGTCTCACCTGCGAGCGTCCCAACCCAGCTGGCACCACAAACCCCCGCAGGCTGGTCTCATCTCCTGCCACAAACCCCCCACCCCCCCCCCCCACCTCCACCTTCCCAGAGGGCCACCCACCCGCGCTAGGTTCCGCCATCGCTCCCTCTGATCAACGCGGAGGTGAGCACAGGTGCCGAGTCCCCATTTACGGCTTGACTGAGGAGACGCACCGCTGTAATGGAGCAGCAGCTTCTTAATGGGCCTTTCGGGCTATGATTATCTCACTTCCTTCTCATCTGGAGAGGTGAAGTGGCAGCCTTTCCGCACCTACTACTGAGTTATAATGTGCCATTATATCGTGCTCTTTCTGATGTACAGTCATAAGGTGCACTGTGTTCTGATGTGGGATTGAAGTACAGAGAGGAGAGAGGAATCTCCCTGAAGCGCATGGGTGTTAGGTTGTCTTTAACAATGAGATCAGTGACATTAAAGAAGGACACTTAATGGCAGTATCAGCACACAATATAATGGGTGGGGGACAGGTGCGGATGGTGCAACTTTACAGAACAGATGTGAACAGGCAGTTCTGCGGTCCCGGGGCGGGGGTCACACCTGCAGCTGCTGTCGTTGGGGTCTCCCTGCAGAGAGCTGGCCGCCCGCACCAGGCCCATGCGGGCGAAGGAGTGGTAGTGGGTGAGCTGGGCGTCCGACAGGCTGTGCACCCCGTCGGGCTCGTCGTACACGTTCTCCCAGTAGGCCTTGAGGCCCGGCGTGGTGGAGGGCATGCTGCCGAACAGGAAGGCGTCCAGCTGGTTGATGATCTCCTGGTTGACGCTGGCCTCAAACTTGCGGGCGAAGAAAGTGGGCCTGGCCGTTTGCTGTAGAGAGAGAGAGAGAGAGAGAGAGAGAGAGAGAGAGAGAGAAGAGAGAGGAAGTGAGAGGAGGAGAGGGGGGGAGAGAGAGAGAGAGAGAGAGAAAGAGAGGAAGAGGAAGAGAGAAAGAAAGGGAGAGAGATAGAGACAGATCGGAGTAGAAAGAGGGGCAGAGTGGCAGAGAGAGAGAGAGAGAGAAAAACGATTGAGAGATTGCAGCTTCCAAGCAGACAGGGAGCGTAGGTAGACTGAGGGAGTCTTGTGTAGGAGGTTGAGAGAGAAGCTGGCCAAGGAAAGGGGAAATTGAGACAGACGGTTTACCGTCATGATATGAAGTACTGTAGTGAAACTTCTCGGCAGATATGTACGAGTGAAGATAAAAATAAATCAAAGTTAGCGCGCTGTCCCTGACAGAATATAAGGCTTGCATTTATTAGGTTCAGCCGTCTCTCCTTCCGTCATCCGCAGAGCGTCTGCTTGACAGTAACAAGGTTGGGATGAAAAAAGGATGATGTCTGTGATTGAGCCAAATCACTGGGGAAAAATCCTTCCTCTCTTAAACAGTTCTGAACGGCTGGCGAACGGGAAGAGGGGCTATGAGAGCCAGCCTGACGGCTTCAATGAAAAGTGAAAACAACAAAGGATTAATATCAATTTCAGTGATTGGGGCAGGGGGAGTCTGGAGCGCCAGCGGGAAAACCAGCTCAGGAGCAGCCATGGTGGGAAAGAAGGGCAATAATGAAGAGAGGTTCTGAGAGCCGTGTCCAGTAAGCTCTGCCACCATTCACCCGCTTTTTTTTTCTGGGTTAGGGGACAAGAGCGGCTTAACGCTGCACTGGGCTGCCGCAACACATTTCAAGCATCTTTGTCACATATTCTCTGTGCGCCTTCCAAAGAGCCCACTGTGAAAAGGGGAGTGTTATTAATGGCTAATTGCTCAATAGAAGCGTCTGGCGGGTTTGTGTGTGAACGGGGCGGGGGTATGATGAATAGCGCTGTCTCTGTGCCCCGCGCTTTTCAGCGGCAGAGCTGCGGTTGACATAAGCTCATGAAAACCAGTCCCCCCCTCTGCCTCCCTGGCACCGGCACAGAATAGCTCTTGTGCTGGGTGAGCGTCAGACCGGGGCGAGGGGGGGGGGGGGAGGGGGGCGGCTCACTGCTAGTTATTCTGCGGCGGGCACCTTTCGCTAAAATTCCTGACGCAGTGGATAACGAATGTTTGTCCACCCTCAGGTCTGCCCGGTAGCCCAAGTGCTGTGTACTTGTGTGGTTTATTAACACCCACATTCGAGACGGTCCCACATAAACAGCACAACAAAGAGGCTCTCACATCCTCAGCGCCGGGAGGAAGATTATGTCCCTCAGCCTCTCATTCTTCCAGGCCAAGGACAACTGGGTCTCTTCAGGCCTCAAAAGACATGAACAGACTTAACCCCCTCCCACACACCCCCTCCTCCCCTTATCAGCTCTTGTCAGCTGTGGGTGGTATATGCTACAGTGGACACTTGGTGTCTTCAGCCGCCTGTTTGGCAAAGGCGCGCTCTGCCATGGAGTGTGAACACAGTTAACAGACAGTCCAGGTGGTATCGTCTAATGATGTCATGGGCTGGGGTAAAATACCTCAGTACCTGGGCAAGAGACAAGAGAGGTCTCAGAGAGCCTTACTTGTGGGGGAGGAGGGTGTGGGGAATAGGGTCTAGGATACACACAAGATCAAAAAAAAAAGACTCTTTAATATGGATCCCTAACAAAGTAATCGGAGGTGCTGTATTGTGATGGTGCATTTTACATTTAATATGTCAACATAAAAAGGGTCTTCCCTTAAGCATGTTCAACAGAAAACGGGACCTGCAGAGCTATGTACTAAATTATATGTGAAACCACAATATAAGGCATCCATTATGTTCCATGAATCCTAGGGATTCACTCAGAGAGGTCTGTGTTTTGGCCAGGGGCTTCGATGCTATGGCTTGCTTTTTAACATAGAGCCACCAAGTCCCATTCTGGAAACAAAGTCGCCGGGAGGAGCTGGGTCAAATGGCTGCGTCAGGATCGCCATTTTAGGTCTCGTTTTAAGTCATCAATCTTAAAAAGTAATGAGTCATGAGGGTGCAATGGAGCACAGAGAGCCGGGCCCATCCGGGAAGAAGACAGAGGATGGTGTGTAATGACAGGCCAGGGGAAGAGGCGAGGTGGGGCTACTGCTACTTTCCCAGTTTTGCCTGCCCTCCCCTCTCCCTCTCTCTCTCTCTCTCTCTCTCTCTCTCTCCCGCTTTCTCTCTCTCTTTCCCTCTCTCCCTGTGCGCATCACACAATCGGAATCCTTTTGATGAACGAGCGCCTCGCAATCGATCTCCTCTAATACACACTGTTAATTACAGATCCTTCACAAAGACGCACATTCAGAGAGTCATCCATCACACAAACCTCAGCGGTTGGGTCTAACAATACCCCTGCAGGGTTGGAGTGGGTCCATTCCGCTGTGGTCATGTTACACACTGTCTTTCTGGCCCAGACCGCATTTCCCTTAAATCAAAGTGAAGTCGAATCTATGCTCATAACTTCCACACATTTCATCAGCGGCCCCCACGTGAGGTGAGGTGCATGCTGGGAGCCCTGGGGGCGGGTTACATCTCCCGTAAGAAGACGTTTCCGCTCACCTGGAAGCGGTGGAAGTCGGGGGGTTTGAAGTCGTTGGGGGAGCAGCCGCACCAGTCCACGATGTGCTTGTACTGACATTTGCAGCCCAGCTTCCGGTTCCAGTTGGTGATGCGCAGGTTGTTGTCCACCATGCTCTCACAGTGAGGACTGTTCTCCAGCACTGTATGGAAGAAGGACTGCAGAGACAGAGAGAAATGGAGAGATCAGGTAAGAGGGGCACAGAAAGAGTGGATGTGAGCGAGGGCAGAGAGCAAGACAGAGATGGGGAGAAAGACAGTGGGAGAGAGAGACAGTACAGAATACTGGCACAGATAAAACAAAGATGGATACTGGCCAGCTCAGTCCATAATGTACACCAGAGATTCACTTAAAGGGGAACCTCACCAAAAATCAAACCTTAACCTTCCAGTTTAGTAAGTATACATGAGAATACATACATGGGAAAGCAAACAGCTTGCTTCACAGTGGAGAAACCTCCGTTTCCTTCTACTTTTTTTCAAACTCTGACATAAGCATGCAACATTCCCCCTCTCTATAATGCAAGAGTGATGAATGGCCACTTGATTTATAACTCTGCAACAAGTCTGTTTCCCCCCCCCCCCCCAATCTCTATAAGAACCTTAAAAGCATGTACATGTGGGTGTTCTGAGACATTAAAGACATTCTACTTTCACTGAAATGTTGATATTTTTATACTTTTAGCTGAATGTTCTCCATCTCAATTAGTTCCAGTCTGTCTCCAGGAGCCGGAATGCACTGTGAGGCTAGCTGTGCCCCTGTCTATTGGAACACTATTAAAACCACCATTTTCAAAAGCTGAAATACCACTCAGCAAGATACACCTAATATTAGTGTACGAAAAGTGGACGACATCTGTGCTTCTGAGTACAGTGCTGCTAACTAGGTGTTTGGAGTCTGCTTTTATGTATTAAAGTGATAAAGCATCTTTTATTAAGGAATGAGTACCAACAATACAAAAGGAATCCACAGAGAGAAGCAGAATAATGCATTTTGGCCTGTGTTATGAGTGTTATCCTGAAGTAGGTTACAGAACCACTAAAAAATTTCAATTTATTTCTTGTTCCTATTTATTAAAACAAACGAAAAGCTTTGAAATATGTGCGCCTTCTACAGTAAAGGTGAATAACAACACAAAATGCTATTTTTACGGTGAAGCCACCTTTCTAATAACTATCACAGAAAAATGCACTCTACTCTAAGCAGTTTCAGACCGCTGAGGACATGCAGGTGACAAGAAATCAGAAAAACCTTCAGTAGGAGGGAAAATGGATATTAATGTTAATATAAAAAACTGTCTAATGTTTTCAAAAAGATTCACAGCTTTTCAAAATTTTAATGACAGATTTTCTTTTTCCATGTTACCCCATTAACACAGCAGGCGGCTGGGTTTCTAAAAGTAATTCTGAATATCAGAGCTCTACTTTCACTCTAATTAAGAAAACACAATTCCTAATACACCAGCAAACTGAAAAACGACACTCCCACTGCTGGAAATATACTGGCAATCACTCAGCTCATCAACTGGCAGAAAGCACTTGCGCAGCCCTCTCTACTGCAGTGTCATATGCGCAGGAACTGTGAACAGGAGGAATTAACACTCAACATGCCCTCACACTGCAAGTCTCTGTCTCTGTGTTGTTAGCCTGGTCTGACACGGTTGCTCATTTAACTGAATGGATACACTTATGTTCTATTGTTCTGGAAGTTGGATAAGAGCGTCTGCTGCATACATGTAATGTAATGCAATGACTCCTCCAACCACTTCTTTCTACTCCAGCATCATCTCCAAGAGTTGGTGAGAAGTAGCACCAACTCTTTCTTTCTGTCTTTCGCTCCAGCAACACTTCATCTATATTCTTTCTGTCTCAGGCTTCCGTATTAGCTTAATCTCATCTTGACTCTGTCTCTTTCTCTATTTCTGGGCCTCACCTCAGCCGGCAGCAGGGTGTACGAGTAGAAGCGCTTCATGCTGGTCACCAGGTCATCCTGGGAGTTGATGACGTACTCCACAAACTTGCGGTTGAGCAGGAACCAGTCAGAGCCCCCGTCCACTGAGATGCCCTCCGGGATCCTGCGGTCGCCCAGGCGCCACATGTGGGTGTCGCACTCAAAGAAGAGGCGGTCTAGGCCCTGCTTCCGGATGAAACTGTAAACCACAGACGCGTGCACGCGCGCGCACACACACACACACACACACACACACACACACACACACACACACACACACACACACACACACACACACACACACAAACACGCAGACACAAACATACAGATCCCTCATTTAGCGCCCCTCTCATCATAAGCAAAGGCAAAGAATGAGCCTCCTGGTGGCACTGATGCCAAGTGTTTAGGTTTACACTTGCACTTGTCCCGGGGGCCAATCTCGCAGGTCGATCTCTTTGAACCAATGCTGCGCGCCGTACGTGGTTAAACTGCAGGGATCAAAGGGCTGATTGCGCGACATCTTTGATCTCGAGAGGAGGTCTGGAGCCGAGTCGCCGTTCCCCGTGCCAGACGCGCTTGCCCTCTACAAAGGACCTGAGCGTGCTCCTGTATTAAGGCTCTCATTAGAGCGGCTCCGGGCCCGCGGCTCTGGGACCGCGGCTCGCTCCCTCTGGCGTCACGTGGCGTGGAATGAGCCCAGGCCCTGAGTGGCGCCTCATTAAGGGCACAGGCGGTCCACGGCGGGACAGGCAAGGCCGCGCTGGCAGCACCTCGCTCGCTGACATGGGAAGGTTAATTAATGTGGCCGCAGACGAAGAGTAATTGGATTAGAGGTCCGTCGCCGCGCTGGCCGGAGAAAAACAGAGCCACGCCGGGGCCTGGGGCACCTCGCAGAGCTCCCCCTGGACTCTCACGACAAACCCGAATATGGGGTGGGGGGGTGGGGGGGTGATTATGCTGGAGGAAATGGGTGTGGAGGGAGCGTGGCAGTGAAGGTGACTGCAGGTCTGTGTTTATGCTCTGTGGAGGGGGGCTTGGAGCTGAGGAGGGAAATGAGGGGGGAGGAGGGTGCTCTAATGGCAGAGTGAGGTCACATTAGCTGAGGGGAGTGGAGGCGAGACTCACCGGGCGTTGTCCCTTCCGTGAGACTTGATGAAGTTCATGTCTCGGTATTTGGACAGGAAGGCGACCAGCTGATTATTGGCCCTGCAGGAGAGAGAGAGGGCAGTCAATCAGGCTTTCTAACTGGCACTGAGTGCCAGCACTAAGCACGAGAGTGCCAATTACTGACAGAGGGTGTACCAAGCACGCTGTAAGGCACGGAATGTCCTGCACTTTTACATTAAGTCTCTCTCTTTTGTTGATTTTTGACATGTTGGTGTGCACAGAGTACTTTCTGAGTGGGTATCCTTTTTCAGGCCAGACATACAGCAATACAATAGAACTACAGCAGCATCCTCAAAAGGAAGCCTATCTAGTCACAGAACTGAAATCCGCACGCGAGCCACAGGGGGGGAAGAAAAAACAGATTATCAGAGGGCACATAAAAGTCAGGGGGGAAGACTGGCTTGAGGCCAGGATGGGCCTTTCATGAAAAATGTATTTTTCTTTCTAAAAGGACATAAACTTGCAACAAAAGCTGGCTTCCATCGAATGCGTATTAGTGTCATTTCTTCATGAAGGAGCAATTCCATGGCCAGGAGGCATACTTACAGAGCCATCACCCTCCCCACCCCCCCTCCTTCACACACACCCCAGTCCACACACACACTCCTACACTCACGCAGCGGGAGGTATCCAGGTCAACAACAGCATTAGCCACCTGAGTGGTCACCCGGTCCAGAAGGCTCCATTGACTCACTTGTCTGCCCCAAGTATGTCCCCTCACTGGCTGCCTCTTATACAAGCACATCAGGGGACAGCAGCGGTTTGTCAGACACCAGCCCAGGCCACCGTTTGCCCCACACCTCCGCCCAGAGCGCACCGCAAGAGCCCCTGCAGTCCACCTCAGACCACAGCTGCTGAGCCAGAGACAGGAATCACAGCTGTCTGCGAAAAAAGGCCGGCACACAAAGACTGAGGTGTTTCCTGAGCCGCACTGCATTTCAAATTACGCCTGAACTTACGACCCTATTTCTTATTGCTGTGATAATTATCTGTCAGATGAGTGTGCTTTATCGCGCTCCATAGCCAGTAGGAGCCATGGAGCTTTCGGGATTGAGGAATAGAAATGGACTATAATTTAATTAATATGTACCATGACTAGCTTTTGGGAAAATGTTAAGCTGCAGAGAGATATAATCAATAAACTTTCCATTCCATGTCAAAGAGTTCTATATTACTTTTATCATCAAATGTCCATCAGAACAAAACAATCAATGGAAATATTTCTAAAACAGCTCAGAGAATAATTTATTTCAAATTACAAACTGAGAAGACGCGCAGAAGGCCTGCACAATGTGCAATATTCATCTGATGAATTCCAAAAATGATTCTGAATGTTTTGAGGTTCAGTGGGCTGGTACTAAGCAACTTCAGCATGTGGCCAGACAGGTTTGGGTGACGGCGCCGTGCGGCGGACAGCTTCCAGCAGAGGGCGCTGGAGAGTCCCCGCAGGACTGGTGTGAGAAGGAACAGCAGAACTCTGAACTCTATAGTCCTGAATAGGCCATAAAAGCAGCTGCAGTGACTTATAAAGGGAGAGAAAGGGTAAGCGGTACAGTGGAGATAAAAGCTGGAAAGAGCCCCGCGCTCTCTGACAAAGCGGGCGTGTAACCCATCCCTGCGCCCCCGGCAGCCCGGGCTCCCCCGCTGAGCGCCGCGGCTTTGTGCACGCCTTTCAGAGCAACCCATGCAGAAGGGTGGACATTATCTGGGAATTAGAGGGGAAATAATGCGGCCTGCTCTGAGCCTTTCCCCGGCCCCCTGACGGCGGCACCTCACGCTCCTCTTTCGCGGGGCCGTCACGGCCGCGCTCCGTTGCCCTGCTCTCACGGGCATGTGAGCGTCAGGCGCACGGCATTACGGCCCACGCCCCTCCAACACGGCCTCTCTCGCCGAGCGCGCTTAGCGTCAGGCATCCGGGTGCAGCGTTACCAGGAATTCTGCAATCCTGTCTGCAGCCTAGCTGAGCGTTCCGCCCCTGTGTCTGGTTCTCAGGCTTTGCGAGGACCTTTCTCGCTCGTATCGGGCTGCTTTCAAAGTGAACAGTGGCCAGCCCTAGACTGTGTTAAAGGGAAACCGAAACCTAAAGGGTTTTCTTTTTTTGCACTTTTTTCCTGCGCAAGAAGACATGAGGGTTAACTTTCGGGACTGCAGTATGACCAAACAAGTGAAAACAAAAGCGGAAGGGGAAGAAGGAGCAGACACTACAGACTTCTACAGCAGTTGCACTGCAGTGGAGTTTCCCACTGAGCAAAAAAGCTTAACAAGCAAAAGATTTCACCTGGAAAAACTGGTTTTGAAAGTGCAGAAACAGGTTTTCCCCATCAACAGTAGGCGTTCCCCTCCTGGGCTCTGCAAAGAGAGGAGCCCTCAGGCAATGGCCCTGGCAACCTCCTGCATGAGGAGAGGCTGCGAGCACTTGCACTGCCTTGGTCCTTTTGCTCGCTTCCGCTTCCCCCCCCCCCGTATAAGGAGTCGTCAGCCTGGCCATTCTCTCTGCAACACGCCTGAGAATGTAAATGAAGACACTCATCTCCTCTACGCCCACCTTCTGTCTCTCAGCATCTCCTCCACACACCACCAATCAGCCAGCCCTCCAGCAGGACGCTGGGATCTCAGAGCTCACCCCGGCTTCAATGCAAAACACACACACACACACACACATACAAACAGACCTGCTCCTTTGCTAGGTTGCACACTTCATTTCCTTACATGCTCAACACACAGAGGTGACAAAGCTGATGAAATGACACTGCATTGAAATCGTCCCTATTTTCCAAAATGGGGACCCTCAGCAACAAAAATGCAAAGCAGACAATCCGAAGAACACACTGCGATCTCTCTAAAGGAGTATTGCCACACTACTTGTGAAATTATTCAACACCACATTCGGAAGCAAAGAAAATGATACCGGCACAGAATAAAAATATGATTTGACTCGATGCTCATTTTTTTTTTTTTGCCATCAGCACTGGCGAGACACCACCACTTAACATCAAAACCAGAGACTGGATATTCCTCACATATCTCTCACATTTACCCACCGTCCTCCGTAAGAACGTGGACTGCATTTACATTTACTACATATTCATTTGGCAGACAGACTGCACTTTCTTTCAGAAATTCCCATGATTCCTGTGGCTCTGACGGATAGAGGCGGGATTAACCTGGGAGAGCAGCGTGGGAGGAACTCCAGGAATACCCTGCCCTCCCCCGCATCTCCGAGGACCACAGCTCCATCCAGCTGGGGCTCATTACTTTGGAGTTTGCTGGCCCATCATATTGATCCCCTGCACCCTCATTCCTGGGAGCTGCTGAAATGATAGTGTTGCGCTATTGATCGCAGCTGAAAGGGGTGAGGCCGGACGACACGGTGTCCCGTTTATAGACTGTCGTGTCATTTCCAACAACGAGGCGGATGCAATATTTCCTGATACCCAGCTGCACTCTGTCACGTCCGCAGCACAGGGCGCGGTATCCAGTCCAGCTCTGTTTCCAATGCCGCTAATGAATGCGCTTTACAGTGATGTGCAGTTTAGTAGAAGGCAGGAACCACAGATGAATTGACCTGAACCATCTGAACAACTGCTGGAAAGAGGCCCAAAGGCAAATGACGATGAACAGCAATATTGATTCTTTGGGAAACGGAGGTCAAAACAAGTTTGATGTACAAAGGGGAGGTGTTATCAATCGAAATATGAATTTGAATATCGGAAGATTATCCAAGGCTCATCCAATTTGCACTGTTTGGAAGCCCAGAAGTAAGAGCATTACAGTAATCCACCCATGAGCACTGGGAGCGTGGATGGATGCTCCTGTAAAATCTCCACCCAGATATCAGAATACAAAAAATAATTTCATCATATAAATGTAATTCTTAAAAGAATCCAAGAATTCCACATAATTCTAGAATTAACACCAACATCGATCCTTTGTGTCTTCTATCAAAATGGTGCCAAACTACAGCATCTACAAATTTTCAATTTTTTCATAATCATAACATCTTGTCATAATCAAATGTGCAAGTCTCCGTTTTATTGACAGAGAAAACAACCTCCACTGGCCCCTTAAGTCCATTTGAGGAGGTCAATGCTCCAACAGCTTTTATACTTATAACACCCAAAACATCAATATCTAGACTAAGAACAATTTAACTGTGATCAATTAAGCATGTAAACTATTCAATGAAGTCACTAAAGCATCGTGTGGAACAAGAACTTGAGTACTTTTCAGTCTGCAAGGTACAGAATCCTCTTAATTGAACAGCTTAATTGTTTAAGTGATAACTGATTTTTTTCCCCTGTTCCCAGCCTTAAGTAATTCGTGTTAAGCCACAGAACAACATGGTGGAAATCAGTTAGCCAGTAAGGGACTACAGCCGGGTGGGACTGTAAGGCACTGTGTGCTGTAGCCTGGTGAGAATAAGAGGCGTCAAGCTCTTCCAGAGGATAGAGGTTTCAGCGGTAATGGCGTATTTTACAAACTACGATCCAGCCACTGGTGGTATCACTCCTCTGCCCTCACCTGATTGGGTAGTCAGCTGCACTGAGGTTGATGAAGAAGTCCCAGCTCCAGTCCCTCATAGCCAGCAGGTCCTTCATGCTCTGCAGGTACATGGTGAGCAGGCTGGCCCCTCCCCAGATGGTGGACATGCGCCAGGGCGTCACGCGCACGTTGGGGTACTGAGTCGCCAGCGCCACCACCTGTCTGTGTAAGTAGTTGGAGCGCTGCGGGGAGAGGAAGGAGGACAACACGGCTTCGGTCACAGGAGCCGAAAACAGAGCGGCGAAAGCTGCCCGGCCAGGCTCCTCCTGGCTCAAACATTGGAAAGGTGCCACTTATCGTCTTCTTGTACTTTACTAAATTACTAAGCAGCAGGTTCTCTTATCTTTCAAAGCTCACGGCTCGTGTAAAATGGGATTCTTCATTAAGTGTGTCTGGCTGCGTGTAGTAATGTGATTGGGTGGGTGATTGGTGTGTGTCTGTGTGTGTGTGTGCATGCGCGCGCGTGTGTGTGTGTGTTGAAACCAACGGTCTTTCATATTCACACTCAAACACTCACCGAGCAGCCAGGAGAAGACTCCCTTATAATTGAGTACCTGAAGTGTGCGATCTCTCTGTAATAATCCCCAATCAGGCCTTTTTAAAGAGCTAATTGTGTGCGTTTTAAGCACAGCGCCTGCTGTTTATCCCGCAGCACTGGAGCCCCTGCCCCCCCTTCCGGGCGCCTCCCGCTCCAGAAGACGCACAGCACAGCCGGGCTGCACAGCGCTCCCGTCCCACCGCTGCAGCAGCAGCCGCCTGTGCACTGCTGAGAGCTCCCCGCAGCAACAGACGCCACCGCTGGGGTAGTCTTCGGGGGTTTTTTACAGAAAAGGGAGGGATAAAGAAAACTGCTACGTTTAGAAATTATCTATAAAAAGGGGAAGCTCGTCCTTCTGCGGGGCCCCTGAATTGGCTTTGCTGCAGCTGCGTACAAGGCGTGATGTGCTTGGGTCTGTGAATGCAACTGAGGCGTTGTGTCAGAGTCTGGCTGACGGCAGCATGGAATGAGAGCTCACCTGGTCTACGTGGATGTAGTAGAAGTGGGAGGTGTGGTAGATGGCCTTGAAGAGGCGCTGGAGCTGGCGGGACGCCCGGCCGTGGACCACCAGGACGAAGGCGATCCTCACGGGCGCAGCTGGGACGCTCTCGCTGGAGTCGTCCTCCCACTGAACGTTGACGTTGGCCTTTCCTGAACGCAGAGAGAGGGACAGAGAGAGAGAGAGAGAGAGAGAGAGAGAGAGAGAGAGAGAGAGAGAGAGAGAGAGAGAGAGAGAGAGAGAGAGAGAGAGAGAGAGAGAGAGAGAGAGAGAGAGAGAGAGAGAGAGGGAGGGAGGAGGGGGGGGGGGGGGGGGGGGGGGGAGCTAAAGTCAGATATGGGTGGAGAGACAACTGGCAGCCGAAATGTCTAAACAGGACCGTCTTGTGGGCTTGGGAGGCGGGTGCCAGTGAGGAGGAGAGCTGCTTTGGGGCATTTCACGCAAGACTGATTTGCGAGAGAACAAAACAGACCTTCCCACACAGACACTGCGCTTAAATCACAAACAGTTTGGATGAATCAAGAAAACCATTCATGGCTTCCTCAGTATGCTGTGGGTATAAATAAGCGTGTGCCATGCCATGGCTTTGTCTGCCACTTCTGCCTAAAGAGGGAAGGGAAGGGTACTGGAAACGGGCAGCTGGGATAATTTTAAGAGGACATACAGAACTACCCTGAGTACAGTGTTTTATCATGTCTTTATGTTGCTCAAGCCTTGGACAGATAATTACTATAATCTGCGAACTACGATTTCCCAGCGGCCAGTGGGATGCTGCCTCTGCAACCCCGACAGGGAGACAATGACAGCCTCCCCCTCCTCTGGTGCTCTGGGCAGGGCTGCCATAGGAAGCCACTCCTGACTGGGTTATCTCCTCCGTCAGTCTGACTGCTCCTGTAATTACTGAAGGAGCAGGGCATTGTCCCACTCCTCTTTATTTATAGGGCTGACCGTGGGGCTGTTCCCGGCCGGCCCCTCTGCGGTGCATCACCCCCTTCCCCCTCCTCCCTCCTCCCTCCCCCTCCCTCCCTGCGAGGTGATTATTCTATTTTATTTATGGATGGCTGACACCACGACTGGGAGGGCGTTCTGTCCTCTTTAAAACTATTACTTCACGTCGTTCCCCTCTGCTCCGCCACACCTTGGGCTGCCTGCACATATAACCAGCACGTGACGCTCAGGGGAGCAATGGAATTTTAAACTACATTCGACATTTTTGTCATTTTAGCTCTTTTTAACTTTTTTTAAACTTATTTTAACTCTCATCTGGAGCGACTTACATAGGTTGCAATCTTACCCAGTCATACCGCTGTATATTTACTGAGGCAATTGTGGGTTAAGTACCTTGCCCTAACAGCAGTGCCCCAGTCCTGCTCCTTACCGCCCCGTGCGTTTATGAAGCACCATATGAAGACAGTGACTCCAGTGCCAAGGCGGTGGATGACACTGCTCCCAGAGAGCATGTGCGAGCTGGATTCTCTTTTTTTAAACTGAGATCAGAGTGCTTTTATAGCTGGGTGGGAGGAAGGTGAGAGAGACGCCCTCCTCGGCAGCTGTGCTTGTTTAGGAAAGGGAGAGGGGAGGGACGGATGGAGAGATAGGGAGGGGGTGGGGGGGGGGGGCACCGAGTCATTCCCTTTAATCACTTTCTCTCTCTTTTGTCATCTCTCTACACACATTTTTCACACTCCGTGCCCTTCATCTGTTACCAACACTCTTTCCGCTCATCTCGCCAACCCTCTGCGCCGCGCCGATGCCTTTCGCTCTCTCTCTCTCCCCCTCAAGGATGTGATCTGCATTTATTTTGCCATTGAAAAGCGGCGGCTTTTCAGGGTGTCTGGCGGGCGGGAGACTGCCCCGTGTAACTGCAGCTGACCCGGGGCTGAGAGGCCTGCGGAGTACACCCTCTCCCGCTCCCCTCCTCCTCGCCCCGCTCTGTCAACTTGAGGAATAGGCCCTAATTATAAGGTGACATCTTCGGTGGAAAATACGTCCCAGGGAATGCAATTAAAGCCGGAGGAGCTGACAGGTTTGTAAAGATTACTCCTAGCGTGCATAAAGATTAGAGCCGAAAGAGTGGCCGGCGGCAGGGCTGCGAGACACTCGCCTCCTCTCCGAGCACATTAGCCAATAAAAATGTCACGGGTGAGCGTGTCGGTGATTTGAATACGTCTAACCGAAAGTGGACCTCAAAAGGTTTTGTTGTGGTGGCTGCGCCCGAGCTGAGAGTGGGCCTCTCTGACGAATTTCACAGGATATAAAATTGGTCAATTTACAGTTAACAAGGTTATGACTTAGATTCCGACTGTGACTGCAGAGAGGAGATAAAAACCATTGTGGCACAGGTAAAGGAGGGAAAAAAAAAATCTAATTTAATTTAGCTGTGATGTGTTACACAGAGAAAGGGAAAGGGACTTTCTTTTGATCTGTAGGCTAAAATGGAAGCGCAATCCAATACCAGAAAGGAGCAACAGAGGAGGCAAGCACAAGGACCAAAGAGGCTCGGCAGCACAGAGATTTAAAATCTGATCTTCCATGACGGACTAATCCTCAATAAATACTCACGTTCAAACACCCCCCCCCCCCTTTTTTGTACATACACTTGCATTTGGGAATTTTCATTGGATCTATATGATATGCTGTGTTCTCAGCATGTAGAACGTGCTTGTCCTCCCAGTCTTGCAAAGATGTGTATCTCCCTCCCTCTCTCTTTCTCTCTCTCTGTCTCTGAGATACTCTGCCTCCTGAAGCCGCAGACTGTCAGCCTCCACGCTCACTCCTCCCTCCTAAAAGAGCCCTGCTGCAGCCGGTCCACGCCGCTTCCAAAAACTCACTCAGAGATGCATGCTCAGTGTCACTATTAACCTTTCAATTTTGCGCTCACAGGCGGCCACCCTGCACTCGCAAATGTTCGGTGACTCAGCACAGCGGGAGCGAAGAGGTGTTTGTATGCTTTCGTTAGCCAGCTCGGGTAGGTGGAATAAAATCTGGATGACTATGTGTTTAAAGGAAAGAAATGGCATCTCACACTCCAGCAGCGATTACGTCTGAAGAAGCCCTTCTGAGGGGAAAAACAAACTCCACTGTAGCATGTCTGGGACTTTAATTACAAGCACCGTGAGTGCCCGCTGCCAGCCAGCATAGCACCTTGGTGTGTCTGCTCCACTGGCCAGTTTAGACAAAGGCTTCAGTTAATTGGAAAAAACCATCATATTTATTCATCATTGCTTTTAAGAGATACATTAATCTTATTCTGCTGTCGTGCCCCTCTGCAGCAGCAAGCTGGAGGGTTCACATTATGTTTATTTATGATCTTCGTGGAACTTATTATGTTCAAATTTGAAGACTTAGAGAATAAAAGAGAGGAAATGAAAAATAGACGTTCGGCAGATGACAACGCCAGCAGGCGCACACACTTACCCTCCAGGGGGCAGTAACGGGTGACCTTCTCGGGCATGAGCTGGCCCTCTTTGTGGCGGCAGTACACCTCGGCGATCTGCTGGCGGCACTCCTTGGTCTTGGCGCGGGACAGGGCCGAGATGGCCTCCTTGCCGTTGATCTCGCACTTAGGGGGCTGGTCGTATTTGATCTCGGGGGCGGCAGTGGCGGGCCTCTTGCCCTGCTGGTGGTACGGGTGCTGCTGGGGCTGCGGGGAGCGGTGCGCCTGGCCGGCCCCCGGGGGGGCTCGCCTCCCGCCCGCGTGCGTGCGGTTGCGGCCGGGCGGGGCGGGGGGCGGGCCGCCCTTGGCCTCGCCGTACTGGATGACCTCGTTGGAGCCCTTGCTCAGGACGGGCGCGTTGTCCTTCCAGCCGGGCTCCGCCTGGGCCTTCTCCGGCAGCCGGTCTCTGTGCTTGCCCGGCGTCTGCCTCTGCGGCTGGGAGCGCGCCCCGAAGTTGCTGTTGTCGATGTTCTCAAAGTCTTTGGGCACCGAGTTCTCGTTGTTGCTGTCCACGCGCACTTTCTCCTTGGGCCGGTGGGAGTAGTAGCCATCCTGCAAGAGGAGACAGAGCAGACACACGGCAGAGTGAGGCGCATGTTAATGGCAGATCCCAGATTACCGTGGCATATCGGTGGCAAAAAACGTGAGCACGGAGCATGAAATTAAGTACCAACTTATTGACTCCACAACAAGGTGACTCGGCTGAGGTTTTTTTTTTTTTCCCCCCGCGTGGCCCTTGTAAGATTGGCAAGATTCTAATTAACTTTTTTTGAGACGTGCCCACATCCTAGGGAAGGGATTACCCGGGGATAAAAGCAGAAAATGTGACGGTGTGCAATATTTGGGATCGGCATCATCTGAGCTCCTTTCTCTCCGGAGCAGCCGATGTGACGGAAATACAACGGCGCGGCGTGCAACTCGGGGGGGGGGGAGGCGAGGGGGGAGGTGCGGTTGTGTCTGTGCGCTTTGAGCCGAGATCAGAATGTACAATTTCGCATCTTTTCTAGCGGTGCCGGTGGAGGCGAGGCGCGGAAGCGCCGACATGCTGGGAGGATTCTGCCGCGCCTCGGAAACGCTCACTCCTCTGAATGCTCCCTCTCTATCTCTCTCTCTCTCTCTCTCTCTCTACAGCGAGCGGGAACCCGGAGCTGCCACCGTGCAGACTGCACAATCAGTCAGTCCGACAGACGAGCGCGATCCGGACAGGGAGAGAGGGAAGGGGCCGGAGAACAAAAACAGCACAGAGAGAGAGAGAGAGAGAGCGGGAGAATGAGAGAAAGAAAGCTCTGCCATGACTGAAGAGCTTGATGTGTCTCAGTGTTTACAGACAGCGAAAGAAACCACAGTGGAGGGGAGGGGGGGATCCTGTTGCGCTGTACAGTATGTAAATTCTGCTTACCCTGACACCAGGGCTGTTATCTAGACATCAGCCTGCTCCTTTCTGCGAGAACCTGCTTCGGTGCCAATTACTGTGGGGCTGCCTCTGGCAGAGTGTGTGTTCTCTGAGACAGCTTGCTCCTGTATTCCTCTCAGGTCCGCCCTGCTCTTAAACACAGGATCCCTTCAGCCTGCCACCCCACAACTGGGTCACTCCACACACACACACACACACACACACACACACACACACACACACTCTCTTGTTGGGTCTGAGCTAATGGCCACACAGGCTCTGGGAGGAGGAATGGAACTTGTCCAGTGGAACTTGTCTGGAATTGCCTCCCGCCTTTGCAATGGTGCGCTCCTGCTTGTTATCCAATATGCATGTCAGTCTCGTCAGGCTGTACTGCCTGATGTTCAGCGTGATGTTTGAAAGTAGACTGTACTGTGCTGTGTGACAAAATGGAGGTCAGATGTCAGCCAGGGAGAGGAAGCGGCCAGGTGGCCCAGTGTGTATGGAAGAGGAAGTAGAGGCGCTGAGGATGGCCTGCTCAACCACAAGGACAAATGCACATACACATAGCCCCTGGCTTTTGTGGCCTTGTCACTGGAGAGTGCTAAAGCCTTACTTTCAAATCCCTTCCTTTGTGTATACACACACACACACACACACACACACACACAATCTTGTCTCAGAGCTGACTTATGGCCTAATTAATATTCATTTCCTATGATGATAAAACGCATTTCATTAATGTGAGTTAAGTTACTGTGGACCCAGACTTAAAATTCAGATCACAACTGTTAAACCAGAAATAAAGACGAACGGGGGAAAACTTGTAGAATGTTTCTGCTCTCCCGCCGCACCCCACCTCTCCTCCTCTCCTCGCCCTCTCCCGCTCCCATTTTAGAGTCCTACGGTACCAGCTCTTTAATCTCCTGTCTGCTCCGCGTTCTACAGGGACAGAAAAGGGGCTTTTAAGAGGAAATTACAGTGCGTAGAATTAATAGCTTGAGAAACCACTGGAGGTGAGGTAGGCTGCCAGAGCACAGACTATCGATCGCTTGCGCGAATCTGTCTTTTCCCTGTGTGCTTTGGGAGCCCAGCTCTGAATTGCTTGGCACACCGACCCCCCATCGCTCTCCCTCGGAGCGGGAGCGGGCGGTGGGTACGCGGGGGCAAACAGTCCCATCCATCACGCATCACTGAAGAGGGGAGAGCACCAGGTACCTGTTTATCTCTCGTTTTCTACCCCCCCCCCCTCCCCCACCCCTCCCCGTCCCGTTCGCGCTCCTTTATTGGCCCCTCGGCGCAGTTCAACAAGCGCGTCAGATCATTTTCACAGAGTCTCATTTTCAGCCCGCTCCCAGAGGCCTCGGCTCCTGATAAATCACCCCGCAGATAAAAACACTCAGACCGCAGGTCGGTTCGCCGTGGAGACTGTAATGCAACTCCGCCCTCTGTGGCGGGCCGTTCGGTTTGGGAGTTCCGCCCCGGGACGGGAGGGGGGAGTGCGTCAACCCCGCCCCCCCCCGCTAACACCCACAGAGGCGGGCATGAGGGTGGAGTGGTAGTGCTAACAGAGGCAGAGATAGGAGGGGTGGGGGTGCTGGGGCACTCTCACTCAGAGAAATCACAGGGCAGGATGGGCATCGCCTTGGGACTCCGCGGTCAAGCCGCTGTAGCTGAGAGACAGCGAGTGATTGGGGTGGGGAGGAGATGGGGGGGGGGGGGGGGCGGTCAGTGAAACAAATGGGCTGTAAAAAGAAAACAAAGGGCAGCATTCTTCCCCTCCGCACATCAGCACCACTTAAAGCAGCCTCTCCCTGTGACCTTAAAGAGCTTCATTATTATTTGATGTTAAATAAATGGCTGTGGAGGCCGGCACCGATCACAGCGAGCGGGGGTCCGCATTGGCAGGGCACGCCGCGACGGCCGCCAAGCTCCGGCGGACGAAACCACGCGGAGCAGATGCCAGCATCTCCTTTCACCCACATCCTGCGCCCGGCCTCCCAGCGCAGTTATTCAAAATAATAATATCAGCTAATAATAAAAAAAGACGGAGCGCAGACAGCTTGGGATGCTCGCCAGTTGTGCTCCTTGTCATGCACGACGCTGTGGTGTGCCGACAGCCAGCACAGGCAGGGGTTATAGAATATAAATGTGCAGACACACTAGAATACACATGCAGTAGGATAGAACGTACACGTAGCAGAACAGAATGTACATACTGCACAACCCATTTTAATCTATACCAGACCTTCAGAGCGGCGAGCTTATGCACATTTTACAAATACACAAAAAATCAAATTAAATGCCGCTCCCTGAAATACTCTCCTTTGCCGCCACGACATTACAGTTAAATGTCTATCCCGAACTGTGTTAAGGGCTGAGCGAACGCACTGTTATCAGTTTCCCGTGACCTTACTCATCACTCGAGCTGGGTGATCCGAGCCGTCCCGGGCAGTTCCTCTCTGCGCGCCCGCGGTGCTCCGCTGAAGCTTTTTAATAATCACCTGGCTTTCAGCGCGGGGATCCAGGGCGCACCGGCAATCCCCCCTAATTACAGCCGCACTGAGTGAGTCACAGCTGCGGGGAGGAGATGGGGGCGCGGCGCTCCCGGCGTTCCTCCGCCACCTCGGCCCCATCTCCCCTGCGCCGATCGCTTTCACCGGGTCACACGGGCTCACCGGTGTTCAGAATGAAACACGTTTTTTTTTTTAGTTTCTGTGGTCTGAATGAGGAATTTGAAGAATTTTCAATGTGGGACCACTAGTGTTCCAACAAATGTCTCCCTGGAGGAGCCTGCCCCCCCCCCCCCACCAACCCGCTGACTAAAGTGAGACTGCTGCCACATCAGCACTCCCTCCAGGGACACATACACACAAACACATACACACACACACGCACGCATGCACATGCACACACGAGAGACACCTCCCTGGTCCTCACAGAATGCGTGTATCTCACGCATCCCTGTCCCTGACTCCTGGACCGGCTCTTGGACTTAACCCTTTGGCGCTCTCTATTGGAGTCTTGTTTGAGCCCCCCCTCTCGGGCCAGGGCGAGGAATGCCGGTCACATGTGCTCTTTGTGTGTGTCTATGAGAGCGGCGGCCAGGCCGGAGCGGCAATGAATGAGCTGCCTGCTTTTGGTATGCGAGGCGGTCTCTTGTTGTTCACCCCCGGCCCGGCCTTTCACAACACTGCTGAAAGGAGGGCCGTCAATCATAGGGTCGTGAGGCCCATTACCACAATAAAGTCCCAGGATCCCCCTCCTCACACTGCGAACACAGACACACACATTCACACGCACACACATACTGTACACCACGCCCACACACAGTGAATGGGAGAGCAAGCTTCTCGTATAATGGCATTCATTTGCTATTTGTACTGTGTTTGCTCTGAATGCCTTGGGAATGGATTCTGGCATTTAGGCAGAAGAGCACCACACTGTATTTGCAGTCAATGCCAATAGCCAACATTAACAAACTACTGGAATCAGCATGGACTCAGAACGGAATGAATTCCCCAAATGCAAGCCTGAATACAAAACGTGCCCCTCCCTTCTAAACCCATGTCGACTCTGGAGAACAAATCAGTGCTTTATACATCATATACATTGTAGGGAATTTGTTTCCTCTACTAATTCCAGCATGTCACGTTATGACAGCATTTACTGCTGTGGCTGGCGGCTGAATCACAGCGGTTTCTGACAAATTCCTCTCAACTGCCTCTGAGCTTATAAACTGCGAGACTTCACAGAGCAATTCCACTTGTAAAAAAAAAACACAGAGCTCAACCTGCAACAACTGCACCACCAGACCATTTCGGACCCGTTTCTCCCCCTTTTCCAAGCCACTGCTGGTTCTATGAAGTGAGATACGAATGGGCCGGCCGGAATGGAGGCCCACTGGTATGTTACAATGGATTTCCTGAAGATCAGAGCCTTTAAAAGAAGCGCACACTCACTGCGAAACAGGAATAACTTGATTCCTGTTGAGATAGAAACCCACGATATGAAAATGATTCACTCAGGGGGATTTACCACTTCAGGATTTCATAATCAGATTTAGGACAAAAAAAAACGTGCAGGGATATTTTTGGCCTGCCGGGAGTTTCTCATCCCCTGGCAATCACCACTCAACGCAGCTGACATACTTGTCTGTTCTCCTGCAGGCCGGGGGCATTCGTGACTTTCATCCCGGTTCTATTGAGCAATTCATTACCACGGTCACTGATCAACAGCGTTCTTTAATTGCAACCGAAACATATTCCGCCTCCCCCGTTTACTGAGCAGGAATCGATGCTCAGAGACAGACAGAGAGGTACAAGCAGGGGGTAGAGACACGCGCAGCCGGAGACGGACGCGATCCAGAATGCCGGGATAATGCTTCCATTTTGTGATAGCGCTGCAGGCAGGCCGAGAGCTTTGCAGATGAGGAAGTGCAGCGCAGAAGAGTCCCAGTCAGCTGATCTCCAGCAGGGCTCCGGAGGGCTGCGGGGCCCTGCTCAGGAGCAGCTTACTGACAGAGATTACTTCTCCCCTTTCCCGAGGCCAGGGTCAGCCCTCCTCACGGAGGCGGCAGGCAGGCCGGCCGGCCGAGAGGCTTCCTGGTGGCCAGGCACGCTCGTACGGGGACCGTCCCCGAATTCATGGCACGCTCTGTGACCCCCGCGCCCGCCCGCCCACTCTCGCCGGCGTCCCGTTCCAGCCCCGGCGCCCGGAGGAGAATCGATCAGCGGTCTGCAGGGGCCGGCGGGACGGGAAAGCCATTAACAGCCGATAATGCAGCGGGGGCAGAGGGAGCCGGGGCAAGGGCGACGGCTTAACCTGTTTGCAACACGGCGTCCGCACGTCCCTCCCCATCACCTCCGTGCCCCCTCTCACAGCACAGTCCCCGGGAAAAGTCCGTGCTGCGCTCCTCCCTGATCAATATCACACTGATGAATTATTGTTTCCTTGCTTTCTTCTACTGGTTTTGTTATTGCCTCCCCTGCCACTCCCACCTATGCATGGGTCAACACGGCGGCCGCGGTGTTGTTTGTGCCAGCGTCGGCGCCGATCTCCATCACGCATCCCGAGAGCGTCCTGCGCCCGAGGGGGGTGGGGGGGTGTGGGGGGGTCACGGGGAAGCTGCCACAGCGCGCGGCGGCCGTCACGGAGGCCTCTGTTATTGCGCTCGCCCCGCCGTGTTTATTCGCTGTCCTCTACGACTCGCTTTAATCTGCCTCCACCCCGGCACCACGAATGCCGCTTATTACATCGAGTGGGCAGGGAGGAGAGAGAGGGAGAGAGAGGGAGAGCTGGAAACAGTTTCCGTGGCGCGACAAAACGACAAATAAACCCATTTCTGTCCCCTGAAGGAGACAGCGGATTTCGAATTAGGTGCTCATTTTATGCGTTCCGCGGCTCCGGGAACATGGAGCCCCCACCCCCCTCCCCCCCCCCCCCCCAACTTTTTATTCATTCCAAACAGGTTTCCGGGAGCCTGCTGCCGGCTGCCTGGGAGAAAATGACGAGCCACACAGACAGTCAGGTTGATGCGCAAGGACATCAAAGCATCAATCGGCCCCCTTAGTTAGGAGCTGCGCTTGAGGGCAAGGGCAGGTTCAGATGAGGACTGGGGCAGGGCCGAGCGAAGGGGGGGCTCCGGTAGCACCTGTTGGCCCCTCCGCCTGATTGGACAGCTCCTTCTCCCCCTCCCTCCTACTCCGGTCAGCGCCGCATTAGACTCGCAGACACTCGGTGAATCAGGGCTTCACCCCGGCCCCCGTAATCTAACTACCGCAAGCAATCAGGAGCAATCAAGGGAAAGGGGAAGCGTGGACGGTGAGGAAGTAATGGAGACGTCAGGATGTCGGGCCGCGCACGGTGGCCTGCCACTGCGATTCACTCTCCGGCTGACAGAGGAGGGTCCCAAGCGACTGGGACGCTGGGAAAATGAAGCCTGGGAGCCCCCCGCAACACAAAAGGCAGATTGGGGATGTGGGGTGGTGAGGGGTGGGGGAGGAGGGGGGCTGCCTGAATAAGCCCTACTGATTAAAACGGTGGGAAAACACAGCTTGCATGATGTCAGCCTCCCGCTCGGCGTATAGGACACATTGCTTGGATTCCTGCCCCGTGTGTGACAGCGTGTTCCTAAGCATGACCGAACAGTGACCCATCCTCACTGGTCACTGTGGTAGAGTGGCTCTATTTTTCAGAGGGGCTCAGTACACCAAAGGGACCTGCCCCCCCACTGAGAGGAGCACAAGTACACATCCCCCCCCCCCCCGCCCCCCCACTGACAGAAACACAAGTACCCCCCCCCCCCATCCCATCCCACCCTCTCCTTGGATCAGGTCGGCGGGCTGGGCAGCTGTTCAACAATTTCAGAAAACCAAAAGACAAATGCAAGTCTATAGAAAATGTCTTGCATGAATAGACGTAATTAATCAAAAATCTTTTTCCCCCACCCAAAATTGCTTCAGACACACTGAAATAAGTAAATAAAAGTAATGATCCGAAAAGAGGATGAATGTGCATCCGCACAAGAGTAAATGTGTGCCGTTCGGCCATTAGTTACTGTCTGTATTAAGGGTGGTTCAGAGCGGAGAAAGCACACAAAGCTGGATCTGTGGGTAAGCCCGCCACCCCCCGCCACCCCCGCCCCCCACCCCCTGTTTATTCTCAGTGCTCCGCAGCCCTCAGTGTGGGAACTCTGCACATGGCCAACGAAAACAAGGTTATCTCCCCGGCCCACTCCGGTTAAAGCCCCTCTCTCAGCCCTAATTAAACCGGCTGTTGCCAAAAGCACAAATGCTACATGCGGCCTGAAAAAAACAGCAAGTCTTTTTGCTGCGTTTTTTGTTGTTGTTGTTGTTTGTTTTCAAAATTTACTTCAGGAGGGAAAAAAATGGTGAGGAAAACGCAGCACATGCTGGCGGAACAGCCCCATGCTGCGTGCCCCTCACATGTCTGAGAGATTCGTCGGTTTCACAAAAACCCCGCGGGGGCATTGTATTTGAGAGCGCCGTGGCTAATAAATGCTCATCCAGTCTCCGCGCTCTTACGTATGTACGGAGAGCGCACTCACACAGCTTCCCCTTGCATGCACTTCTCTCACGACTCCCCCCCACCCCACCGCGCTGACAGGCGCTCATCAGGGCTGTCACCGCTCGTCCTCCGCTGTCAGTTCAAACAGGCCGTTCTGACACGTTCAATGATGCGGAGCAGAGGCGCGGCTGCGTCTGACTGATGAGGCGGTGACACGCCGGAGAGAGCGGCGGCGGCGCGTTCAAATGCCCCTCCTGTATGGATGCAGCGTCTACAGACGCTGTCTATTTCTGCAGCAAATCTGAAGAGTGGGGGAAAAAAAAAAAAAACGGGCTTGGAAAGTGGAAAGCAATCCAGACTAAATGCTCTCTGAATGCACGGGCCCTGAGAAGGCCCGTCTCTGAAAATCAACACAAATAATCGGAGGCTTAACCTCGTATGCTTTCAAACGCGGACCCTGTGGTGCTCGGTTAAGTGTAAACACAGTGGGGCAATTTGGCATCCTTTCAGAGAGGTGACTTCAGCCGGTAGGGAGCGGGGTAAGTGGCGGAGCGCTATCGAGGCTTGCCGACATGCTTCCCGGGCTGGGCCACGGCTCCTCCCCCAGGGGTCATCTTTCCCTCGCCCCTCTCTTACCGGTGCCTTCATGCTGAGTGCTCGGGCAGAGGCTCCATCTACCAAATTCAAGTCACGGTGAGGTCCGAGACCTGCTTACAGAGAGCACCCCAGCAGTCTGTGGGTTTGTGTGTGTGTGTGTGTGTGTTTGAACTGAAATTTGCGGTTAGCCGTGATGATGGCGCGCTTCTGCTCCTAGTTATAACAAGCTCCCTGCCATTCTTGCACACTGGCTCTGGACTAACTTTTCCTGCCAACCTTCAATCCATTATTGCAGCTGTTCAGGTGTGGTCTCACCGGGCGCCTTGCCGCTGTATCCATACGTGCTCTCGTCACATCTCTGCGGCCCTGACACAAGGAGAGAGGAAGATGCTATCTCTCATGGCTGGAATGAGAGATAGAGATCTTTCAGGGGGATGGGTCATGGGAGTCAGGGTATGTGCTGGTGCAGCGGAGTGAAACTAGAGGCTACAAGTAGCAGACCGCTGATAACATCTCCCTACCAGAGTTAGGCATTTTTCGCTCTCTCGATAACTCAAGGCTAGGCTTCAAACTACAAAAAAGCAGCAGGTATGTAGGCCAAGCCAAGAGAAACCATGGCAGCTAAAAGCGGTGAAGTATGTTTTTTAAAAATGTCAGAGGAAGCATGGCCATCATGGCTATGAGCATGGCTGCAGCAAAGCAGCTTATATTACTATGTACCATTGGAAATAATGTCACTGTGGTGGTTTGCCTCCATCGCCACCTTCTATTGCTGAGCACTGTGGCAAACATGATTTTCATATCGATATGTTGCGCTTCAGTGTTTTGTTCTGATTTTTCACCATGGAAACCAAGGCTGGCTACAGCTAACATTCAACAAATTATAACTGTAGACTGGCAAAAGATTCTGCATGGTTCGTGTGTTTGTGTGAATTTTCTTAAGTAGGCCTCAGCTTTGCGACGATGGGGGAGCAGGGCAGAGCAGAGGTGGTGTCAGTTTGGTACAGGTAGAGGGGTGGGCGCAGGAGACAGGGGTGGGGCAATTACAGGGGCAGGACCAGGGGAGGGGCAGGACAAGGAGAGGCGAGGAGATGGATGAGAGACATGACTTCAGAGTTCTCAATAACCAAGGCCACTCTAAGGCAACACCAATGTCCCCCTAACATTGACATCGACATACTTGGTTGGCTGTGTCAGCTATTTTGAAAACAATTTCTTTTTCAGGGCTTATTTTTCATCAGAAATTGCTTGAGAGTCATGAAAAAAAAAAAAAAAAACTGTCTACTCAGAGGTTGGTAAAGCTCACTCCAGTAGGTCATCTGTGTCTTACATTTGCAACAATTGGTGCAACCTTTTTGCATTTTTTTTTTCTTTTATTAAAGGCTTTTAATGAAACATAAGGTCTTCGACAAACATGCGCTCTAACTTTACACGGGATGATGGGATTGCCTTCATGACTCCAGTTGGCAGTTCACAGGCCTTGCGTGCCTGCTGTCCATAACCCTCACGTGTCACGGCTCCTGACGACACGGCCGCTGCTCTGCTGGAGGACGCTTTGCGTGATCTTGGAGCAGAGCAGCAGGCAGCCGGCGGCCCAGCTGGTTGGCTTTGCAGGCGGCCTCTGACACCCAGGAGTTACTGCTGACGTCCCCCAGCAGGAGGGCGAAGCAGAGAGCACGGGACTTAGGCCTCCCGCACTCAGGAATAAGCGGGGCTTTTCATTCAGGCCAAGTGGCTTCTCGTTACCCTGATGGTACTAAGTGGATTGCCTTAATCAACCTTGGGGCGAGTTGGGAGGAGGCCGGGTTGGGTGGGGAGAGAGCAAGAGAGCAGGAGAGCAGTGCAGCCCAACTGCGGAAATCAGCGCAGCCACGGCTGTTTTGCCAGACATGCATGTTGGCATCTGGATTAGAACCAGGATGGTCTGTGCATTTTACCAGAGAGATGGGCAGCAGCGTCGCTAAGTCCAGAGCTGCAAAGTCCGCTGCGTGCAGGGTAACGAGGCCTCAGGGATCCGGCCTCCTAATGCTGCGGATCAGATGCTGGAAGGCAGCCCCTGCGTCCCGGGCTTCTTCAAGCGCTCTGTGGACGAGCTCCAGCACGGTGGCCACGTGGCCCTGGCACGCCCCGAGCACCCTGACTCGCTAAACTCTCCGAAAGCGATTCTTCAGGGCCGCAAGGCGCTACTGCCGCCGATCGGCGTTTTTAAAAGTGACTTTTCCCCTTCGCAGAAAAAGAAAGAATCAGCACCCGCATTTCCAGCGTTCATTTTCTCAGTGGCTGCTAATAGCAAGGTATTGCAGGAGGAAGGGCCCAGTCGGAGGCGGTTTGGCAGCCAATCAGGCCTGTAATTTGTCCGCAGCGAGAGGCGAACGGAGCGGGCGGCTAATGGAAGACATCATTAAAGCGCCCCGGCTTCTCCCCGCGCCAGCAGACGGGGACTTCAAACGCAGGGCCCAGCAGTCGGGTGTGTAATTAGCAGCTGTCTGTCATCGAGGGGGCTGCGGGCCCGGGATCCCCGGCCCCCGCGTTAAAACAACTGGCACCGCCAGATCCCCCCCCCCCCCAAACCCTACCGCCACTTCTCTCGGCTCCTCCTGAGCTGCAGATGTTGGTTTTGGCAGCGGCTCACCGAACGCCGCGCGGGCAGATGTGTGCCGTTCGGATTACGGCGCATGAACGCTCTGTCTCATGTGCGCATCCCCCTCTTCACACACACATGTACACGCAAAGGGTGACACGGAGTCTGATCTTCTGCCAAAGCGTTTGTTTGCTTTACTTTCATCCTTTGCGTTTGAATTACTTTTTTGCGCTCCCTTCTGCAAACGGAGACGAGCAGAATTCTTCAGGTCTGTGTGCTGCTCCACAAGCAGCCAGACCACCTCGCTGCCGTCTGGACCAGCCACACCCACCAACAACGCAGGTCAATTCAAACCAGTGTAACTGTAATTGCAGGAAATGGTCTGCAATTTGTAAATGACAAACTATACTGAGAACAGAAGCCACTGTGATTACAAATGGCCGTTGTAAATGAGAGGTGGGGGAAAAAAAAAAACAGAAAGAAACATTTCAGAGACGCTCATTGTCATTGGGCTCACCCATTAGCTGAGAAGTGAAGCCCTAAACCTTGGTGCTGCCATCACCCTTTCTAAACAACCCTGAGCCAAGCGTGGCTGATAGGCTAATTAAACTCACTACGGGGAATAAACGCTTCCTCGCTGCCTGCTATTAGTCACAACTGGCACAGAAATGTCACCAGGAAAGAGGCGCTCTGCCTCCTGGACATCCGGAGGTGACAGAGACACATCTCCCAAGTCCGCCACCAGTGCCCACTGAGGACCGACAGCGGTGGGAGAGAGAGGGGAAGAACGAGAGAGGGAGAGATGAACGGCCCTCTGTTCTGTTCACAGCAAACCCCCCCCCCCCCGCCACACACACACACTCCTCAGCACTAGGGAGGGGTAGCATGACCAATGCAGGGCTTGCCGAGTCCCCCGGGACACCCCCCGCAATCCCTCTCTGCACTGACAGCAGGTCCCACAGCACGGGCGTCCGTGTCAATCCCCAGATAACCCCCGTCCCCGGCTGACAGCCTGTTACACTCGGCGCTTTGCTGCGTGACAGCTTTCGCCGCGCATCACCATGGCGCGCGGCATGTGGCGCTAACCCCCACCCGCCCCGGCAGCCTGCTTCCACGGTGCCACGCTTGGCTGTCATGCGGCGCTCACACCGGCGGGTAATTATGGGCACAACCGCACACGGGCAGCGGAGCTGTACGGCACACGGCCCAGCGCTCACTGTGCTCAGTCACAGCAGGCCGAACCCTTTCGCTTTCCATGGCTTTGACGTTTCAGTTTCAAACAGGCGGCGCTTGCACAACCCGTGGAGCCACGGGGCGATCTTAGCCCTGACAGGAACGCGTTTCCGTTCGCATGAGCGCTCCTAAATCAGAAGACCAAAAAAACAGCCTCGCGTCTCCCATCGCAGGCCGCTCCCCGCCACCGCCACCGCCGCCGCGGCCCCCCGAGATCGACACGCAAGAAACGTGGATTTCCTTTGTTATGACAATATCCACCAACCTGCCAGACAGGATCCGTATGGCCTCATTTGCAGACATCCTGCTCAGCAAACAATAAACACGCTTCCCCTCCATATGGTCCCAGTCTCCCTCTGTTGGATATTGCGAGCTCCTGAGGTGCTCTCCCTGGATGTGCAACACATTCTCTCCACTTCATCCCGACCTGCTGTTCCACTTCCCTGAGGACCCATCTCCATCTTTCTCCAGCTTTCCGCACCTAGCGCTCTGGGGTTATTTGCCTGACAGAATTCAAACGCACACGAACACACGTGCGACGCAGCGTGTACGTCGTCTGCATCTAACCGAGCGCACGCCTCAGCCGCACTTTTGAATCCAAATGTATTTAGAAGAAAACAAGCTAAAAAATGCATCCCCTGAGTTCACGCTACAGAGAATATCATACTTATTGGCAAACTGTCAGAGAAATGCTAAATTATTCCTTGGCACTTTCTCCATCTGGTGAAAGCCTTGACAGGAATTTGAAGTCTTCCCATCACCCGAGTCTCATTTGTTTCTCAATAAGCACTGTCTGATTTCTCAACCCCCCCCCCACCCCCCCCCCCCCCAAAAAAAATGATTGCACTCTGCGTTAATGTGCAAAAAGAAATTAGATAGAACTGGTACTCCGGTTTTGCCTTTTAATCCCACTTCCCACCCGCTCAGCCTAACTGACATTTACTTAATTTATCCCTTTCAGGTTGGAACATTTTAATTAGGTCACTCTAAATACTCCCCTTCTCAGCCTTTCAAAAGTTTGATGTTTTTTTGTGTTTGTTATCTCTCCCTGTTCTCACAGGCCTGCCTTTTCTTGTCGCAGCAGCGTTCCTATTGATGTCCTCTGGAGTTTTTCACACGGAGTCACGTCCCGCTTTTAATGCCGTCTCTATAGCTCTCCAGTGGAATCCTCGCTGTCGGGGCCCTGTGGTGAAAGGCTACCGCACGTTCTCTGGCTTTTTCCTGATGTAACGCAGGAGGTATCTCAGATCCTTGAGCCTCTGGACCAGAGTTTACCACAGGCGTGGGAACCCCTATGCAGTGGCGAAGTGCGCGGCTGGCAAAGAAAGCGGTGCACATTGTCCAGGAACTGCGACGGTCTAAGTCTCTGTGGGTCTGGAACATCAACCAGCCCAGAGGACCGCGGTTCCTCGGCATGCGCGGGTCGTCAGTAGCGCTTTGTCTCGCGGCGCGAGCGGGGCTGACCACCGCAGGCCCACCCGCTCCTTCAGGGAGCTTGGCCCCGATCCAGGAGCGGTGGAATGTCAAGAGTGGAAACAGCAATCCGGCAGAAACCGGAGACTCCGCCGCGCAGAGACTCAGCTGGGGGGCTGAAGCAAAGCTTCCACCGCGAGCACCGACAACAAAAAAGGCTGAGGGCCTGGTGTTAAAAGTGCAAATGATCGACCTCGCGGTCACAGTCACACGGCGGAGACGGAGGAATGTCACACCGCCGCCTCGCTTCCTGTTTTGGGCAGAAATAGGCCAAGACAGGAAGTGGCTCAGTTGGGTTTCCTGCTCTCTGGCTGGCATGGTCTCTTTCTTCTTTCTTTCTTTCTTTCTTCTTTCTCTCTTTTCTTACTGTCCGCCTGCCGCTTCCATGCCCTGCTTCCATTTCCACCAGGCAGAAGGAATGTGACCAGATCACATCCACCACAAACTAAGCAATCTGACTCTCTCATACTTTCCAGCTATGCGGCAGCAGCTAAGCCACTCCAGCGTACAGCTGGCCAGAGCTCTACTGCAACTAACAGAAGAGCTACTGAGCACAGTGTCCCCCGAGCTGCTGAGCACTCAGTAGCCCGCATCTTGGAACAGAATGAATACTTGGGCCGTGTACAGTATCTGCCGAATGCAGCGAAGCCCAGAAACTTCAGGCTGAGGCCGGGAACGCATGAACCAGTGTCACACTTCCTTTAATCGTCGGGAGTTTTTGTTAAAGACACGCTTCCAGCGCTGTCAGTGTTCACAAGACTTAATCGGCACTAAAAGTAATTAAATCGTGGGCAGACGAGGCAAAAGCAGCGGCAGAGATGTGTAGACTCCCACTATCGCAGCTGAAATATCTGGTTACAAGGGAGCAATGTGGATTAATTTTAATTTGAAACAAGACCATGATGTGGAGTGCTGCACTTGCAAAGTTCCACTTCCATTATTGTTATTATCATATGAAAAGTATTAAATATGAAATTACCAGCTCGACTGAAGAGGGGGATTATGAAGCTGTATGTGTCATGAAGAACGGGGGGGGGAGAGGAAAAAGACTGATGGGGGAAGCACGGCTCAGACAGTTCGGTAGCAGGATCTGATTCACTGTTCCCGGCTGCTTCCACATGGCATGATGTCAGTGGAACAGGAGCCCGTTTCCAGCCGACTGACCGTGCAGCTCATCTCGGGACGCGTCAGATCGGGAACAGCTTCACCCCCCCTCCCTTCCCCCTACAGCTCTCCTCAGACAGGACAGTAAACCCGGGCCCAAAAGCAGGTCAGAATCCAGGGGCCCCCCCGAGCCCTTAACTCATTTCTGCGGGACCTCACACCGATGACATTCCCTTCAAATTTGACAACACACAACACGTTTTTCCACAAATGTACCTTGACATCTTCCATCCCGCGCCGGGGTTGTGTTTTTGCTTATCAAACATTCAGTGGGCTGGGGACTCCATGGCAGCCGGGAACATGCTGGAACCCTCAAGTGTGTTTTAAGTGTGGGGGGGGTGTACAACGCTCGAGAGGCAGCCCATTTACATCAGCTCTCTGCGGCAGGCTTTTCAGAGGGCACTGCGAGTGTCCCTCCTAATGGGACCGAAAATAAAGCCGACCCCGCTGAGCTCAGGGGGTTGGGGAGGGTGGGGGGGAGGCTCATCCTGCGGTTCGGCCGGGTCCAGAAGGTTCTCCAACCTAATCCCCTTTTTCAGAGCTCCCGTTTGGATGTGACCGGCGAACCCCCCCCCCCCCCCATGCATGTGTGCAGATTTGCATGCCGCGCGGGCTAATGCAAAGTAATGGGTGGGGATAATCTGGGGGTTTTGAGGGCTGATCTGGCCGGCGGCTGCAATGCCGGGGTGAGAGAGGCCTGCCCGGGCAGAGCCGCCCTCCCTGCTGCTGCTGCTGCCGCTGCTCTGTATTCCGCCCGTGTCGCCGAGCTCCGCCGGGAGCAGTTAGCCAGCCCAACAGCATCGATTTGTCAGCAAATCAGTCTCACGGCCACTTGCAGCTGAGCCGGACTCCAGGGAGAGCGAGGGAGAGCGGAGAGGGAGAGGAGAGGAGCCAGGAGGAAAGGCAAAGCAGGCAGGGGACCCTTGCCGCAGCGACGCGCGCGCGCGCGGACAGACGTGGGGCCGACCGAAATCCACTGCAGGGGCCCGCAACGCTCTTGCCTGCGTCTGACACCTTGAAAAAGATTACAAGTTCTGTCGTAAATGCATTTTTTTTTTTTTTTACACACCAGCGTGGGTTCAAGCGTGCCACTGTAAACCCGCGTTACGACGGAAACCTTTAACTCGGCGAGTTTTGCAAAAACAGCAGTCCTGCACGAGTGGAAAATGGTCGGCGGGAGCACAGCAGGGCGGCGCAGCGCTTTTATAGGTGGCTCGGCAGTCACACATAAATACCTGAAACAAAATGGAAACTGCAACCACTTAAGTCTAATGGCTGTCTCGCTGCATCTCGCGGGGGCCTCTCCAGATCAAAGGCAACGGGCAGAGCATTAGCACTGATGACAATTAAGAATATCATCATAATCAGAGCTGCTCTTTTCAGCGTTTAGCACAGTTTAATTCACTTGCAGCTTCTAAGTGTTTAAAACCTCATTATCTCATAAAAGACAAAATTTCAGAGAGAGAAAAAAAATTGTAATTAATATCACTCTTCCGGCAATATAAACAATTTCTAACTGCAGACGGAATCCGGCTTCCTCCCCTCAGACTACAGCAGGCCGTGTGTTATTTCCTCATCAGGAGTATAAGTAAATATCTCACAACATGACATCAGAGAACCGTAGCTGCGGATCTACGACAAGGTCATTTCCTGTTGCATTATACTACGGCTAACTTTAATTTGTCAATACAATGTTGTGGGGAGAACAGTAAATCTTGCTTTGATTCTGTATGATGAGACTATGTGTCAGAAACATTCAGTAGTCATTACGTTACATTATTAGCAGCATTTAGCATACGGTCTTATCCAGAGCAACTTGCATAGGTTACAGTTTTTACATACTGTTATCCATTTATAGAGCTGGATATTTACTGAGGCAACTCTGGGTTGAGTACCTTGTTCAAGAGTACAGTGGCACTGCACCAGCGGGGAATCGAACCAGCAACCTTTTAGTCAGAAGTCCTGCTCCTTCCCACTATACTGCACCACACTCCTTACCATTGTGCTAGTCAGTGGTAGTTCAATGAGTTTCACCTCAACAATTAAAAGCCATGCTCTGAGTAATACGATGCTGACCCCCCAGGACAGTTAGAGCACTTGAGAGACTGAGTAATAGACACATGCCTCAATCATGCGGCCTCTCATTGTGAGTCACCCACAGCAGACAAGACATTTATGGAGCCATTCTATCGCGTCCTCCCCCTCCCATCCACACACACAAGCACAGAACACCCAACATTCTAAAGTGTACTGTTACACCATATCCTAAGCGCAAACACTCATTTGCACCACGCATCAACTGTAACAGGAGCCAGTGCACTATTTTAAGCCACTGGCCTTATTTTTAAATGCTAGGGGGAGTACGCGTGGGCAGGAGGTAGTGTCTTCGCACGACGGCATTGTGTCTGAGCTCTCCATTCTGTGCAGGATCTTTCAAAAAAAAAAAAAAAAAAAAAAAAGTTCAATCCCCACAGAATTCGCGAAGACAAGAACCGCCGTAAATTCACAAGAAGCATGACATTGCATTACAATGGTCCATTATGCCTTTCACAAAAAAAAAAAATCATAAAATGCTTCTGCTTAAATGACTTGGCATTTACGGGTTACTTTCGAGAACAACAGCGAGCCAATACCCAACAATAGAAAATATCTTAATATGTCCCCTCTGGATTTGTAATCTAATACAGTACATAACAGTACAAGAGAAGCACAGAAAACAGCACAAAGAGGAAAAGCTAGCGCTCTGTCCCATAAATGAGTGTTTGGCTTATCCGGTAGGAAAAAAAGACAGCCGTGTGAACAATATCGTGTATTGTTTAAAGCCTTCTAGGACGCTGTCACACATGTAGTACTGCAACCAATAACACGTCAATGATTTTGCTAATAACTCTCCACCATGGAAGCGGAGCTCTCCTGGGCACAGTTACAGCACTATGAGAGCACACCCCCCCCCCTTCCCCCAACCATTCGCTCGCAGTGGGCCTCACCACCACATCTTTGGCACTCCCTCACTCCCTCTTTCTTACCAGCTCACTGGCCTCAATGGAGTCTTTTCAGTGTGCTTAAGAAAGGCACAGAGCCTCTTATTGTAAATCACAAGTGTGCGTGTATGTGGGTATGTGTGCATGCATGTATGCGTTTGTGTGTGTGTGTCTGTGTGTGAGAGAGGGAGAGAGAAAGCGATCAAGAGAGTGAGTGAGTGTGTGTGTGTGTGTTTGAATTTGCATGCATGTACGCATGTGTGTGTGTGAGAGGAAGAAAGAGAGAGTGCGAGAGTGTGTATGTGTACATGCATTCGTCTATGTGTGCGAGTGAGAGTGCACTTGCATGTGTGTATGTGTGTGGTAGAGAGAGTGCACGTGCATGCATGTGTGCGCACATGGGAGGGATGCCAAACTTCAGAAGCCTGCACAGCGACACTACCTGCATGTGCAAGGTGTAATTCAAAATCTACTTTACACTGATAATGATGGGTTTGCAGCAAGCTCTGCTTCCAGCCCACATGCCTGTCTCTAGCCAGAAAAAACATAATTTAATGGTCAGTTCGCTTTCACTTTCTCCGTTTGTCATTCCTCTATCTTCTCTTTTTTTTAACATGCATTTAAATCCCTTTATCTCCTTGGCAAGGGCACTGCAGCCTTACATAAAGACTGAAGCCTCGGAAACAGCCTATGACACTGCACTCTGAAAGCATGATGATTCACTTGTAGCAAAAAAAAAAAAAAAAAGAAAAATCAGGGCAAATATATCATTATTGTGCAGCTCAATTACCATGCAATTTTGAAACAGCAAACCTCTGCAGGGCCCCTCATTGAGGTCTGATTTATGGGCCATTTCACTGTAAAGGACCATCCAGGCACTTGGCATCAGGGAAAAATCCTACTTGAACTTCAAAAGGATGAGGGAAGATTTGGTTTGCCTAAAAAAAAAGATCCAGGGACAGGTGCAGTTAGCAGAGCTTTCATTCACATCTGCTGCCTGCAGGAAATGGCTCTGATGTTCAGATGTACTTCCCTCACTATTGATACTAAAGGTGTGGTCTTGTTCCATACTTATGATCTCTTCAAAGCGTTTTTGTTTAATATTTAATACTTATTTACTTATTTATATGCACGTGCAAGTGGATTTACTGTAGGTGTGTGTGTGTGTGTGTGCGTGCGTGCGTGCGTGCGTGCGTGCGTGTGTGAGTGAGCATGTGAGGCTACATGTGTGAGTGAGTGTGTGTGCGTGTGATTGTGAAAATGAGAGAGACATGTAAATGTGAGTGTGAGAGTTTGTGTTGGTTAGTATCTATGTGGTAGTGAGAGTGTTAAGGTGAACATGTGATTGAGTGTGGGGATGAGAGTGTGATTATAGCTACAGGATGTGGTGAAGCTCGATGTCCATCCCTATGACTCTCTGGTCAATGAGACAGGACTCCTGGCCATTTCCCTCAGATGGGCTAGTTAGTGAGAACTGTCTCTCAACTCCGATTCCTAACTTTTAGTCGAGGTTTCCTAGGCATTGCTAATGAACCCTAAACACATCTACTCACTCTGACAGCGCAGGCCACTAAACAGCACGCTAGTCACATCTGCCAAAAGACAAGGCTAGACAAAATACAGGGGAATTGCACAGTGCAAACCCAGGGATTGGGTGAAAACATTCTTCATACAATTTCCAAACATATAGGATTACGCCTCTTTTGGTAGAATGACGGTAACAACACAGAATGATTCTCAAGATTACATTTTATAAGTTACTAAGCTGGGAGCCTCAAATTGGTTTTAAAAGCCACACAAGTGTGCCATGCTTCTTCTGTGTCCCCCCCGAGTCTCCTGTGGCCTGAAACACAGGCAAACACACTTAGCACATGGCCTCGCCGGCTCTCTCCGTTTCAAAAAGCTTTACGCCGGCAAGGTGGCCGCCCCTGTATTCGCTTTCCGGCATTAAAGGGTCAGGGCGGCGGAGAAGAGTTAAAGTGGGACTCGCCAGCGCTGCACTAAGTAGCCTCAAAACCCATGGGATTGCAGGGGATTACGCCAGGGATTTGAGTGGATGTCGGATTTACAGATAGAAGAAAAAAAAAAATTTACAGCTCTCTCCTTGCATGTCACTGTGCTCTTAATCACTAATAGAGACAACATCTCTAGACCGTTTCCATTCTGTTCCCCGCTGTGGAAAGAGACCAGCTTCCCAGCAATTACGGTCCCCCCTCCTGCTCCGGCGGCCGTGAGGAGAGAGGATGGCTCCCTGGCCCTCGCGCTGACAAGGACGCTCCTGACCTGACAGGTCTCCCTGCAACGGCAATCTGTCATCTCCCTTCCGAGCGCATCTCTCCTCCACAAAACTCCTCGTTATCAGCATCGCATTGACAGAAAGAAAGAAGAAAAATACATACACACATACAGTCTCACACCCATCCACAGAGATACACACACACACAAAATGCGATTATGCCCAAAGGATGGATTGCTGCCCAAACTGCGGTTTTCATGGGAGAAGCAGCATCCATCATGCGAGACTGAGGGGAGGAGGGAGCCGTTAGCTTAACCCAGCATGGGGCGCTAAGGACGTTCATAAGAAGCAGGGGAGGAGCCCTCAGGAAGGCACTACACGTGCATTCTTCAGCGTCCCTGTGCAGACATCTTGGAAAAAATAAATGTGAAGACAGCTGGGAAAATGGTTTCCAGTTCCACCTTTCAGCTTCAAGATGTGACTTACACGATTATGTAACTCATACACATACAACCCACCACCTCTGCTTTACTGCTCCCGTTGATGATTTTTTTTTTATTTCCTCGTGTTAAAGAATGGGACAAGAAGTAGAAATGTGTGCCTCTTAATCCTGCTGCTGGGAAATGTTTGTACAGTTAACCTCACAAAGAGCAGACAAAGGAAATCCTATCCACCCCTGTTTCCTTCACTTCAATGGGAAGACAACAGTGTTACAAGACCTTAGATTATGATTACTTACATGTGCTGCTCAAGGCTAGTGTGCTTTGTATGCGCCATTGCAGCCCTGCTGCATAGAGGCTGGTATGGAAAATCATAATCAGGATGTTTTACTGAACACAAAACAAGGCCCTATGCTGTCAGAGACATTGTACAAAAGCAAGGACACAGATAAATGCTGCGGTGAAAAGCAGCTTCAGATCTCTACCCTCCCTTGGGAGATAAGGCATAGCACTGAGGCATCAGAAGCATGAAGGTACACAATCATTGAACCACTTTCACCGAGACACGCCCTAACACCTCCCGCTCATGACCACAAGAATCTAGACAATATACTTACTATTAGTCGTAGCAGAATTATCATTAGAAGGATTACTTCTATACTTCTATTTGTCTGTGAATTTAGTTTCAATATACCACATACATATTACATATATTTAATACATATCATATAATTATATATAAACTTATTATTAAAAGAAAATATTTTACACACACACATTATATATATGTGTATATAATATTTGAAACATAGACACATTGAAAAAGTCCCTGCAAGGGAGCTAACAGGAAACAGACCGATGTTACATCGTAAACAGGAAGTAAACACTATACTAAACCTTTCCTCTCTCAATGCTGGGGAGTGACAGCTTTGTCCCAGACAAAGCCTGAACAGTAAAACATATCTGAGTTGATATTCCAGACATGGATCTAACATAAAGAATCTTTACAACCACTCGTTTACCGCAGCGAACCCATCAAACAGTCGGTGGGGTAAGCTTCTTACCTATGAGACTATTAGAAATGCATGGGATTATGAGTTTCAAATTACATTTATAATCTGGATGTAGCAACAAATCACTCCTGTGATATTGGCATGTTGGTAATTAACCTCCTCTCACGGCGGAGTGCGTTTGATTATCTGGAGCCATGTAGGTTTATTTAAAGGATTAAACAGTCTGCCGTTGTTTTCGCAAAGCGCTGACTCCTTGTGCAACGTGTGGTTTTTTCCAGGCGCTAAGAATGGGGCGTTTTGATGACTCGCGCACACCTCTCTGCTCTCAGGGGCCAGAGCAAAGGAGGGGGGGTTGGGGGGGGGCTCTCGGCACGAGTTCTGCCCCGCTGGGGTCAGTCTGGTCATCAGGGTTCCCTGAGGACCTGCGTGTTTATTTATGGTCAAAGTTCCCGACCGGTGAGAAAACAGAACGGCTCGCTCAGGACCCGCTCCGCATCTGTGTCACCGATGTCCCCCGGAGTGGGACAGGCACCATTATGAGACCACCTCGCAAAGGAGCGTGCCTCCCGCCGCACACAGAAAGATTTCAGACCGGAGAGCGACGGGGGCTGAAATCTCCAGCGGTTACGTTAAGGGTTTCCACGGAAGCAATCTGAATCTAACATTACTGGCTTCATTCCCCGCCAGTACCTCCGTTCAAGATGTAATGGTTTCCATGTAATTGCCTTTAAAACACTGGGCACTTTTTAAATCAAATTTACAGGCATTCCACTCATTCCTTCCCAGTTCTCATTTTAATAGTCAAGTTGCTGATTCGAGGGGCTTATTTAAAATGCAGCAAATACTATGCATACAGTAGAACTAAATCTGCTATATTTAACACTATAATACTTGTATATGTACAGATAGTAGCACTGTAACTGAAACGTAGCTTGCCTCCTCTGTGTCTCTGTCTGTTGCGCTCCAGTCCCAGTGAATGAAGCCAAGACAGCAGTGCTTTAAAGGAGATGGAATAGGGTTCAATTGCAGAATAAATCAGCGTGCGGCACACGCCTGTCTTTGTCTCTATCCACAGATTTACCCTTACTGCAGAAAAGGAACCTGAGGGTGGACATTCACACCAAGCATAGTCTGAATGCCTACATTGGCATGTGGCACGAGCCCTCTGGCAGACCTGAGATATGCACACCCAGACACTTGCACGTCCATACGTACACACACACACACACACACACACACACACACACACACACACACACACACACATGCATGCACGTGCGCACACACGTACAAACACACAAACAAGCATGCATGGGGATGCCACTGCTGTACTGCTGTTATGATTGCCGCATTCCTTGGTGAAAGGTGCTGTTGAATCTGTGCCGGTCGTGGGTCATATCCACAAACAAAACACAAGCAGAATTTCCCATGAAGCACATTCCTACCCAAGAACAACACGAACACTATCATGGGCTTCCAAACCAATTGTGGTGAAACTGCACATACGTAGCTTCTGCAATCCACAGTGTAGATATGCATGATAATGCAAGGTCGATAACATTGTAATTGCTTTGATTCCAAAGTTTTGAAAATGGGCCAAAGGTCTGAATAAGCATTAGCACATTTTTTCTCATGAGAAACGTGGCAACCGAAACATGTGACCTATCTGCTGCTAGTTCTCAACTTCCAATGGACTTACATACAGTGTATGATGTAAATCACTTTCATGTATGTCTCTAACAGTTCACAGGGAAAATTTTTTTCCTTGAGGTAATGCGCTTGCGAAATGACCCACTTACACACAGAACTGTCAGACCCCAGCTGTCACACTATATGATATAGTAGGCTTTTCTTTATTATTTTATTTCCTATACATGTGTATAGTATTACCTGTAGCTGACGCACTGCAAATTTCAAGCTCCTGCAATTTTAACTTCAGAAGTGACAATTCAGTGCAAACGTGCCTTTGTGTGAACCACAACAGCCTCAGTGGTTGACCGAGGAGCAGTAATAACTGCAGAGGACATAAATACAGAGGACACACACAGCATTTGCAAGAACTGCACTGCATGGCCTGCACACCCAGATGTGCAATTCTTTGAGGAAAGACATTAATGAATTGTAAATGGGTGCGGCTATACTGAATCTAAGAATTACACAGCAATTTTTATTTGACAATTTTTTTGTTTAGCAATCTCATATACCCAATACGATAGATGTGCAGGGAACGCCAGGATCTTTAAATGTTACGATTAGGAAATGCATGCATTTGCTCAGAAAGTCACTGGTGGCCAGACTGAGCTCCGTTATAGGCCAACACCAGCGCTGTCAGAACAGACAGAGAATCTCCCAGAAAAAAATAAACATCAGAAAAGCAGCACCCAGGAAAAGCTTTACTTTTAATGAATCACACACTTTATTCCTGATGAGGCAACCTTTATATCATACACAGCAACAGCTTATGTTTGTTTCCTGCTACGCAGAAACAGGCAGGGAAAAAAAAAGAAAAACATTGCAGCAAGAACAATTAGGCTTACAGTTGCTGTCTTGAATGAATTATTTATCAATTCTGGCTTAAGATTTAGCCTACATTCCAAAATTAAATCAAAAATTAAAATTCCATTAATTGTAATAATTGGTGGATATTAGTTTGCATTTCATTTTTTCCTCAATGCATTCTGAATCCACTTATTTTTTAAGCTGCAAGGTGGTATAGGCTAAATTATATAGGTATTTATTTTAGAGAACTGTGTTTTTAATTATGTGGCACATAATGTTCCTTAGGAATCTAATCATGAAAAAGTGAATGTAACTTAGCTGCTGTGTCTCAGTTTCTATTTCTGAATGCAATATCAGTTTGAAGTAGAAATTCGAGACCTCAGTGTGCATGTTAGGACTGAACAAAAAGAAAGCTAATTTTGCTTTTATCTGCAAAGGAAAGTACAGGCAAATTAGGGCAAGGAAGGTTTACCAATACCAATAACCAATTTCCTGCCCCTGCTGAGGGGAGTTTGTGTGTTTAAGGTTAGACACAGCTTACTCTGATTCTTTATTGACGCTCAGACTGAATCAAACCGCTCAACAGTTTTTCCACAAGTATTCTGTGGCACTAAGACACAGTAATATACATATTCAACTGCAAGTCAGTCTGTACTCAGCAACAAAGGGTAATTGCTATTTATTTTTATTTTTTCATGGTTTATTCATGGATGAGCTCATCACAAGGAGTAAACAAACATGATTTAACTCCTACAGTTACTCTTAACTCTTTTCAGAGCTCAGAGGAAAGCAGACATAGGAGACAACCAACTGGCAAAATCATATTCAGCATAATTCCCATCAGGGTAATTAAATTAAATCATATAGTGATTCACTGCTGGATGCAATGACCAAATGCCATTTTTGCAACTTAACATGCCTAATGGTTTGGGCCAAGTGAGAGATGCTGAATTTTTATGGACTTTATGCACTTTTTATGGCTTTAAAATGGATGCTTTACAGCAAATGAATTATTGACAACTTTAATAACAAAAGCATTTCAAGCTACTGGGACATACATCTCAAAGGAAAGAACATACCTCTCATCATTACAATACTGACTGGCAAAAAGACTGAAAATGATATAAAATGTTACTTACATTTACAGCCACAATAGTGTATTTTCGTATCTAAAAGGACATGTAATTAACAAAAAAGGTCAGTGTTTAAATTTGTTAATGAACATTAAGTTCTCATCTGGGGATGTCAATGATTAACTACCTTACTCCTAAATCCATAAAAATAACTGCACTACGCATCTTTATTGGATGCAGAAACACAAGCCCACTGTGCCAGACAGAAATGGGCTCATATGGTTGTATTGCTGAGTGAAACATCAACTGGATTATTTTTGACTGCTTAAATGTCAATGGCATTTGACTGAAATTGGACTTTTATCACTTTTTGAAGGACATATCAGCCTCACAGGGAAAGCATCATCATGGTTTAGCAATATAATTACTTTCCTTTCCTTTACATTTAATAACAGGCAAACATTTCTCTGGGGAATTCTGGCATCAATCATTTATCGCACTTACAAAGCAATTCTACAGAGAATGCATCATTAGCACGGCCCGCTGGGCAATGAGGTGATAACCCTGAGTAAAGGTTTATTTTCCTTTGTTTTTGGAAAAAACAAACACAGGCTATCAGCATCAAACCTGGGATGGACACAGATGAATACATGCTGATTGGTCATTTTGAGATTTTGTACCTCCTTGTTAGCAGGCAATAGGGAAGCAGCCTCATAATGAGAAGCACATAATGTTTTTTTTCTTTCCATTTTTTTCGCTTTACTATGACTTCAGTTTTCTCTTGGGCTAAGAAAGGAAATTATATTGTCAGTAAACACTGACAGCTAATTGCTGCTGATAAAGTTAACTGTATTCACAAAGGCAATGTAGCTATACGTGGTGAGAATGATTAGCTGTGACTAAACAGCCCCAGAAAGGCTCACTCACCTCCTTTCACTGACTATGTCAGTTAGCAGACACCCCCCCCCCCCCACCAAGGTAGTGAGAGTACCATGTTCTACCACGATCACCACCACATTTTACCACTAATAAGGGAGTTCAGAGTAGTCACAACCCTAGCTTTTGTTTTCAGAAACTAAAAATATATTATTAACATTACAGATTAACCACTGAATCTCAATCAACAATTTCATTGGGTTAACTTATTTTTTCTTGTTGTTAATGGTTATGTACATTGCTACATCAAACACAATAGCACAAGGTCTGATACAGGACTGTAAAATGGCCTGACACTTTTTCCCTTTGTACCAACTTGGAATGCTGTGGGGAGCTGAGGCTTAAAAACATGAATGCTTTAAAAAAGGTTTAAAAAAAAAAAACAAAGGTCCATCACCTTTGTATTGGTTTTGCCTACTTTAAACACATTCAAATGCATACAAGTTAAGTGTATGAACACTTTCAGGAAACATCACTTCAATGCATTTGTACACAGTACACAGAGATGTAAAAACGGGGAAACCTCGTCTCAGACATCAGTGACATACGGCACCAACTGGTGAGGCAAGGCCGCTGTTACACACCACGAAGTTCAACGCGAGGTAACCGAGCGCTGACAACCACGCACGACGCAGAACGGCAGTCCGGGATATACGTTTCATTCAGCGCGCAAATCGCATTACGGAGTCATGTGCCGAGCAGCGGGGTCAGAGAGCGCTCCCACCGCCTGAGTGAGGCGCAGCGCCGTGAGGACATCGCCGGGAGAAGCGCACAGTCAGCGCTCTCCCGTCAGGAGGTCATTCGCCATGGAGAGCTTTATCATGCCGGAGCAGGAGGCTACACGCTACACGGGGAAAAAAAAAATTATGTTCTGCGATTTTTTTTTTACAAGGAAACAAATCAATACGCGCTAGTTATTTCTCATATTATTTTAGGAGCTAAATCAAGATGGAAGAGTTCAATTTCCTCTTTATGAGTTCCTCTTTATGAGTTTTAGAAAAAAAAAATAATGCAGCGACTACAAATCAGCATTTGCCCCAGAAACATCCGCCTTCAATCTTCTTCTTTAAAAAAAAAAAAAAAAAAAAAAAAAAGAAGCAAGTTAGGTCAACTCACTCTTATCAGTCTTCTAAGCTCCATCGGTTGACAGTATCCAGCAGGGCAACAGCAGAAGGATTGGCTGCACACTCAGACAGGTATGGTATAACGGTGCATGCACACATGTGCACACACACGCACACAAACACATTACATTACACGCATTTAGCAGATACTGATATGCACAGCGACTTCGAGCACAATAGAACATAAGTGTATCCATTTAAGTTAAATGTCCAACAGTGTCAGACCAGGCTAACAACACTCCCCGACCAGTGAGCTTGAGCATAACACCATTCAAGCCCTACCACAAGTTAACTTCTGCCATCTGACTGGGCAACGGAAGCCAAGTATACTACGATAACTGACCCACAACAACACAGAATCCAAAATACATCACAATACTACACGTAAAACAAACAACAAATACTAATACTACAAATACACACACAAACAAACACACATCAGCACTGGTGCACTGCTGCACACACTCACAGCTTTTGGCTTCACTGAATAGACACGAATGGCTCACAGCTTCAGCTGCACAAACAGGCGCCCGCACAGAGACACTCGTGGAGGCAGGCCGCGCCGACCCCCCACGCTCAGGCCCAGCTCAGAGCCGTGCTGCAGCAGCAGCGGCAGCACGACAGCCGCTGGGGGTAGGCAGAGGGGACAGCGGACCGCGTGAGTCAGCACGGAGATCAGCGCGGAGCAGCGTGAATCACCCCCCCCCCCCCCCGCCGCCCGGGGGGCCGCGCTGCGCGGAAGGACCACGCTGACACGGAGGGAGGACGGAGGCGTCTGGACGCTGCTCCTCGTCATCGTTCCACCATCGCTCCCCGACACACGCTCACCGCTCACCACACCCCCCACCCTCACGCCCGTCCATTCACCGCTAACTCACACAGCGGCTATGACACAAACCCGCCTCACCGCTGGACTGCCACATGGGAGCCCCACCACGCGAAACCACAGACAGTCATGAAACAGACGGCCGGTCACCTGTCAACGAACGCGATCCATGACCTCTGCGTAACCCTTCCTGTTTGTGTCATAGGAGCCTCTGACTAGCATACAGTTGCCATCCTAACATGTGTGGAATCTGGATGAAAGAGATATGTTATTACACAGCACAGGTGTTGCAAGCCGACTGTAGCGTCTGGTTCACTGTAATGACAGGATGCACACATGGAGAAAAGATGTACATGCAGCTTTAATGGCAGATGAAAGCAGCCCCGAAACATACGCAGACAGTGGCATACAAGCACCATCAAGAGTTCCGCTGCGCAGTGACTCAGTGGCTGACCATGTGCTGCCGTCACAACACTTTGGGAGGAAAAACTCGACTCCGTCCACACCTGGCCGTACGCATCATCACTGCCGAGGGGATAACGGCCCACTGAGCGTGAGGAAAAAGTTACTGAGTGAAAAAGACCTCTGCCCTGCATGACAGCAAAATCTCCATCTCCGTGTTCGGAAAAAGTCAACACGTGCGGTTAAAATGTAGCCTGCTAAAGTTGATTTTCCCTTAGATGGTGGCAACAGATTATAGTGACAGAGAGCAACCGCAAACCACCAAATTTTAGCTGAGCGAGACTTAATTAGAGCAACACTCCAACAGTCCTGCCACCCTGAAGCAAGCAGTCCCAAATGGCAGCCGCGTCACAGAACACCCAGCTAAGGTTCCCCATGCAGTGATGAACTGCGCAGCTGGTGTCCACATTGTTTATGGCTGTTGCACAAAGGGGGGAGGGGAGGGGGGGGGGGATTTGGGGGTCAAAATCGCTCCAACCAACATCTGACAATGAATTGAACAGGAAAAGCCCAGGGGAACAGAGGTTCCGCTAAGATTCCCCATCTCTAGACTTTTCTGGTGCCAGGTAGAGGAACAGCTGTGGGAGAATGACCTGGAGCGTCAGTGCTGCTGCACGCCTTCAGACTCCGGAATGACAGAGCGAAAGACATGGCAGCAGACCTCGCAGCCACAACAAAGTGATAGGCAGCTTATCAAGAAATACAGAAAGAAAAAGGTATTTCGCTCATTTTAATAACTGAGGGCTGAGTCCTTGAAGGTGCTCTCCAGGCATACTTTGTCACAGTGGAATTAGAGAGGGGAGGGGAGGCATTTTAAACCCACACAGGGCACAGGAGCCCAGCTTTTCCTGCATAGAATTTCACTGGGAAAAAAAAAAAAACGCTCACAGCCCGCACAGCTGATGATTTTCTTACTCATTTGGTGTGAATTCAGTAAATTAATTTCTGGAAACTTGGCACATTTCTGGAAAATGGCGCGAAGCAGTTATTTCCAATGTAAATTTGCAAGTTGAAAATTTGAGGATACCTTTCAATTTACATGAATCACAACTGCAGATGGCACACTGGGCTGTACATCAAAGACAAAGTTGTCAAGGTGGCAAACTGTATGAGCAATAACACTTGCAGTGCAGTTACGCTGCCTCCCTATGGATTGCACCATTTGAACTCCAAATTCTTGAGCCTTGAGAACTAACTGCCTTCAGTGTCAGTTAGCTAATAAGTTATTCATTAGTATTAGTTATTTGTTATTATTCGCTTAGTTATTCACCTGCCTTTCCTCTAACTAACAGCCCCGTGCCTTTGGTTATATCGCGTGTGTAACCTACAGCCAAACAATTTGGATGAACCACCTTGCAGATGCTCCAGCATAGCTGAAATGTAAAGGCGAGGAAACGAAGCTGAGGTTTATCTTGCGGCCGCAGGGGGTCGGTTTGAAACCCTCCCCGCCCCCGCGTGCCACCGGAACAGCCCTGCAAAGTCGACGTGCGAGCACGAGATGGGCAGGGAGGCCGGCCGACATCACGACTGCAAGGACGCAGCATACCGTATGTCTGACCACTTACATAAGCTGAGGGGGAAAGGCCACAGGAGCGGATACGTCGTCTTCTCAAAAAGCAATCCTCCAGGAGCCGTTGTTGTCCCGCCCTGGAACCGATTCTGACAGAGAGAATGCGCTGAGAGCTGTCTGTCACTGCCGATTTCCGACCCCAGACCAGAGAGAAATCCATCCTTGACCAGAGCTGCAATGACAGGCCTCCTCGGCACACGCCGCAGTGGCTTCCTGATCTTATCGCCTACTGTCCTCACAATGACTTTCCACGTATTCTGCAGGGCCACCCCGCCAACTCGCAACACAAGCGCAAGACCACACCTCGAAAAGGCTGTTTCTGCCACTGAAACCGCATCGTTCAAAAACCAAACCATTCCATTCATTGTTTTTGTGGTGTACTGTACACAGTGACACCTGCATGAAGAATGTGGTTGTAAGTACAGGCTATGTGTGTAAGGTACAGAGAAAAGGATATTACTACACATCCAGCCTCAACATTTAGCTTGTCCAAAACCTGTTTGATGTGCGAGGAATGTGCTAAATACCAGCTTAGCAACTCTCACGGCTGAACAAAGACTGGACAGAAAAATGAAAATTTCAATGATTAACCAAGAAGCAGGTACGTACAGAAATAACTAAGCAAAAATTAAGTTTTGGATAGAGCATTACAGTCATTATAAGCAAGCGGTGTTGTGTACATCAACAACTCCAGAAGCGGTATCAAAAGATTCCAATATTATATAAAAGAAGCCTTCTCTCCATATGACTAGTTCTCACTGGACTCTTTTTCCCTGTCTCTTTTGTCTTTACCTTTACCATGCTATAGCATGTAACAGACTTATTCTCCAGCACATGAACCCTCAACATGCATTAAGACTTTGTTATCTACAATTATTAAACAATATATTTACAATAACAAATGATTGTTCCTCCCCAAACTGAAAATGACTTTGAGCTTGACTTAAGATGCCCTGTGTGCACAGCTTCACTTGTACAGGGCAAAATTAAAACACATGCTCGATGTGTAAAGAGTGGCCCTAAAGCAAAGCAAACACTATTTTACAGCCACGCTCAACCTGGTGGCAAGCTTACCACAAAGTGACTCAAAGCTCTGTGTAATGTCATTTTTTCTGTACTATCACCACATTTGTACTTGCATTTCCCCCAGTAAGCCTTCCAATGAACATTTTGCATTACATGGGCTCTTCATGCATATCCTGTTTTTACCTGATGGGTGCTACACATCAA